>NC_087284.1:14851974-15158384 GCF_015220805.1 Pogoniulus pusillus
ATTGTTGGGCTTGCTTTATCTATGTGACAGAAAACACCAGCATCTAAATTCAGCACTGAGATACACAGTGCTCTCCACAAATGTGCTAACAGCCATCATCCAAGCAAACAAGGAATCCCCAGATGAGAACAGAAACTAGGGCACTGTGTTTCAAGACTTTTCTGTCCAAGACAGATGGACACACACATAAACCAACCACTTAAAAGTCTTTCTGATCAAAACATAAATTCCTACCAGGAAAACTAAGCAACAGTTAAACATTTGCTGTTGTCTACTTTTATTCTGAAGCAGAATTAGTTTGAATAAATAGTTAGCTTAGCCAGGGTTTTCTGCATTCAGCTTGCTGGTTATTGTAGATGTTAGTGCCCAAATGATCATTTCCCTGGTGAAAGCATTTCACACAAAGATGCAGGGAAAAAAAACTGTGGCAAGGCTCATCTTTCTGTTCTGCAAAACCGCGTCCGTTCCTTGAGCTTCTGAGCTCCACAGTAAAATTAAAGTCATTCGTTTCAACTTAGGTTCTGCACATGGGTGGGTGGGGAGACATGAGCAATGCACAAAGGAATGTGGAGAGGATGAGAAACAAAAACAAACCAAGAACAGGAGGGAAGACAAAAGGCTGTATTACCAAAGGGGATTTAAAACTCTTCAGTTATTACTTGTCTGCCACCGAGACTTGAGTTATTGGCATGTGCTTCTCTATTATGAGCTCATCTACCGTACAAGGGAAAAGAAGAAAAGGCATTTGGTGAGAACTTGACTAGAAGTAATCTTACTGTCACAAGGGTCCAATGTGGTTAAACATGCTGCGGACTTTAAAAATAGACATATAGCTATGGGTCACAGCAAAAGTTACACAAACCTCCCTATAGGGTATTTGCTTTTTAAGAAATTACTTTAAGAAGCTCATAGGCACATTTTCTGATGCCTGAGTCGTCTGCTTTGGAAATGAAGGAAATCATTTCCCTGGCCTTGGAGTAACACTCCACAGTGACACGCAGTTTTGGTCTAAGGCAAATTCTGTAAACTAATTATTCTATAAAACAAAACAAAGAAACAAAGCCAAAAGCACCTGCACCTCCATTGAGATACAAAACAGAAAAAGAAGCTCTCAAACATATGATCAACATGCTATCTCCCTCTGAAAGATAGGATGACTAGTCACATAATGTGAAGAAGTAGGAGTATTAATGCTACAAAGAGAGATATGAAAAACAAAATTTTAGTGTCTGAAAACTAAGGAAAAAGGAAAAATTTTCACAGCAGTGGTTTGTTGACAGAGAACTAGCATTCTACTTGCAAAAGTAATGTATCACAGATAAGGTGAAGACAACAGCCAAACAGTCCATATAGTGTAGTCTTAGTCTGAATACAAGAGTTGATGCAGCAAAGACTCTGTAGTTTTGGTGCAAATGGGGTATGTTAAGTCAGTGAGATGTTGCTAAGTACTTTGGTGCTTTACTTACCAGCACAGGGTGATAAAGGCCAAAGCCTTGGATAGAAGAAATAAGGAATGTAGCAGAGAAGCACTTAGTGTAAGGAAGATACTGACAGAAGCATTACAAAATCAGAACTGCTCAAGCAAGGAATAAAATCAGGTGGGACATTTGGCTTATTGTGGACTGGGAAGAACCAATGAACATTTTCATGGCCAGGCCACTAAGTTCGTCCTGACATTACAAAGGCAAAAAACCAAACCCACAAAATCAACCAAACAAGCCCAACCACAAACCCAAATCCTAAAACTTTTTTGAATTAAGAAACCAATCACTAGGGGGAATTCATTTCTTACTTTACAGCAAGTCGATTTTGCTCAGCAGTGAGTTCCTCAGCTTGTCGCCCTATACCTAGAGAGAAGGAAAGTGGCATTAGACCTGCCCAAAAACCAAACAGTGAAAGCTATCCCTAAAGCCATATGTCTGCATCCCACAGATAACTTCCTCAGGCCATAAACTACAAGAAGTCTTAAGTCTCAGCTCAATTCCAAACTTTTAGGACAAGTATGCTACTGTTCTACCCTACCTCCTTACCCAGCTCCTTACCTCATTTACCCTTTCTCACTCTTACTACACTTTCACCAAGGGGAGCTGTAGTATCCCACACATACAATGCAACTTATCATGCCACCAAGTGGCAGTGACTTCCAGCAGTCTCTACCAACAGCCCTGGGCTAGAAAAAACTCTGTTCCCAGAAGCCACTGGCTCATTTAAGCACAAACCTCCCGCTGAGCACAAACCTCCCGCTGGCTCCTTGGTGAGAAATGGAGCATTTCACAGCAGGAGGAGTGGGCAGTGGAAGAGAAAGGAAACAGAAGCTCCAGTGGTGTGAATGAGTAGCCTGGCTGCCTCCTGCTGAAGCAAGCCTAAACACACACATCGGTAATAATCCAGAATTGTACAATGTCCAGACTAGAAGGGTGACCTCCTATCGAGTGCACAAGACCTTTGGGGCCAGAAGTAGAGCACTGGCTTGCTGTCCCAGAAAAAACGTGGAAAAATATTGTATGATGGCCAGGGTGTAACAATTTGCTCATAACAAATATCACAAAACCTTCACTCAAGTCTAGAGAATAAATCTTACAAGGAGTGACTGAGGGAGCTGAGGCTGTTTAGTTTGAAAAAGAGAAGGCTGAGGAGAGACCTCATTGCTGTCTATGACTACCTGAAGGGACACTGTGGAGAGGCTGCTGCTGGTCTCTTCTCACAGGTAACTGGAGACAGTGCAAGGGGGAATGGCCTCAAGCTGAGACTAAGTAGGTTTAGATTGCACATTTAGGAAAAAAAGTTTTTCAGAGAGCGAGTGGCCAGGCACTGGAATGAGCTGCCCAGGGAGGTAGTTGAGTCACCCACCCTGGATGTCTTTAAGGGTTGTTTGGATGTGATTTAAGGTGAATTTTGTAGAGTAAGGCTAGAGGTAGGACATGGTGATCTTGAGGGTCTTTTCCAACCTGGATGATTCTGCGATTTAGCTGCCCACACCGTGTGGAATGCTACTGGCTTCAGAAAGAACAACTCCACATGGAATGAGTCACAGCATTTGATGCTGAGTAGGCATCTATACAGCTTCAGGAGATCAAGGGCTTGGCATCAATTAACACTACTGCTCTAAATATACTGGCCATAATTATCAACAGACACACAAGACTCATTTCCTAAAAAGACTGCTGATAAGCTGCTCATTTCCATTCTCTTTCCATTATTTCAATTTGTCAGTACTGGGAGGGTGTGAGTTCCAGGGAAACAATTAAGCACTTAATTACTTAAAGGGCTGGGTATTTTGTTTGCCTGTTTCCATTTATGGGCAGCCAAGTCACATTTTTTTAGAAATGGAAATTTGTCCCTGATGTTTGAACTGCAAACTTCCTCCATTCCACCAACTGGTCCATATATGGATGTTCACAACATAATTAGTCTTTTCCATAATTATTAATCTGTAGGATTCCTGGTTTGCTAAAAATGCTTCTGCCTCTGCTGTTATTTTTTCCTTTCTTGCCTGTTTGCCTTCAATATTCTAGGTGTGCATCTAGGTTGGACACCACTGTGGCACACAGCAATACTTGAGCTGACTAGCTTGAATAACAACAGCAGAAAAGCCCCAGGAACATGCATGTCAACAAGAAGGTTAATCAGCTGAACTTCAAGCCCTACCCACTATAGCCAGCTAAAAGCACTAATCTGGCTTGCATCCAGTGCCAGACCCTTCAGTCTGTGGTGTGGCCACCACCTAGATCACAGCCCCATAGCAGGCTACTTATTTAGTGACATGCAGTCTAACACACTACGGGCCTTGCTCAGACTGTCCAACATTCACACTGCAAACTCAGTAGACACGAGGAATAACACTACTGATGACAACTGACATTTCTAAGCTTTGCACTGTACTGGACACAGGCATTTCACTGGGAAATAATAGTGCTCTTTGTCACAGCACAAGACTGAAGACAATGTTATTTTGCTTACAGCTGTGCCTCTCCCTACACTGGGAAAAGGCCACCGAATTCCAATCCTCACAACTTGTGGAGTGTATTATCATTGAACACACCAGTGATAGCATGCCTGTGCTGCATTAACATCAATGACTGAATCTAGGTATCAAATACAACTTTAAACTTTCAAAAATCAAGAACAGCTTCAAGAGGTCAATGAAGAGGCCCTGTAGCATCTAAACAGCAGCCACTAGCTACAATCCAAATTGGGCCCCAAGGAAGAGAGATGGGAACCTGCCATGAGGATGACTGGGGCACTTGAGCATCTCCCCTATAGAGAGAGACTGAGAGCCCTGGGGCTGTTTAGCCTGGAGAAGACTGAGAGAAGATCTCATCAGTGTGTGTAAGTATCTGAGGGGTGCGTGTCAAGTGGATGGGGCCAATCTCTTTTTGGTGGTGAATAGCTATAAGACAGGGAACAATGGGCACAAACTGGAACACAAAAGATTTCACCTCAACATGAGCAGAAACTTCTTTACAGTGAGTGTGACAAAGCACCGGAACAGGCTGCCCAGAGAGATTGTGGAGTCTCCTTCTCCAGAGACTTTCAAGCCCTGTCTGAATGTGCTCCTGTGCAACTTGCACTAGATTATATGGTCCTGCTCTGGCAGGGGGGTTGGACTCAATCTCTGGAGGTCCCTTCCAATCTCTAATAATATTCTGTGATTCTCTGAAGTAGAGCACCCAAAGAGGAAAACAGTTGCCTTTGTTACTGCAATAACAGTTTGATACTAGAGCACTGATCAAAACTTGAGGCTTCTCATTTTCTCCATAAAGCACTTTTTCTTTTCATGTGGAACAACTCACTAGGCCACATTCACCCACTCCATAATTCAACCACAAAATGAGCTGGAAAAAAATGCTTCAGGAGATGAAGAGATTCTTCTCTTACCATCATGTAACTGGCATGCAAGAGTTGTGATCTTCTGCGTAATTATCATCAGTGGACTATAACAAAAGACAGAAACAACAATTACATGTCTTTTAACACAAATTATTTCCAACTTTCCTACTGGATGCCTTTACCCCTTTAAAAGGCATAACTCTTAGCAACAAGTAGAAAACATCCAATTAAAGCTGAAGGAGCAACTCAGGCATAAGACAATTGCCTGAGTTCAAAACAACAAACCCACAGCAACTTGCACTGGAATTTTTAATTGCAAAGAGTACACAAAGCCTTATTTTACATCTTTCCATCCTGCAGCAGTACACATTGTTATTCAGAAGAAGACACACCACTAGGAAATACCAGTTGCTGCAGTTCACTGGGTTTCCTTTCAGGCAAGGACCAAATTCCAGCCCCATACAATGAAAACAGTAGAGAATAGTAACGCTGGCTCGTTTTATTGCTACTTTCCTATTGTTTGTCTCCTCAATGCCTTAACAAAATGCCCACTCTGCAGATACACAAGCTTATTTCCCTGCCTAAACAGCCCTATCAATTAGGGCTGTGTGCAAACACCAGAACAGCTGTCAGAACAGCAGTTGCCCCATTTGCTTCCTGCACATGCAATTGCTTTATGGACAGCCTGTCCAAGATGTACCATCCAACTGCAAGTATTTGGGCATATGGGACCTGGAGCCTCCCAAAAACAGGAACCAGCTGTGTTTGAGCCATGCTTACAGGCTACAACTACCCAGCAGCTTTGGGGGCAACCAGATAATTCTCCCTGGAAGAACACTGCCTCGGTTTCCAGTGGAAAATCACCCAAAAAGAGCAGACAAAATTGGTATTGCTTCTGATCCTCTCCCAGGGACCTCCAAAGCACTCTTACAATATGCAAGTAATTCCAACCAGGATTAGAGGGGCCCTGCCTCCAACCAGCTACAGGAGAGGGACAGCTGGGTTTATTGGACTGCATGGATCTGATGATGCAGCAAGTTGAACTCATGAAAATATAAAGCTTTAGTAGGTACAGACACACAGTGTGCTCTGATGTCATCAAAACCGTGAAAGGTGGAAGCATTTGTGTTTCTGGGGTGACAGAAAGACCATGGAATGCAAGCCAGAGTTTTCTTTCACCTGAAGGATAAGATACATTCAATAATATCTCCATCTAAAATAACAATTATACATGTCCTGCAGAGATTTTCAAGAGATTCTGAATCCTCCTCAACAAAATTGACATGTTGGTTACAATGAAATGTAAACACAATACCTAAGATCTACTGTTTGCAATTTAATTATCCCACTATGATAAACCAAGCTGATTTTCAAGGTAATTAACATGCAGAGCATTGGTAAACACAAGAATACCAGAAACAGACGTTCTTTCAACATAAGTGGGGGGTAGGTTTGTTGGGTTTTTTTGTTTGGTTGGGTTTTTAAAAACTAACTATGTAGTTCTGTGTGGCTAAAGTCATTTGCATTTTCTATCCAAAATTAGAGAACATGAAGTATCAGCCAATTTCTTCATAGGAAACCATTTCTATCATTTCAGCAGACTCTATTTGAAAGGTCAGTTAAAAGCTTCAACATAAAATCCAAAATAAGCTTAAATATACACAGATGAAGAATACAATCACGACACAACAGTACATACAGCAGCAATCTTTGGGTCACCTAAACCATTAACTGGTCTGTGAGGTGGACTGAAAACGAGTTCCACAATAGGTTTCAGAGAGTTGCCATCAAAAACACAGAATCGAGTTGGAAGCCTGTAGCCAGTGGTATTCCCCAGGGATCAGTACTGGGTCCAGTTTAGTTCAATGTCTTTATCAACAACATGAATGAGGGCATTGAGTGTACCCTCAGTAAGTTCGCTGATGACACAAAACAGAGCGAGGTGGCTGACAGCCTGTCTGGTTGTGCTGCCATGCAATGAGATCTGGACAGGCTGGAGTGTTGGGTGAAGGCAAGTCTTATGAAATCCAGTAAGAACAAGTGCAGGGTCCTGCAACTGGGGAGGAATAACAACAGGCACCAGTACAGGCTGGGGGCTGCCCTGTTGGAAAGCAGCTCTGTGGGAAAAGACCTTGGAGTCCTGGTGGACAGCAAGTTCCCTATGGGACAGCTATGTATCCTTGTGGCCAAGAGAGCCAATGCCATCCTGGGGGGCATTAGGAAAAGTGTGGCCAGCAGGTCTAGGGAGGTTCTTCTCCCACTCTGCTCTGGTGAGACCACACCTAGAATACTGTGTTCAGTTTTGGGCTCCCCAGTTCAAAGAGGGACAGGGACCTGCAGGAAAAGAGTCCATCAGAGAGTCACAAGTATGACTGGGGGACTTGAGCATCTCCCCTACAAAGAGAGACTGAGCAACCTGGGGCTGTTTAGTCTGGAAAAGAGAAGATTGAGGGGAAACCTTATCCACATGTACAAATATCTGAGGGGTGTCAAGTAGATAGGGCCAACCTCGTTTTGTTGGTCAGCAGCAATAAGACAAGGAGCAATGGCTACAAATTGGAACATAGCAGGTTTCACCTCAACGTGAGCAGAAACTTCTTTACAGTGAGGGTGACAGATGACTGGAACAGGCTGCCCAGAGGGGCTGTGGAGTCTCCTGTGGAGACTTTCAAACCCCAGCTGGAAGCATTCCTGAACAAACTACCCTAGGTGACCCTGCCTTGGCAGGGAGGTTGGACTTGATCTCTGGAGGTCACTTCCAGCCTCTAAAGTTCTGTGATTAACTGCAGCTAAGGAATGGATAAATAGAGCAATGACCTTGTACCTTCCAGACAACTCCAACACTATGAAACAGCAACTTGAGTTTTCATTCCAATCCTCTTATAAGAAAAGTTATTTATAAGCTGTTTTCACCATTGTCTTCGGCATCCTATTTCTCAAGGTAGATTGTCCCCTTCAAACAAAATGTAGCTCTGCTTTCAAAGATGCATAAATCCCAATCCTTTAAGCATACAAACCAGCAGATTTTTGTAATCCTTGAGACAGAGGCTGTCAGTTAGCCAGCAGTCCTACTGCAATAAACACAAGTTTTTTATTTTGTCAGTGCTTGACCCTTTAGCTTTATGGATGAACACTAATGCTTGTTCCAAACTGGTTCAATTTGTTGCATATGTTTCTTACAGCAAGCGCTTTATGCCAATATTGAAGTGGGTAACTTTAAACCTCAGGCTCAGAGCCAACACTGGAAGTGCCTAAATTTAGACACTTGCCTTAGAAAACCAGGCTCCCTGCTGTAAGCCCGAGAATCAAAAGGCAAACAAACCTGAAGTGCAGAGTAATGGAGGGGAAAGCAGAAGTGCAGCCTGCACTGAAGTCATACAATGTGTAAACACAGAGAATAGAGAGGTTCTCTCCATCTATATTAGGAATCATTGTCTCACTGATAGCACATTATAACTCTGCAGAACAAGTCATTTTAACCAGAAAATATGGACAGTCTTTCTCCCTCAAATCCCAGCTCCAGAGGAGACAAAACGAGCACAAAAGTGATGCTGGTGGCACTGTGAATTGGAGAGATCCACCAAGTGTATCTGTTGGACTGGATGATCTTGGAGGTCTCTTCCAACCTGGTTGATTCTATGATTCTATACAACTTCAAATAACTTTTCTCTGAGAGGATGCACAAGTTACTTGAGTGGGACAAATTACATGGTTCAATTTTAGAAGCAAAACCACCTACTATGCTTGTATTTGCTCTGGGCAACCCGATCTAGTTGAGGATGCCTCTGCTGACTGCAGGGTGGGGGCTAGACTAGATGACCTTTGGAGGTCCCTTTCAACCCAGCCCATTCTAAGAGTTTATGATACTCAGATGAAGCATGGAGACCTACCCCTAAAGGAAAGAAGCATATGAAATAAAACAAGGCTTCTTAAGTGTGGTGACAGGAACTCCACCACATGTGAACACTCTCCAATCACTTTGCCACCTGCAGAGTGGCCCCTGTCCTACTGAACACTACAGCTACAAAACTAACACAGAAACACAGATTTTGATTTGCATATGGTGCAGCTGTTTTCCTTCTTCCACGTGTTATATGTTGGCTGAGAGTTTAACCTCAGGTTGTAGCTGCATTGTACCTCCTTCACGCAAATCACAATGGCCAGCTTTTCATTTCAACAAAACCAAAAACTAAACAAAAGCCTAAACCAAGAGACTAAGAGAAGAAAAAAGAAGCAGCCATCAAGAAATTGTCTCAGGGAGTCAGTACAAACTAGGACATGTCAATAAATAATGTAAAAAACCTCAAACCACAAACTGTCTTTCCCTCACGTTAGATGCCATGAAAAATAACACACGACAAAGACACAACAGCTTACAGAGAATGCTCAGTAGAAGGGTTTGCCTCCCTAAGTAAAGCTCCCAAACAAAAACATACCAGCTCATGTTATTTTTAAACATGGTTTGCCCCAGTGCAAGAAATTTGCTCACAAGCACAAACCAGTGGAACCAATAATGTCAGCACTGGCTGCAGCCTGCTGCAGGGCTCTTCCCTGGGTCATAGGCTGGCTTCTTCATCGAGCAAGCTCTGTTACCCATGAGAGAAAATACAATTACCAAGTGGAGTCTGCCTGACCTTAGGTAATCCCATGGAGGAGTCTGGCACACGCTGGCTACAAATAGTTTCCACTGACCTGCTTTCACTAAGAGAGGGGGTGGAGTCACAAGGAAGCTCACTGCAGACAAGACTTCAGAACAGCAAACATCTATTTGACATTTATTTCTATAGCCCTGAAGCTACAATGAGAAGTTCACACAATTCTACTCTGCTATGTCATTAAGTGTGCTGCCAAGGGGATTGCCACAACAGATACCACAATGGGTCTCAATCTTGTTTTCAACAGCAAAAATGAAGAAGTTCTGAAGTGCACAGAGGAAAAATACTTCACTGAACACGCTTGTGCCTCCAAAGCAACTTCCAGTTTGCTTCATGTGGGGTTTTTCAGTGAAAGCTTCCCAAGAGCACTTCTTGCGTTTTCATGACAGAAGCATTTAACTTAAAAGAGGATTTACTTTTGGAGAAGTGTCCTGGGATGCAATAGATGTGTGGAGCTCTGCAGCAGTGACTGCATCAAATTCCCTTATTTTGGCTCTTGCAGAGCTTCTGTGTAATCAGTGGAAAGTGATCTCAGTGCAACCTCAAGTGAAGAGCATCCACGCACCAAGTGGACATGGACAACTCACTGATCTCCCTTTACTCTCTCTATATCTCTGCTGCTGTACTGAGGATATGCTGCTGACCAAAGTTACCCAGAGCTGTGGAACGCAGACTGCAGCAACATGGGGCACTCTGTACATTTGAAAGACAAGAAAATATCGATAACTAACTGAAATAACAAACATTGACTGTAATTTCGCACTGTGTTTTAACATGGTAACTGAGTGCACCTCTGTTTGCTTCCATCAATAAATGCATTTTCTTTGTAAAAAATGGTCATTATACTTTGGTGCTTTTGTGTTCATTACTAAGCCCTTGAGAGGGGAGAAAAGAGCAATAAAGCACTAACTGCACAACAGAAATTCACTGTCTGAAGTGTCACTTGCTGCAGAAGTATCTGCTTATACGGGTTTTGGAGAGGGATCTTTCAATGACCACCCCCTTCTAAGTGCTGCCAATGTTGCTGCTGTTCTGCATTTGGGATAGAGCAAACACAAAGATGTCCATTTCTTCTGGACAGCGATGTCCACCCGAACATTCACATAAGCAGTACAGATCTGGCACCTGTAGGGAGGAAAGCTGCTCAAGTCTCCCTGATAATTCAGCTCTGATCTCTCTAAGAACAACAGAAGTTTGAAAGCAATGTCATTGTGCATAGTAATCTCCTTTTTTTTCTGTCAGAAATGACACCAAGAAACTTAACTCCCATGTGCATGATCATTCAACAAATGAGCTGCAATATTAAGAAACTTTGGTCAGACACTGCAAGAATTCAAAGACGAAACCAAAAGGCTCTGTGGTCTTATTTAAGCAAAAGATGAAAGCAGACAACTTCACAGGGATAAGGAGCTTCTCTGAATTCCATCCAGATGTTTATATGCATATGGCATTTCTTCATGTAGCTCACTAGATTAAAACCATATTTGTTACTAGTTTCCAAAAACAACTAAGATCCCTTGATTTATTTTAAACTAATTTCTCAGGAAAGCCATAATACTGCTGTACTCAGACTGAGTCTGTGATACAATTAAAAAACAAACAAAACAAAACAAAACAAAACAAACTGTTTGTTAGCAATATCAGTTTTATCAAGTTGTATAGAAAGCAGGCAACTTACCAGCACAATCCTCTTAGCATAAAGAAGAAGAAATAACAGAGAGAGAAAAAGAGAAAGAGTTAGGATTTAGTTTTCCTAAGTACAATGTATAAATGCCATGGTAAACCAAGCAAAATAAATGTGTGTTTCTTTCAAAGACTGACTTGAATTAAAGAAGGAAGCACAGCATTGCTATTTTACAACTGGTGTTCAAAAAGGAATAGTTTTCTTTGGGAACGGTTTTGATTGTGGGACTAAGTGACCAACCCACCCTTCACATGAAACAGAAGAACTAACCAGTGACCAGGAGGAAACAAGTTTCTTTACTTTTAACCTTGATGTGATGAGTCACAGTTTGAACTTTCATTTTCCAGTTGACTTAAGACATGACTCAAAAGTTACACCTTGTTTTCTCCATCTCTACCTCCATTTCACAAGCTGTGCTCTCAAAAATGGGGGACTCTAAAGAAACAGCACAACTGACTAATACTAAAGAAGCAAAATGAGACATGTTGCAAACACATAGCAAAAGCAGTATATGTGGGAGCTTTTAAAACACACAAAGCAGGTCAGGGAGCAAACAAGGCATGGCTGCTATTAGCATTGACATTGGGAAACGTTCATCTAACCTCTGGATTAGCACTTTAAGGAACTGACATAAGAAAAACTGATGGCACTAGAACTGGTTGTATGCAACCAGGTATTACCGAAGACTTGTGGGGTAGTAAGACCTCAGAAGTCAGCAGATGATAGGCTTTTTATTCAATCTGAAAGATTCATCTAAAAAAGCAGGGGTTTGCTTCCTCAAGGTATATACCCAGGTATACTGGCCCAAAAGAGTGGGAGGCTGGAGGCAGATGGGCAACACTCCACAAATTGTATTTTGGCTGCTTCTGAAATCATGAGGGTGAACTTTAAGGCCATCCTTCCAGCCAGGGGCCTGCCTGAATGCTTCCTTGTTACTACATACAATAGACATGGAACCATCAAACACAGGAGAATGAGCAAGGAGGTTCAGTTGCTGCTTATACAAAGTAAAGCTGCAGTCAGGGAGTGTACTTTGCTCTGGGTTCAGGTACATCTATTCAGGCATGGAAATAAAGCCTCATTTTTAACACATCATTTACACCTGAAGACAACAAGCTTTAAGATAGATTTAAGAGACTGAGCTGGGTTTCAGCACTTTGGATTGCAATATTTTTTTTTCATTTATTTTTAGTTTTTTAAATGTACTATGAAGATGTAGTTCATAACCATGCTACACTTTTCAGATGTTTACCACTTGGCAGCTTTATGCTTGACTGAAGTTTAGGGATTGGTTTATTGAAGTGTCAGGATTAAAAAAGAAAAGAAAAATCAAGTGACTAAGTTCAAATATTATTCTTTCGGTATTTTTTTTTCCTCACGCTCATCATTAGACAAGAGCAGCTCCTCTTACATCAAGAGAGCAGAAAATGCTACCTAGGCTACAACAAACAACCACCATTCCTCTTCTTTATCCCCAGTCTCAGATGAATCTTTGTTAAATGTCTTCAGAAAGAGAAAGCTAATGTGCCTCACACTGCATTTCTGAATGCACTACTCAGAAAAGCACTCTTCTCACCATTTATCTCTTTCTCGTACAGACACAGAGCTACAGCATTCCAACCCTATTTGCAGACTTCTTGGTGTGCCATGCTCTTTCAGGATATGCTTTTGAGTATTAAAAGAACCACAGAAAAAAAATTACAAAGCTAGACTTTTCTAAGTTTATGAGTTCCCATTTCTATCCCCTCCTCTAATAATAAAACTCAAAAGTCTCAGGGGAGCTTTCCTCCCACTTCCTGAAATTTAATTAATGCTTAAATCCACCACCTTTCACATGGACACATGCAGGAAGATGTCAAAAACTTCCAGTTTCCTGCTCTATAAGAAGACAGAGGCTTGGAAGAGGCATTTACAACTTAATGTGCTAGTTTACAGATATTTTTTTCATAGTATGTTACCAATTACTCTGTATTCAGACATTCTATTAAACAAGTGGGATACAGATTAGCACACTGGCTTTAGATCATACAGAATCATACCTTCCTCTCAGAAACAAAATATACAGGGTTAGCCATCTACTGCTTCAGTTAAATCAAACAGAAACTACAGTATGTATGAAAAATGCTGTTTCACAGAAATGTATGGCATGTAAGAAGTTGTGCTACTTAAACAGCAATCAGAACCAGTCCTTGTAAGAGAACCCATAAGACCAGCACCAGCAGCAAAAACTGATCTCTTGTCACTCTGTCTGGGTTACCCATCCATCCCAGCTTACCCCAGCCACTCATCCTCTGCCCAAGTCTAGCTGTCTGCCAGAGTGGCTGGAGTGGGAAACACCTTCACAGCTGGGGCACCAAGATAAATCAAATCAGGGACAAGGATGATCTGGCTGTGTCTTGGAAAGTAGAAGGAGAGCAGCCCACCCCACTGCTCAGGGCAGACCAGAATACAAGCCATGCTGCTTCCCAGGGCTATAAACACTCCTTCAGCTCCAGCAAGTGACAGTGCAGGCTTATCTCCTAGGCTGCTCCAGGTGGAAGTCTAGCTAACCAAATTCTACCTTCCTAACTAGATAGCACCTATCAAGAAAACAGCAGAAATAATGAACCAACAGAAGAATCACACAGTGTTTATTCCTTCCTAAGTATCAGTAAAGCTTAAGGGAAACAGACCACATCAAGTTTATTCTTAAAACATACTGAATACAACTGATACTAAATGACACAAAAATCAGCTTGCAGACCCACTCACCCAGAAAAATCTGTAGTGAGAATGCCATAGTGAAAGATGTATATGCGGCTGATGTGGCACAACGTGAGGTATCCCATAGCTACGACAAAGGAGTACCTGAAAAAACAACACACAGAACACACAGTTACCAACACAAGTACCAACAAGAACTAGAATCACTCAGACTGGGTTTGGGCTTGTCTAGGATTGGAGTTTGATTTTTGCAAATGAGGTTGTTAACATGTCTGAAGCTATGTTACAAGAGCTGGCAGGAATTTTTGAAGAGGACTGATGGTTTTGTGTACCCAGCTGAAACATTATGGAGGTGCCTTCTCACACACTAGGACTGGGGGGAAAAAAGAAAAGTAATAGGATTACTTCAAGTTGTGCATTTCAGTTTCAGAGCTCCCACTCTCACATCTTACTTGGAAATCTCTGACATAAGTGCTGTTGAGATTATCCACTGCCTTTTTCAGTCTGTAAACGTTATTTACACGTAGAGCTCTTCCTTAGATCTACCTGAAACAAAACCATTTCAAGTTTAAGGTATTTTCTCTCTTCTGATTTTGTATAAAGGCAGATAATGATGCAGAGCCTAATCTTTTCAGCTCTACATAATGAAAGATGCCCCTTTGCAGAAGAAGCATTCCATAAGTAGAGCTTGACAGATTCACTCTGTTTTTCAAGATGATTGCAAAATTGTGTAAGGCAGGACAGCAGCATGGCTTTCTATTTTAAGATTTAAATCATCTGACAACTGGAGGCATTGCAGTATCTACGTGGAGCAGATGCAGTTTTAATGACAGCTAACTCCTCCCTGTATTTACCTGAGCAAGAAAGAGGGTACTGAGGAGGTAAGAAACAGAGAGTATTAGAGGATTGATTGTGGTGTAATCTAGAGGAGAAATGGAACAAAAGGAACAGTCACCAGATGATTGAAAATGAGCTAGGCCTTTGTCAAATCATAGCTGGTTTTAAAAGAAATGAGTTTTTCCTCCCTAAGGACTAACAACCTGCAGTGCGAATGGCAGTGATAGACGACAAGGCAACCTGTAGGTCAGACAGCCCACAGCAAACAGCTAGATAAAAAGACAGACCGAGGGGACATGACAGCTTCTTCAGGAGATTCAGAGCAGAATTTGTCTTATTTCATCTGGGTCAGCCATCTAGTCCAGCCTCACTCAAGGTCCTTGGGCTCCTTCTCATCAGAGAACGGCAAGCATCCCTCAAAAGGCAAGTTACCAGCTCAGATATGGAGCAGTGATCCACCGTGTCCCAGTTTAGGGCCACAAACTACCCAGGGACAGAGGACAGAAGTGGTATTTACTCCCTCTGGGGAGTAAAAAATAAAAATGCTGCACACTGATTGGGAGTTTAAAGAGAGAGTCTATTTACAAGTATAGATGTCCAGAAGGCATTCAGCTAGACTTGAATACATGCACAAACTGTGGCCACCAGCATCCTGGCCTGGATCAGCAATGGTGTGACCAGCAGGATCAGGGAAGTTACAGTCCCATGTTCTGGGCACTGGTGAGG
Source organism: Pogoniulus pusillus (assembly GCF_015220805.1). Classification (NCBI taxonomy): domain Eukaryota; kingdom Metazoa; phylum Chordata; class Aves; order Piciformes; family Lybiidae; genus Pogoniulus; species Pogoniulus pusillus. The sequence goes on from NC_087284.1 coordinate 14,867,410, forward strand.
CTACACCTTGAAGATTGTGTTCACTTTTGGGACCTTCACTCCAGGAAGAACATTGAGGTGCTGGAGTGGGTCCAGAGAAGAGCAAAAAAGCTGGTGAGGGGCCTGAAAAACAAGACTGATGCATAGCAGCTGAGTGACCTGGGTTTTTTCAGTCTGGAAAAGAGGCTGAGAGGAGACCTCATTGCTCTCTATAGCTCCCTGAAAAGAGGCTGGAGTAAAGTGGGAGTTGGTCTCTTCTGGAACAGGCTGCCTGTGGTGGGTTGTGGACTCTCCCTCTCTGGAGATATTCAAGACTTGCCTGAACGTGTTCCTCTGTGATCTGGTACAGGTGATCCTGCTCTGGCAGGGGGGTTAGACTGGATGAGCTTTCGAGGTCCCTTACAGCCCCTAACATTCTGTGATTTTGTGAAACTAGGCCAAGTCTATGGGACTAAAACCTTCTAGAATCCTCCATCCATCCAACCTCAGCAGACCTGAGAGCAGGCTGAAACTTCCCTCCCCACCTCTGGCCTACAAGGCCTAGGCAGGCTGCATGACACATCTCAAAACTCTCTGCCAGCTAGAAGCCATCCCCCACCCAAAAACCATGAGATAAGCAGGGATGAGTACTTCTCTCAAGGAGAAAAGAAGAGAAGAGAAGCAAGGAGAAGAGAGAGCTATCAGTAAGTCACAGCTTTATAAGTAGAATGGAATAACAATGCTACAATATCCTGGAATGACCAGGATATTGGTCATTGGTCTTGGGACTCTCCATCTCTTTTTGGAGAACTGTGTCTCTGTGATCTTCTTAAGGGAACCTGTCCCCAAAGCCACCACACATGGGATGAAGTATCTAAAAGTAAGCTTCAATGCTTAAGTGTAAAACACCTAGAGGGAAAGAGGAGTGAGCAGGGAGGGGTACACTGTGGTGCTGCTGCAGCTGGGAGCATCTCTGATGCTGCATTATAGTCTGCCTGTAAACAGACTTTGACACCTGCCAGCTTCACCAGGGAGCACGCTAGCAGAAAACAGCCAGGGAAAGCAGCATGCAGGTTAAACTATATAGTTCATCTCATTTTTCAGTTCAGCTGGTGTTTTTTTGGGGGGTTAAAAAAAAAAATCTAAGTCCTGCAGCACCACTATGAAGGATCCAGTGCTCTTACAGGCCCCCCCAGCCCTTAGGCTGACATTTTTCAACCTTGAATACATTGTTCTTTTGTCAAAATTCAATGTAGATGTAGTTTGAGTCACACTACTATGCCTAGCAGAATAGAGTAGAAAAGTCTTAACTCAATCTTCCCAGCCCTTCTAAGGTTTTGAAGCATACTGGATTGCTACTTCATGTTGACTCAAACCAACACATGACTATTTCATAGCAATGACATTATATAACCCAGCTGAATTTGTCCTGCAGTATACAGCCATTTTTCCCATTGTGACTAACTGGCTAAACAATAAGAGTAAGGGGATTTTCCAGTTGAAATTGTGCCTGCCTCCCTACCACAACCTCAACTTGTCAAGGAAGACGTAAATAAAGTATTGGATGATTCCCTCTGGAGATCTGATTCCTCTGATCTCCAAAGTAACTCCTGCATTTCTCTCAAGTGATAGGCAGGGGCAATGACCAACAGACAAGCAATACACAGTTTTGGTACCTTCTCTTTCTGGACTCTGGATGGCATCTTTCATAACCACTGTCCATTTATATTTTTAGAACGTATTAATTACCTCTGGACTTTCAGGCTTTGCACTCTGTGATGGGGGTGAGAAAATCTTGATTAATACTTGTCTTGTTGGTGCAAAATGCTAGCAACAAACACGTTTATGGTTCACGTTCCTAAACAATCAGAGAACCATTATGGTTGGAAAAGGGCCCTAAGATCATCAAGTCCAACCATTAATCCAAGTTCCACCTGGAACTCACTGGAACAGGCTGCCCAGGGGGTTGTGGAGTCTCCCTCTCTGTACATACTCCAGACCCACCTGGATGTATTCCTGTGTGATCTGGTAGAGGTGATACTGAGGTACCTTCCAGCCCCTACCTTCTGTGGTTCTGTGATTCCACACCTATGCTTCCAGGATGGTGACTCCTCCACTTCTCTGGGCAGTCTGTTCCAATACCTGACCAGTCTTTCAGTAAAGAATTTCTCCCTAATATCCAGTGCAAACCTCCCTTGGCACAACTTGAAGCCATCTCCCCTTGTCCCATCACTGGTTACTGGGGAAGAAGAGATTAACTCCCACCTATAATCCTAGACAAATTTTAAGTGGTGGTTTCCATTTGGATATTTGAGAGAAGTCATCCTAGGCAATGACAAAGAAGGAGAAATTACTATCTGAACACTAGACCTTCAGAAAGTCCTGGCCCTGAAATCATGTGAAGAAAGGGTTTCCGTTCCCCAGCCCAGACTGCTGTGGATATGAGCATTCAATGGCAGCTACAGACACAGCCATAACACACAGAGGCAGAAATCACCTGTTACACAGCCAAAACAAACCACGTGCTCTTAGGGAGACCAACACAAAAGTGAAATAGCAGCAAGAATTGCCAGCTCGTCCTTAAAGGCTGCTGTAAAATGCTTTCACAAATAAAAAAATCCTATTTGCAGAGATGGATGGAAAGAAAAAGGCTTCACCTACGCAATTTTACCATAGTTTACATGCTGAACTCTATCAGAGAGGATACCCACGTGAGAAAGCTCAGTAACTGAGCAGAATTCTTCCACATGAACTTCTCCTCAGCCAGTGAAAGAAGCAAATAACTACTGTGTAGTTTTCACAGGATCACAGGATGCTAGGAGTTGGAAGGGACACAAGGAGATCATCGAGTCCAAACCCCTGCCAAAGGACTACACAATCTAGCACAGATCGCAGAGGAACGCATCCAGACAGGCCTTGAAAGACTCCAGGGAAGGAGACTCCACAAGCTCTCTGGGGGGCCTGTGCCAGTGTTCTGGGACCCTTACAGTAAAGAAGTACCCCTTGTGTTGAGGTGGAACCTCTTGTGCTGCAACTTACACCCATTGCTTCTTGTCCTATCACAGGGAACAAGTGAGCAGAGCCTGTCTTCCTCCTGACCATCCCTCAGGTGTTTATAAACATTTATTAGATTCCCTCTCAGTCTTCTTTTCTCCAGACTAAAAAGCTGCAGATCCCTCAGCCTCTCATAAGCCATGCCCTCCAGTCCCCTGATCATCCTTGTAGCTCTCCTCTGGACCCTTTCCAGCAGATCCCTGTCCCTCTTAAACTGGGGAGCCCAAAACTGAAGGCAGTATTCAAGATGAGGTCTTACCAGGGCAGAGTAGAGGGGAAGAAGAACCTCCCCCAATCTGCTGGACACACTCTTCTGAATGCGCCCCAGGATCTCAATGGCCTTCCTGGCCACAAGGGCACATTGCTGTGCCATGGTTAACTTGTTATCCACCAGGACTCCCAGCTCCCTCTCCACAGGGCTGCACTCCAGCACATCACCTCCCAGCCTGTACTGGTGCAGTTTATTATTCCTTCCCAGGTGCAGGACTCTGCACTTGTCCTTGCTGAACCTCACTTGGTTCCCCTGTGCCCACTTTTTTCATAAGAAAATACTTCTTGTCTTTTGGCCAGAAAAGTACTCATTTGATAAATCATTTCAGGAATGTTAGGTGTCTTCCTTCCACACAACCATTTATATATGGAAAAGAGAGATCCCATGCTGGAAAACTTCTCCTGATGAAGCTATAAGCTTCAACTTCGAAGCAATGACTTTTCTGGTACTTTATATATTTTCAAGCTTAAAGCCCAGTACCAAATGCAAGGCCTATTTTCATAGATCACTAAGTTAAACAGTCACAGTGACCTTGTTTAAACTACCTAACTCAAGAATAAGTGGAAAATACCTAAAGGCTAAACAACAAGGGTGGAAATACATTAAAAAAGAAATGCTGAATAGTCAAGGACAAGAGACCAAGGAGAATATGACTTCATCATGTTTAAGAAACCAGATATTTGGGAATATATTATTAAAGATGCAGAAGTCAACTTTTGAGGCCAGCAATTTCACAGGGAAATGCAATACCACTGAGGAAACTGGTGGTGTTTAGTATGAAGGCTGAAGGGAGACTTTACTGCTCTCCACAACCACCCTAAAGGCACTTGTAGCAAGGTATGGGTCAAGTCTCTTCTCCCAGCTAGCAAGAGACAGGATGAAATGAAATGGTCTCAACGTGTGCCAGGTGAGGTTTAGATACTAGGAAAAATTTCTTCATTGGAAGAGTGGGTTAAGCACTGAAACAGGCTGGCCAGGGAAGCAGTTGAATCATCATCCCCAGAGGTATTTAAAAGACATGTAGATGTGGCACTTAGAATGATCTAGCAGTAGACTTGGCAGTGTCAGATCAGCAATTGGACTTGGAGGTCTTTTCCAAACCTAATAGTTCTATGAAAAACCACAAACTGAGACTGCAGCTGCTTCTGTAAACTGAATGAAAAAGGCTCCTGCAAGTCCCTGAGAAAGAAAAGGAGTAAAAATATAAAATAGTCCCAGAAAACCTTCATGTTTGTCAGAGGAGCAGCTCCAAACTTGCAGCCACATCAGCTCACCTGTGGATGTTGGGAATACTCGCCATATTCATAATGCCATAGCTCATCATCACCAGGACAAAAAGGTGAATGGAGTACCTTGAAAACAACAAAGGGAGTATTCAGACAACTAGCACATCACCTGGCAGAGCTGACAGTTCAGAGCAAGGAAATATTTTTCCATGCAAATGACATAAAAGCAATGTCATATCAAGGTAACAGTAAACGTGTATTATCACAATCATATCTTTCTAGCCTCTATGTCCAACACAGATGAATACCTACTGACAAGATGTCGTCAGCATATTTCATTAAGAGAAAGAGCAGCCTGGCTCCAAGTGCACATTTGAACTACAGGAAGTATCTCTACAGCAGACTGATGTTGCTTTAACTTCTAGAACAAACATCACAGATTAAACACTTCATTTGCAAATACTTTTCAATTTACTTTGAGAGTTTGGGATGGTTATGCCAGTTAGGAATTTGAGGTGTTTTTTCAGGATAGCATAGAAAGGACCTTAAGAATAAAAAGGCAGCATCCAGAAAAGTTTATATGAAGTCTGAAAATATCTTTCCCTAAGCCTTGTCTACATGGTGACTAAATACTCACCACCCAAAGCAGAAGACAGCAAAGTATATTCCAAAGAGAGTGGCAAATGCATGGCGAACAGCAGAGCTGGCATGATTGGGACCCAAGTAAATACGAAACCAAAACGCAGCCAAAAGGGCGAACAGCTGACAGGCCACAAAATTGATCTGTAAAAGACAAACAAAAAATGGTTGTGATTCCTGGATGACAGGGAGGAGGAGTCTGCGTGTCCTCAGAACAATAAAAGAGTGGAGCCAGGGAAATGGGGGGGAGCAAAGTGCAGGCAATTAATCACAGTCTCAAGTTGTGCCAGGGTAGGTATAGGCTGGATGTTAGGAAGAAGTTCTTCACAGAGAGAGTGATTTCCCATTGGAATGGGCTGCCCAGGGAGGTGGTGGAGGCACCGTCCCTGGGGGTCTTCAAGAAAAGACTGGATGGGGCACTTAGTGCCATGGTCTAGTTGACTGGATAGGGCTGGGTGCTAGGTTGGACTGGATGATCTTGGAGGTCTCTTCCAACCTGGTTGATTCTATGATTCTGTGATCTCTTATCTTGCCAAGGTCTCACTTGTGAGCCTAAGTGGCCACTTACCTTGGCCAATGACAGAAGATACTGAACAAGCATGTAGCTACCCAGAAACTCAGGCAAGAGGCAGAGTATACTCCAACTATTCAAGCTACGGGTGGGCTGCAGGCAATTCTTATTGGCCCCAGGGCAAGGCTCTGCACTGTTGCCAGCATCGTTGGCTTGTCAGTTCAACTCAAATGCAAGAGACATCACAACCCCCTGTGTCTTCTTGGTTGGAGGCCAAGGCCAGGAAGCAGACTGGAACTCTGAAGCACTGCTCCAGTGCCTGACTTCCTCCATAAATACCAAAACAAGGGCAAAAATCAACAGTCCTGATCTGACACTGTTTCACAAGCACTAACTGGAGAGCCTGCCTAGCTGAAATGCTCCACTGCAGAGCATCCCCCAAGCAGCCTTTTAATTCACCAATTTCTTGCAGTTAAGACTGTAAAGAAAACAGTTTTCCTCTACCATCATGCAAACAGCTACAGGAAAATGCTTCTCAATTCCTCTTTGGCTACTGCATGTCTCTAGAGAGAATGAGAAGTGGTCTGGCAGAGATGGCAGTAGGAGCACAAGACAGGTTATGAGAGTTGGGGCTGTTCACCCTGGAGAAAAGAAGGCTCATGAGATACTTTATAGTGGCCTCCCAGTGCCCGAAAAGGGCCTATGAGAAAGCCAGAAAGGGACCTTTCACAAGGGCTTGCTGTGATGAGAGGGAATGGATGTAAGCTTGAGTAGGATAGATTTAGACAGGACATTAGAAAGCAGTCCACAACTAGAGGCTACTCCTATCAGACACAAGGACAAGCAAAACCTTCAGTGTCTTTGGAACAAAACTGACACCAAGCTGCCTTCAAGTCACCTTCTCCTGGACAGCATCTGCAAAAATCCCGTAAGTCAGAGGAACAAACAGAGCTCAGAAGCTGTCTCTAACAGAACACCACAGTATTAGGATATCACGTTAAGTCCAACCTGCACCCTAGCCAGCTGGAGTTAAATTCATTTTCTCAGCTCTAGTTGTCTGCTTTAAAACTTTTTTAAGATAAAAATAAAATCAAATCACCTTGAAGTCTCCAGCAGCAAGTCATCCTGGACTGAGCAAAACCAAACAGGCTGCAATATTTAAGCAGTCGCTTAGATTAGAGGATTATCCAAAGCTATCAGTCTAGGACAGGATGATACATCTCACTTGGAGAAGCTCTTGACATGCTGGATATGCAGAGGTGTGTAAATTCAGCCAAACTCCCTGTCAAAAACATTTACAATGTGTTTAACAAGACACTACAGCCCCAAACTGCTTTTATTCTGGTGGACTACACCCAACATGGTGTTGTTCAAGCGTTTCTATTAATGGTTTGTGGGCTACGTTGCTTCAGCAGTTTTTCTTCAATGATGCAGGCAGGCATGCAGTAGAGTACTGCAATAATTTAAATACTTAGAGATGCTGAATTTGAGTTCTTTGAAGCAGAGACAGTATCAGTTTACTTCTTGTTCACGTAAGCTAACAGCATTTATAACAGAAGGTATCAGCTGAGGAAACTGGAGCTGTTTAATCTACAAAAGAGGAGGCTGAGGGGAGACCTTACTGCTCTCTGAAAAGAGGTTGCAGAGGTAGGCACTGGTCTCTTCTCGCAAGTAACCAAATGATAGAGCAAGAGGGAATGGACTTAAGATGCATCAGGGGAAGTTTAGACTGGATATTAGGAAAACAAATTCACTGAAAGGGTTGTCAGGCACTGGAATGGGCTGCCCAGGGAGGTGGCCGAATCACCATCCCTGGATGTGTTTAAAAGCCAAACAGATCTGGTGCTTGGGAACATGGCATAGTGACAGACTTGGAGTGGGCAAAATGGCCATGCTTCCTGACCTCAGAGGTCCTTTCTGGCCTGGATGATTCTGTGATTCTCCCCATCTTCCACAGCCAGAAGGTATGTGGAAATGGCCCAAGAGAGGACATCCCAAGCACCAATATAGGCTGGGCAGTGACTGTCTTGAGAACAGCCCTGAGGAGAGGGACTTGGGGCTGTTGGTGGACAAGAAGCTCGATATGAACCATCAGTGTGCTCTTGCAGCCCAGAGAGCCAGTCAGATCCTGGGCTGCACCAAGAGAAGTGTGGCTAGCAGGTTGAGGAAGTGATCCTCCTCCTCTACTCCACACTGTTGAGACCCCACCTGGAGTACTGCCTCCAGTCCTGGAGCCACTATTACAAGAGGGATATGGATGTGCTGGAGTATGTCCAGAGAAGGGCCACAAGGATGACCAGAGGGCTGGAGCAGCTCTCCTATGAGGAGAGACTGAGGGAGTTGGGGCTGTTCAGTCTGGAGAGAAGAAGACATTGAGGTGACCTTATTGTGACCTTTCAGTATCTTAAAGGGGCCTACAAGAAAGCTGGGGAGGGACTCTTTAGGATGTCAGGTAGTGACAGGACTAGGGGGAATGGAACAAAGCTAGAAATGGGTAGACTCAGACTGGATGTTAGAAAGATGTTCTTTACCATGAGGGTGGTGAGAGCCTGGAACAGCTTGCCCAGGGAGGTGGCAGAGGCATTTAAGGCCAGGCTGGATGAGGCTCTAGACAGCCTGATCTAGTGGGAGGTGTCCCTGCCCATGGCAGGGGGGTTGGAACTAGATGATCCTTGTGGTTCCTTCCAACCCTGACTGATTCTACAGTTATCTCATTAAAACATTCCAATTAGCCTCAAACCAGCACACTGAGCCAACACTGAAAGGGTGGATAGACTAGGCCAAAACTTTTCTTCACTGTAGTCTGAGGGAGGGAGGTTGTTTACTCCTCAGGCTTGGGAAATAGAAGACGAATGGCAAGGCACCAGTAAAACTTGATCTTCTTTCCAAGAGATGAGATTTTTTTTTCTCCCTGGCAGGCTGAACTCTGTAGTGAAAACTGAGCACTAATGTTGAAACCAGACCAGATGTAGTCTGTTCTCCAGAGAGTAACAGAGGAGCATGGTATCTTTTCATGTAACTACCATGTCTGTTTAGTTATTTACATGTAACACTTCAAACACATGCAGCGTTCATGTGCAGACTGCCAGTTCATCTGACAGTGACTTTACTGCATTGCATTTAACATGAGGGTTATTCTTCAGTCTACATATTCAAGGCACTTAAGTCATCAGATCACAGTATCACAGTATTATTAGGATTGGAAGAGACCTCACAGATCATCAAGTCCAACCCTTTACCACAGGGCTCAAGGCCAGACCATGGCACCAAGTGCCACGTCCAATCCTGCCTTGAACAGCTCCAGGGACGGCGACTCCACCACCTCCCCGGGCAGCCCATTCCAGTGTCTAATGACTCTCTCAGTGAAGAACTTTCTCCTCACCTCCAGCCTAAATCTCCCCTGGCACAGCCTGAGGCTGTGTCCTCTGATCTCTTAAGATTTTAAGAAATGCTGCACTACATTAGAAGTGAATTAAGAGGAACACTTTCCTCCCCTCCACATCCCAAACAGGAAAGAGTTTATATTATTCATTTTTTATTGTTTTCACTGTTGCTCAAAACATTCTGTAAACAGTAAACTGAGGACTGTAAATACTAATGAATGGTGTCCACACAAAAATAAACAGAAATAGAAACTATACAAGAATTAGCCCTTCTCATTCTGATCCACCATTACAACTAATTTAATCCATATTTTTAGCTAATCACAGTCGTTCAGTGCTGTCATCTATTTTTTTCATACCTGGTTTCAAGTCCGCTAGCAGAAAAAAAACCAAACCTTTGCTCTTTGACATAATTTTTTCCCATGCTCTAGCAAGTAGAATGTCATAAAATGTCATAAAATCACAGCACAGCATGTTGCTGAAAGAAGATACTATCTTCCTTTAACTTTCCATGATTAAACATTGGAAGACAGAAAGGCAGTCTCATCACAGTACCCTGCACCAACATCTGGAAGACTTGTATCTGACTCACAGCCTTGCAATGCAGAAACAAGGTATCTGTACTTTGGAGAGAGGGAAAACCAGGAACATCTCCAGCCCAACTGGGCTGATAGTTTCTGTTGTCTGGTTAATGAATTCTTTAGTATCTAATATTCCCAAACTCATTATGCCAGATTATAGTGGTTCTGGGAGTTACCTGCCCCCACACACAATGAAATTCACCCAGACTAGACTCATCCAGCTGGAAGTTAAGGAATGTAGCCTCACATTCACAGCTCAGCATATTATACATGCATATATTCACAATATATTACAAGTATTTACAATATACTATATGCAGTATATACAAGTTAAAAGTAATACGGAAACACAATACCCCTCCCAGAAGTCAGAGTGCCCAGGAGAGATTCCCAACCACCCTTCCACCTTCCTTCCAGCCTCCTCCCTCCCTTATCCCAGAATCTGCCTCATGTGCAAGGTGAGTTGGAAGGATTTGGTTACACAGATCCAGCTAGAAGCAGTTAACACAGCAGAAGCCAGGGACATTGACTGCCTTATCTATGTTTGTGACCCTGTTTTTATACATCTCAGCAAACCTGTGAGTGAATTAGACATCACCATTGTTTTCTTTCCACAGCCTATAATCTAATTTCTCATTAAAATATTTCAATTAGCCTCAAACCAGCACACAGATGGATCCAGAGCATGCACATATCAGGTAGGAACAATAAAAAACCTCAATGTACTGCAGGTCTTCCCTCTATCCATTCAAATTCTGTAGTAATAGTAACTCTAAGTGATCTTTAGACTGCAAATGAGTTTTATACAAAGCTAGCAACTGGGTCAAACTAATCAGCTGACAAAAGACGAACCAAATATTATAATTTCAAGAAATCCCTACAGTATTATGACAAATCAAAGACCTCAAAGCACATAAAAGGCGAGTTCCATGTGTTTCCAGCCTTTGAACCTTCTCCTTTTTTCAGTAGGGTAGAATCAAATTGGTTGGACTGGCACTCTAAGGAATGGAAAAATTAACTCCTAGGCATCTGGAATCACCATCCAGAGATTTTCAGTCATCACCACCATCAGACAGTCAGGAAAGTCATCTCAAACTTCCTAACCATTCTCAGAGGAAAAAACATAAAGCCATTTTGCTCTATCTTTTATTGTGTCTCATTAATCATCTTCAGGTGGGCACTTCAAAGGGCAACGGCCAGTTGTTGAGTCACGAAATAGAAGTTACACATACCTGGCATTAAACATGTCTCAAAATCTCAGCAGTTGGAGGGCATGAGCCCATTGTGAGTAACAGAATGGGGACAAATATCACCTTTTGTTGTGGGAGTAATCTGCCTTCATGGTGAAGGTCAAGAAAAAAAAAGCAGCAACTGACAAAACTGTTCTAGCAGTGACTCCACCACCTCCCTGGGCAGCCCATTCCAATACCAATCACTCTTTCTGTGAAGAACTTCCTTCTAACATCCAGCCTAAATCCACCTTGGCACAGCTTGAGACTGTGTCCTCTTGTTCTGTCACTGGCTGACTGTCCTTAAATTATAGATCTCGCAGAAGACAATTCTACTTTTATTTCAGGCCTTCTGCTTACCAGACAAATAAAGAGAGTAAGGCCTGAAAACTGCATCTCATCAGCTGAACAGAGGTGTATCAACATAGGCTGAAACTTCCACCAGAATAAAGATGAAAGCTTCAGCCTATGGTCAAGATTCTCTGTATTTGTTGCTCTCTACTAACGAGCTACAGAACATTACTTTAGAAGGCTTCTGTGGTGGGTTTAGGAAATCACCTACTCCAAACTGAAATTCACTAGACCAGCTCAGACGGCTTGGAAGTAAGATAAAGCTATATTTAACAGCAAAGCTAAATGTACAAGCATACAGACAAAATATATTTACATATATTTACAATTACATACAACTATGAAATAATACAGAAATCCATTCTCCCCCTAGACAAAGTCCAGAAGGGGTCAATGCCTCCTCCCCTCTCCCCAGACACAAAACAACCAGCAAGGCTTAGGTGTTACCTGGAAAAAAGTTAGCAGAGGAGTTAGAGAGGTGAAGGAACAGTGAACAGATCCAGTGCCCCAAAACCAAGAGAACTGTTTCTACATTGGCTTTTTATACCAGTTAGCAAACCAGTGAATGATACAGACTTTCATCATTATTTTCTTTTCACAACCAATGCCTTTCTCATTCAGATCCCACACTGAACTTTCAGGAAAGTACTCATTTATCTTATGGGATTTTCCCAATAAGCCTTAAATGAGCACAGGCTGCTACAAGGTTTTTACCTGCTATATCACAATTTCTCCTCTATCCTCTAAATCTCTCTCATGGGTTAATACAAGGGCTAATCTGTTAGCCTGCTCCTCCAACACAAAAGTGAGGGGGAAAGTGACACACAAAACTCAGGGTTGAGATAGACAGATAAGAGTTTAGTATAGTGTATCATAACTGCACTGTGTATCTACCTTAGCTAGTTATCTAATTAATCCATTAATACAATGCATTATTATCTTAGCCTGTTTGCAGAACAAGCACAGTGGAAAACAGGGGGAAATAAAAGCAGCATAAAACAGAAAACCCAAACCAACAGCTACCCTACCACTATGCCTGCAGAATGGAGTCAACACCCAACACCTGGAACTCAAAAGCAGCAACTGGAACAGGAAGCCTCTCATGTTGCAATCCCAACTTCAAGCCCCATAATACTTTGCTCTAGTTAATACTTTCATTTTTGATGCTGGCATGACTGCAGCATGAATAACAGCAGGTTCAACTCAGTCCACAACAACCACAACAGATCACCAAATGGCAGCTTTCAGTACTTGGAAAAGCATAAAGAAACATGTTAACAGAAACTACTGGCAGCAACAGCAACTCCTTCTCAAGTCAAACCACTGTCTGTGGAGTGTAACAGAGCTTTGATAGTATTCTGGGAAGGGGATGGCACAATAAAGCACTTCACTTAGCCAGAGACCAGCCCCATCTCTCTTACAAAAACCTACAAGTGCAATAAGTTGTTTTCTCTGCATTTTGCATGTGTAATTGAAAACATCTGGTAGACAAACCTGTTCATAAGTTCACTTCACTGAAGACATTTCTATTTTAATGTTGAAAAATAGACCCGCTGTTATGATGGCATTTCATAACATCCAAATTGTGATATTTAAAATGGGTGTGTTAAGAATGAGAGACAGAATATACTTTAGTGAGATAATCTCAAAGGCATCTGATACTTTCTGAAATTTTTCAAAATATTTTGATCTTCCAGACTATTTTTATGGACTGTAAGGACAAAGACTCTCTACAGAAATCACTTGGAAGGTGACAAACACCCTTAAAATGAGGGCAGTATCACAGAAACCACAACAAGTTTCCCACTGCTAGAAATCTGACTTAGGCTTCTACAAAGGAAAAGTATTCCTGTAACATCATCTGTGCAGATCCTGATTGCCCAGTGGTATTGCTTTGCACAGAACTCGGTGCACTGAAAGCACAAAGGGGCATTTGTGAGGAAAATGGAATTGACTGACTCTTGCAAGATGCTGTATTTTCTGGCTACAACCAGGCACTGTGAATTGCAAACAGCACAGAGCAAAGAGCAGACAAATTCACTTATATCGGGGCAATACTGATCCAACAGCTGAAAGTCACACCTTTAATATTATATTGAAACAACTTGTTTCTCTGGCTTTGTGTTGTAGGACTCCTGTAGAAGGTTTTGAGGGGGCAGAAGTAAAGGTTTGAAAACAGAATTTCTCTCATGGGAGAGAGAAGCATTCTAAGCATGATTAATTTAGGATTATTGCCCTCTTCAGAAGCAACACTCAGTTCTAGTGGCCATGGCTTTTTGTCTCTGTCGCATACAGAATATGAAGTTGGTGGAGTATGCCACTCTGATAGTATTTGGGCCTGTTGTGCTCTTTTCCCTGGTAAATTCTGCTGTTTCCCTACTTAAAGGGTCAAAGATCCTTCCATAGAAGCTTGAAAGAGATATTCTTTCTGGATTACCTCTATGAAGCCACTAGCAGAATAATCACCTCCGGGGGGACACACAAATACCAAATTAAACCTTTAGTCAGGAACAACTTTAAAAGAAAAACATTTAAGTCAAAAGTAAATTCGAGAAGTCAAATCTACATCATAATGCTAGAACACACACCCACACATTTACCCTTGATGGCTGACAAATTTAAGGTGTGGACCTGATCTAAACACAGTATTGGTTTGCTGTCAACAGCTCCTACATTAAACTGTAATGACTGTATGCTGAACAGATGTTTCAGTAGCGATCACTTATGTGGAGCGATGTTCTGCCACCGCCTCTACATGGTAATTACAGTTCTCTCAGAGAGTGATGCCAAAATATGGCATGAAGAAATTCCCCTGTATCCGAAATAGCCAGCACGAATTCCTACCTGTAACAGAAGCAGCAGTAAAACCAAAGAAGCTGGAAGCTTCAGCCACTCATGTAAAAGTCAGAATGCCTTTAGGCTGTTAGAGAGCTGCCTCATTTCTTTAGATTACTCAGCAGGAGTGAGGTAGCACACTAAATACAGAACCATTAACCCAAAAAGAGTACTTCAAAAAGAGTAATTTAACATACCTCTGTGCAGGTATAGGATGGCATGGAATAATACAGCACACTTGTCTAGAAACAGAACTACAGCCATCAGGTTTGCGTATAGCAGATAAGGACACAGAGGGGGGGGACATCATTATCCAAACAGGAAGTCTAAGGACAAAATCTCCCAACAGCAGGACCACATGCCTCACTTCTCCCAAGGCTTCCAGAGAAAGTCACTAGGACCTTCTATTTCTCCTGGGAAAGACGACATCTTGTACTGTCTACCCTCCTTGCTTATGCATAGATTCATGCTCACGCAGAGGGAACAGAGCAACCTCAGCATCACATCACTTCCTAAGTCCAGCTCTTCTCTCAGGGTCCACTCAGAAGACCTCATCTAACATATGTAAAGTTAGGAGACAGATGCTGAAGTGAAAATGAACAGAAACAAGGAACGCAATTCCTAGAGGGTAGAATGTAACAAACCAGAGTCCTACAAAGCTTCCTTTGAATGTCCCTAGAGCTCTTGGAACTTTTCATGAGAGGGACAACCGAGCACTGCTACCTCCTTTTCTTTGACACCTGTAGGGCTCAGGCAACTAAGAGGAGCTTGGATTCTTAGTTTTCATAATTATATAAATACACCAGTTATCCATTTTTGTCTCAGGAGCAAATTCTTGAATAATAGATATTATTCCCAACTCGTCATTTCCATGATGAATGCTCCCAAATCCTAATTATTTTCACACTACCTCCTAAGAACACTGCCTACCCTCTGCTCTGACACTATCACCTCATCCATCGTGGACAGTGGATCAGCAACGAAACAGAAGCAGGACTGAGGAAGGATTCATCAGGCATGACCCCACTTCAGTTTAGCAGCTACAGCACTAACTGCTGCAGAGATTTCAGCCCAGTCCACTTAAGTTATTCTTCAGTAACTACTTTGAAAGTAACATTGCCAAGAGTAGCATCACAGATATGCTTTTTTCCCCCCTAGATTTAAAGGTTTAGTTTTTAATGACTTAGAACACAGCAGAGCAGGCACCTTTTCACTTTGTTTAACTGGCATAAGTACATAGCTGATATATTCAAAATGCAAAGAAAGAAGACAACGCAGACATAAGTGCGTACACCTGACCACTCTGCTGGCATATCCTTCTGGGGCTTCTATGTAATTTATATTCCTCAAATACCAATGGCAGCTGCATCAATGTAGAAAGAGCAGGATCTTTACAGCAGTGTTTCTAAAGCCTCAAGTCAGAAACATGCTTAGCTTTCAGGCCAATTAAAAAAAAAAACAAAAACCAAAACTGGGCTTAAAAGTGCAATCCTTTACTAGAATTGGAAGCGACACATTTAAAATAACTTGCCCCACTATTGCTCTTGCAGTGCCTGTGCAATTCTATTTTCAGCTCCTTTCCTGTAGAAAAACATGTCAGCACTCTTTTAAAATACACACCAACACAAACAGAGCAGTTTTGTCCACATTATCCCTGGGATATCCCAGTAACTACACACAACAGAAAAAAATAAACATCAGTAAGGAGAAAAAGAAGTGCCAACTCCACAAGTTATTCCAAACCAAAATGACGCTGGGCTTTTTTCTCTCCGCTGTAGAAGCTGTCAGTGCTGTGTTAAATTCAGGCACATTATCCTCAGAATTAAGTAGCCTGATAAAAGATGATCTTTCAGACATCACAATGGTATTATATAAGGATTTATTGGGTTCTTTAACACTGAGCCATCCTGTATTTAAATGTTCAGTCATGCTCACAGTAACTTAAAACAAAGGCACTGTAAAAAGAAGCACATTAGGACAAGCTTAAAAAACTATGGCAGGACTTTGCCCAAAGGAAGGAGAAGAATTTAGATGTCTTAACACTTAAGTTGGTAGCATCTAAATTTCTTTTGTTATGAATGAGGAAAAAAATGTAATTCTAGATGTAATTCATCTAACCCTAAAACACAAATCCAAGCCAGGTACTTCTATGTAAGAGTAATCTAGATGAGTAAAATTAGATGCAAAAGTGTACACTGCAGACTTACAAAGATGAACAGTGGCCATTCTATACATACAAACTTTAACAGAGGCAAAAAGAAATGTCTAGTCTGCCATTGGATTTCCATTTAGTTGTAAGAAATCAAATTCTCCAAAAAAGGACCCACAGTTCCTGGTGTTCCACTTCTTGGTCTAGTGTTTAAAAGCACCGTAAAATGGTATCACATTCCCGAAAGTGGTATTCTGCTGTAAACTAAGCTCACTTCAAGTGCCTGAAATAGAGCTGAAGGGAAAAAGGAGAAAAAAGTGACAATCAGTAGGCACTTCTGGGAAAAAAAAAACTAGTGTATCTACTGCCAGATAGATGTGGAAGAGTTCTAGGGTAACAATGCTCCTATTTGATGGGTGTAGTCAAACACACCCAGCTTCTGAAAGCAGGTGCTGCAAATCTCAGCTCTTCCCCTCCTCTTCCTAGTCTAAGCAGTTTTGCATCTCCAAAGCACCCAGTAACACCACTTGCAGAAGAAGGGAAGAAAAACCCTTGTGAATGACAAAGAAAAACCTTTTGGCTGAGCTTAAAAACCATCTGGGCAGGATACATCCACAGCCAGAGGTGAAGATCTGTGTCTAGCCAGGTATGGGGCACAGAGCTCAGAGTATTTTCCAATATTGTAGATCTACAGAATTTGGCAAAAGAGGTACAGAAAATACTCCTAGATAGCTTTCAACATGGAACTCCCACACAGGCAGAAGAGGATTCACAACAGCTACATAAAGACCAGGGAAAATCTGCTGTGAATCTGCAGAATTTTGGGTTTGTTTCAGTTTTGTTCTGTTTTGGGTTTTTTTTTTGTGTGTGTGTGTAGATCATTTTTGCTCAGTTCAACTTGTGCCGATACACAACTGAATCTCTCTACAAGAGGCAAAAAAAAAAGCATGACACAAGTGGAGAGAATACACACAGCACCACCTCTTTAGTAATTAATATCAGTCAGAGACACTTGACTGGAAAAATCACATTTTCAGTTTGTATTTTGGCAATTACCTTTGCAAGCATAATGGTTACTAACTCACACTGCTTTCATAAACAGTGAAAACTTTATGTCCTGCAGATGCTTGCAGAGTCTCCCATTTCCACTACGGACCTTGATTCTGCTGGCAAGCACATTTTCTAGATAGGCTAAAGAATGAATGGAAAAAACACTATTTCCAAAAAGTTGTGTACAGGTTAGTTTGGTTTTGATTTGGGTTTTTTCCAATTCAAGTACAATTACATTTGTTTCGCTCCTTTGCTGTAACAGTGACTGCAGAACTAGCAAGCCTCTGTAACTGCCAACTTGAGATACTCACTTTCACAGATACGAGATTTCACAGTCATAAAGTACTGCTCTTCCCTATTGTTCCAAGTTTTAAAGTGAAATTATTGCTCTGTGCTGTTTGATGTAAGATATATTTACCAAACTGTCATTTGTGTGGGTTGCAGACTTCATTTTTAATCCCTTCAGAACTGTGGCAGGAAGAGAACCCACCAATAAAACATGCTCAGTGACAATATCCTGTTGTGGCTGGTTTTTCCTTTCTTACTTCTGCTCAGAATTTGCAGCATACTCACTTCATTCTCATTTATTTTGGATCTTGAGCCATGCAAGAAGACAAGAGCACAGCCCCAGCTGTTCAGTTATGCCTGTGTTACAGGCACCTTACATCTACAGCAAACATCTCTGGAAGCTGAACTTTGGAGTATGACTAATTTTAGGCACTCAACCTCAGATACTGTTGAAAACAAGTAACTTGGAGATGATAAGCACTCAGAACTTGGCACAGGCCAAACAACTCAACCATCACTAAATTACAGTATCTGGAAATCATTACTATCTTTCCAAAAAGTCATGCTCTGAACCAATTCCATGGGTTACCCCCTCAAAAAAACCCCAAACAACAAACCCAGCACCACATTTCCTGATTTTTAAACTTAGCAACCAAATCAAACAAAAACTAACAGAAAAGTACACAGCATGATCAAGTGTCAGCTGGTGAACAAGCATAAAGAAACAAAATAAACAGTAAAGATACTTGGATTTTGCTATAAACCAATTACATTTGCACTGTACTGTATTTGAGGAAAAAGGTTTATTTCCTTGCCTCATTAAAACCTTGCTGCCTTCTTTATATACCCCCTACTAGACTTCCATACATCTACTTGCATGCTTTACAGCAGAACTTCAGGTCCTAGCACTGACATTTTCCCAAGACAACTGCCATATCAGGAGGAGAAAAAAAAATCCACCCATATTTGTATCACTTAATCACAGTATTATATTTTTCCCCAGGCATATTCTTGCCATAGTCCTGAGTCAGCAATTGCAGAAACTTAACTTGCTGTCCTTTACAAAGAATCATTAGAAACAGGAATAAGCCTCATTTTTCCTCCCTCTAACAGCAAGAATGCTCTTACATGTTAGAATTATTCCAGTGATGCTCCTACTACGTTTTATGGGCAGTAAATTGCCTATCACTGCAAAGTACAGCAACGAAATTCCAGAAACTCAAAGCAAGCTCTTCTCAAAACACCCTACGAACTCAAACACAGCCAGGAAAAAGAAATTCAACAATCCTTTAAAGTCACATAAATAATTGTAACTTCTCTTTCAAACAAGCACTTTACACATAAAGCCTAAAAAAAAAAAATGCTTCAGAAGAACTAGGACATTGCGTGATCTGCACAGCTGGCTTGCAACATTTTTTCCATCCCTTCTTCTATCATGAGGTTTTTACACTAATAGCATCTGGCTATCTCAGAAGCATCTTTGCAGGTTTGATTTTTAGCAAACTTAAGGTATCTTAAAATGCACATGGACTTTTTCCCACTGTTATGGCAGCACTAAAGCACAGAGTATGGTAGCATTTTAGCTAACTTGGGACAAGATTACCAGAGATCTGGATCTCTGCTGACTGCCCAAAGTCTCTCAAGGGCACAAGCCAGCAGTTCTACCTGACAGCAAATAAATTAGGCCACCATCTCACAGGCAGAGACAGCTCAAGCAATTGCAAAGACCCAATCCTCAACAGAGGAAATAGAGGTGCATCTGCCATTTAGAGGTCTTCTAAACTGCTCTGGTACTTTGCCTTTATTAGTAACTCTGCTTGAACACTTAAGTAACAAAGTGAAAAGAAGGTCAAAAAAACCAAGAAGCCTAAGGTAGTCTGGCAACTGAGGTAATGGCTCACATGAAATGCAGGGCTGATAAACAGTTAGATAACAGACTACTGATCAGGATGTCAGAACCCTGTCAAAGGATGACGGGACACCACCCCAGACACCTGCTGGTGTAGTCTCTTCAGAAAGAATGTGCAGATCACAACCCCCCCAAACACAACATTAAAAGATATGCAGCGTGAACTGAACAGAGAAGAAACTCTCAGCATTTGGACAAAAAAGAAACCATCCAACAGTTGAAAACCAGGACAAGCAGGCAAATAACCAAGAGGGAGATAAATCACAAAGCATATGAGGCCAGTTATCTCCTATATAAACCAACCGAACAGCAGGTGTAGCTCGGGCTCCTTCAAAGCAGGATGTTAAGAGAAGGACCTCTCTAGGGCGTTGGCTGATCTTCTTTACAGCCACCATCTGCTTCCTGCTGTCTCACCACATAACGAAACTCAAGTAATAAATCCAAGGTCAAGTCAGACCCTGGGAGAAGATGATGACTCAGATATAGTTGACCCACTCACCCATAGCAGGAGCAGCTGCACTTGGATCGCCAGCAGTGATCCAGGATCCCAAAAGCATCACCAACATCACAGGCAGAGCTGCCAGAAACCAGTGCCTGCAGAGAGGACTGGCCCTGAAAAGGGCCAGCAAAAGAATATGTACTCCCAAAAGTTTTCCCTTTTAAGCTGTTAGGTATCTGACTCTAGATACTCATGTTTTTCACATGAGCACTGCCCCTATTTCTGGCCTTAGCAGCCTCCTGCTGAAATGGGTTTCACAGTCCAGTTCTGGATTGCATGAAGAAGACCTTCATTTTCTTCACAATTGAATATGCAGCTTCCAATATCATCTTTTTTTCTCTTCATGTGGACAAACACAGGGAGACCAAAGAGAAATCATCCTAGGTCCATTTCACCTATGCTGCTCAGTATACTTTCACAGTGTACTTTCAAAGCCCTTGAAGAGTCACACTTCTAAAGCAAACAACCCAGTTCCTTCCATTTGCTTTTGCATATTTAAGAAAACAAACCCACCCTGTAACTTTTTTCTTTCACCTTTTTGATATTTTCATTGTGCCCTCACAGCAAAGAACAGTTATATGACAAGACAAACTACAACGAGACAGAAACATAATTATGTCACCCAGTTCCTTCTTCCCTGGATCATTCTTTGTTCTAATCCTCATTTTATTTACTGGTTAGCATCAGCAGAACATCTCTAAAACTTTCTTCTTCTACACTTCTGAAATAATTTTCCTCTCTGCATCATTACATTTGCAACTGGCAACCAGCACCCTGGCAGGCAAGCAGCAATAAAGGTAACACAAAATTAAAGCTACATTCTCTGAATAAAAAAACCAAGTATTTTCTCTCTCCAGAGCCTACCACATTTCACAATGTACCACAGCAATATGCCTACACTTTCAACATACTTGTATAAAACAGGCAAAACCTGAGTGCAGTGTTATTGTTGCTGTGGCAACTGCAGACCACAATTTATTTTTTGTCTCAAGAGAATTAGCATGAAAGCAAACATACCTATGAAGGCATAAACAGCTGTGGGTGCTAACCATGCCTACAACTCAGTGCGGATGTGTAATGCTGCCATCTATCAAAACCTGGATTTCATTCAACAAGTCATTTAACTTCCCAGTCACTGTCTCCAAACCATTTCTCTACATGTTTTTCACCTTCAAAAACAGCAAAGCAGGCACAGCATCCTGAACAATGCCACTGCTTAAGAAGGATAAATGCAACACAACTTAAACTCCACTTGTGAGTGAACAAAGTATCTCTAAAACACTCTCTATAAAAAGATAAATCATTGACCATCAGCTAGAATTCACTGCTACAGACACTTAGCGTGAACCACAGGAGTCAGTGATTTGAACCTGTTTATCTCATGTGAGCACACACAGGGGGCAAAGTCAATACTGTACTACTCTTTAACACTGCCTTGCACTGATAACAAGAAAAATTCCCACTTTCACCAGTTTATCGAGTCATTTAAACTAGGTGCAGGAGTTAATAATTAAATCTTTTCTACTCAGCAGTCCTTTAAAGAAACAAATCCTTAAAAAAACCTGATAGATGAACATGAAAGCAAGCATGGAAATCATTTGAGAAACGCTGAAACTGGAGGGTCCTCAAACGTTTGATTTTTTTGCCTTGTCATTCTGCCTTCCCCATTCCTGCCCTATCTGCATACCAGCACCAAACTGCTCTTGAACAAAAAACCACAAACGAAGAAATTGCTCAAGTCCAATTACAGCTTTTTGTCAAAAGACTAGGGGCCTGTAGAAGAAGCAAGCAGCTTAAGTTTCTTTCTTGGCATGAAACTAATTTTTTAGCATTCTGCAGACCATCCAAAAAGACTGATCTAAAGGAATATTTTCTTGCCTCCTTTTTCCCTCCCAGACACCCCCAGACTGGTGCACTCACTGAACCTGAAGACCATAGAATATAATCTGACACCGATCAGTAAATTTTTAAAGCTGCTGTTCCATATGATTGCCACATTTTAGTCTGGGATTTACCAGTCTGGAGCACATAGTTCTATCCACCTTTTGCATATGCC
Source organism: Pogoniulus pusillus (assembly GCF_015220805.1). Lineage (NCBI taxonomy): Eukaryota > Metazoa > Chordata > Aves > Piciformes > Lybiidae > Pogoniulus > Pogoniulus pusillus. The sequence goes on from NC_087284.1 coordinate 14,889,399, forward strand.
ATCAAGGTAGGTTAGCTCACATGCTTTCAGACAGCATTGCACCCACTACACTGCAGTGTCGCATGAGCATGCAGGCAGAATTCCCATTGTCCAGCCACTCAATCACCCAGAAACACCAGACAAATGTTCAGAGTCCTCAAATTCCACCTGGACAAAGAATTCAGAAAGAGGGAAACCAAGAATGAAGGCTTGTTCTATCATGTAGTACTTGCTTTGTCTAAGACAGCACAGCAGCAGTCATGCTATAGACTCACTGACTAAACAGTTCTCAGAGTAATGACTACTACCATCTCAGAGGAATGACTGAGAACAAACTCTTAGTCAATTTGTAAACCTTTCAACTTACTTGATTCAAGAATGTATTTACAAGTTTTTTTTTCCTTGCACTGAGACATTTTTTTTCCCCTAAGCCTGAATTTTTCTTCTCATGAGGAAAGTTCAAAACACAGTTTAAAATCATTTCCTACCAAACTGCATTAAGGATGCAACATACTGTAAATAATCTCCCTAAAAATGTTCTAAACAATTTATGTCAGAAACTATTGCTTGGGCTTCTGTTATTGCTTTGGTGCTCACCTGTGATTTTGCAAAAGCTGTTTAAAATACCTTAAACTCAGGAAAAAAGGCCTGGTGAAAACAAAGATTTCCAATCAAGACTGGAAGATGGAGAACAATCAACTCCTACCATGCCCTGGGGAAGGGCCACCCAAAAGGTTTCCCCTTGGCTGTTTTTCCCATATGCTGTTCCCCCCACGAGCAGAGGCAGGACAGGCTGACCCAGGCAAGCCCCGTGCAGAACAGACTGGATTCCGTATTGTCAGAAGTGACCAAACAAGCCTGACCAGTGCTGTGCTCTAAAAGAATTGTCAAAAGAAGGTCAGAGATTTCCACTATGCCTACCTCAGCAAGCGCTGTGGTGCAGCAGAAGCAAGTCTGAAGAGCAAAAGACTGAGGATGAGGATGCCACATTCACGTGACTCATTTTCTAGATAGTGTCACTTCAGAGGAGCAGAACTCTGGTGGTACAGGCTGAAGTGCTGCAGGTTAAAGCTCTTCAGGCTCAGGAGATGCAACCTTCAGCTTTATGTCCTCAGAAGCAGCCTCCCAGAGATGCTCTCAGGCCACTCTGTGAACAAAGTGTACTAAGTGGGGACAGTCAAAAGGTTCATTCCCAAAGCACACTTCCGATCCAAACTACATGCTAGCATAAAGGCTCAGTATTAATAAAAGACTGAAGAAATGTATGTACCAGAATATATGCATGAAGAGCAAGCCTGAGTTTATGGAAGCTCTCCATAAGCATCCTCACCATGCTACAAAAGTACCCAGGAAATGAGGGGTTTAGTACCCTCAAAGTTACCTGTAACCACTAGGTCACATAAAGAGGGATATTTTCACTCCAAAACCAGCTCATTAACATCAGACTTTTAACTCAGTTTCAGACAAGTACAAAAGGTCAGATTCACCTTTGTGCTAATGCCAAGACCAACGCTGCAGCCTCCTCTGCCCAGGGATTATCAGCACCACTTACAGTTTGGCAAGTCTACCTTGAGCATTGCCCATTCCCATGAATTGTAACAGAAGCCAAAGAGCAGCCAGGGCACTCGATATAATGCCAGGCTGGCCACTGTGCAGCAAATCCTAAGCATCAGGGCCTCCCTTTAAAGCACAGAGCCAGCTCTGTGCTCAGTGCCTGGACCCCCCTAGGCTGGAGCCCAAGAATCTTTACTTTATATTGTCTCAAAATAGCTGCAGAGCACCACCACATCAGAGTGGTGTGATTAATGTGTGGAGAAGGCTTCAGGAAACTTTATGCAGCACTTGAACGTTTATTTTTCCAGATCTTGTTTAACACAAATGAGAAGGAAAGTGCTTTACAAGGGGGAAAATTTCAAGCGGCTGATTCCAGTTGCACTTCTGTCCCTTGCCAAGTAAAAAACTTATTAGGCTAGACTTTGTTTACAAGGCATGAAGAATGTGGAAATATTTACACCCATAGTGTCAAGACATCAGGCGTGAGGTTCAAGATTGCAGTGCCAAACTGACTGAGAACACGTTGGAAAAGGCAGCATGTCTTTCCAAGGCAGAGGGAAAATGTGTATTACTGCAATTGTTAGTAACAGTTGACCTGAAAAAAAACAAAGTCCATCTTTGGAGACAGTCTTAATGTTTGGAAAGGAGGGAACATACAGAATCTTGGGCCCTGCACAAGCAGATTTGCTCTAAGCACACAGAAAACCTGTGCAGCTCATGAGCACTATGAACTGCTCTGCTAGCAGAGACCTATTTAACTGGGGATCCAAGACAGAGTCTGACAGACTACACCTCTGTTCTTTACATCAAGTGCTATGGCCTTCATGGCATCACAGTAAAAAGCCAAGGATTTTCTTTAAGGACAATAGTTTTACAAAATCTGGGTACTCAAAGGGCAGAAAATATCACCATTACAGTTGGTTTTGGCAAACTAAGTAGTATCTATCTATAACTGCCGTTTAAGATGTTGCTTTCAAATTTCATTTTTACCTACTGTTTCTCAAATAGCTAAAAGTTACACAGCCTCATTTTTTGCAGCTGAGGGTGTCAGGCAGGGACTTCCATCTTCAAGGAACTTTCATCTTCATTTATCTCACTTCATTAAAAAAATAAACATTTTTCCCCAGCATTACATCTTCTAATGCCTCTATCAACAACCATTAAAGGAACCTCAAAGTTCCCAGCCTAAGTCTGCTGAGTTCCTAGAAAGCTAAATTTTAATTTATCTTTTCACTGCCCAAAAACTGGATTAGAAATGTCTGGGACTAACACATCTGTCGACTGGTTAAACGAGAAAGCACAGGAGTAAAACTGAAGACAGGCAGCAAACAAACTGTAACATATGTACCAACCTTGGTGATACTGTGATACGAAATTCAACAAAACTCAGATTTTGGGATCAGCATTCAAGCTGATTTTTGTAAATGGAAAAAAAGACCCACCATCTCACATATATTTTTTGCTTCTTTCTTCTATTTAAACCAGTTCATTGGCATGCTATGGCCAGACAGCTATTCAAACTCAAGGAATGGTGGGAAGACATCCCTAATTCTTCAACTATTCTAAGACTCAGAGGCATGTCTCACAGTCACCCCACAGAGTTACTGTTTAATTTAAACTGCTGCCAAAATATAAATATGCAGACCAGCTTCAATGGAAAGATTAAAATGAAAAGCATGGTGTAAAACCAGCAGCCAAAGCATCCGAAATTAAGTTTAAAAGCACATTTTTAACCCTTTGGGGAAACAGAGTTGGCCTCATCAATGAAGTTAAAAGCCCTCTGACAGAAACATCAGAAAATGCCTATGCCTTTTTTTCCCCCTCCTCTTCTTTTAGCAAGTTCAACTCCTTGAACATAGAACATTCTTCCCTGAAAGTCAACAACTTAGTACTGTCTGACACAGATCAGAGTGAGACCTGTTAAAATGTAAAGTCTGTTGTACAGCAGTTGAAGATTTGCATTTGGGCAACAGGCGACCCAGAATATCAAGGCAAAATAGCCTTGAGAAATGAAACTTCTTAATCCTATGTCTTTAACCCTTTCAATCAGAATTGAAGCTTCTAGAGATATCTCCTGAAAGGAGGTTGCAGTCATGTGGGGGTTGGTCTCTTCTTCCAGGCAACCGGCAACAGAACAAAAGGACACAGTCTCAAGATATGCCAAGGGAGGTATAGGCTGGACATTAGGAGGAAGTTTTTCACATAGAGAGTGATTTGCCATTGGAATGGGCTGCCCAGGGAGGTGGTGGAGTCACCATCCCTGGAGGTGTTCAAGAAAAGACTGGATGAGGCACTTAGTGCCATGGTCTAGTTGATTGGCTAGGGCTGGGTGCTAGGTTGGACTGGATGATCTTGGAGGTCTCTTCCAACCCAGTTGATTCCATGATTCTATCTAGAGATTAGGAAGGAATGGCAAAACTGTGCCACTACACTTACTTCAAGTACGTCTTTAAGTAATCTATTTCTTCACATAGACTTTGTTTACAGAAGTTGCACTGTTAAAATGCTTAACATCTATCTTGCTGATTTATGGTCAAGAACAGTGTCCCCAGATTGCTGATTGAGAACATATATGACAAAAAAAATTACACACTTGGCAAGAAGTTACTGTATAAGCATACTGGAGGGATGATGATGTTCTAGAATCAGTGACCTGGGGCATATCTGAGAAGGAAAAAAACCACCCTAAAACTCTTTTCCAAATGCTGCTGGAGGTATGTCATTGACCTAGCCAGATATTTTTAGAACACAAGTCAGCTAAACTTCAAAGTCTGCTTCCCTGATATATGGGGATGAACAGTGAATCTTTTCATCCTCCTTCAAGCTCATTAATCTTGTTACTGAATATAGCACTTCTTAAAAATTAAAATATTTCAATGCTAAATTCAAAGAGAAATGGTCCATTAAAGAGATATGCAAATGCAGACTGAGACATCAGGATTATTTTAGCATCTCAAATAGAGAACATCACTGTGTCCTCATGCAATGCTCTCACAAACCATGAGCAACTTGCCAGGCAGACAGCACTGCTAGGAGCTGCATCCTCTGTACCTGCTCTATTTCTAAGTTGAAATTCTTTAAAATTAAGTAAACAATCAATGTAAACAATTATATTTTCATATCCAGCCTTGCTTCCCATAGTTTGAGCCAATAGCTGTTTATCAGACAACAGAACATTTCCCACCTACCATTACCACAGCTTTTCTGCCCCTGTTATGAAAGGCAAAGAACAGTGACTTTCCCTTTTTAGACTTTTAGCTCGACATTTTTTTCTGCTCCTCACAGCAAAAATTTCTCTCACAGAATGGATCTCATAGGAAAACATCTCTGCAAGGGAAGGGACAAGTCCTCTGTGCACTTAGTGTAGAAACAGATGCAAGTAGTTTTCATGTACCTCAGTGACCTGGAGAGTCTATGCCCCACCTGTGTGCCTTTCGTTCTCTAGCCACTTCCTGGCATTTTTGAAGGCTCGAGGCCAGGAGGAAGGTTTAGGCTGTCACTATCCAAGAAGCCATGCACAATGACACTGACACACAAACCAGAGACTGCCTTCACCCTGCTGCAGCCTAGCCACAAAGCCTATTAGCACTGCAACAAGGGGCTCATATAAAACCAGTCCTTGCCACACAAAAGTATTTATCAAAACACTCTCCTGTATGCACAGCTCTGCTCTGCACAGGGCAGAAAGTGAACTTTTCTCTCTCCCTCAACAAAATCCCGCTCTCATTCTAATGAGGAAGGTAACCGACTCACCTGGCAATGGATCTCTAAGAAAGTGTTGGAAGTGCTTATGTTTTGTTTCCAAGGGCACTGGCACTGCAAGTCACAGTTAAAACTCATGCCTTTGAGAGGACAGTAGTGGCACAACAGTTCCACAGAACAATCTGGGTATTTCCTACTTTGGGCCATGAGAAATTCCTGATTCTTGGCACAGTCCAGCACATTGAGGTGGGGCATGAGGTGTGGGGAAGACTTTTTCTAAACGACTGACAACATAATCTCACAGGGACAATTAAGAAGGATCTGGGCAGGGTGGAGGAAGAGATCTTCGGGTGGAGAAACCTGTGTTTCTGCACAGCTGTGCTGCAGTTTTAGGACAAATCCCACCAAAGAGAGTTACTCCTGACCCACCACTAAGATGTGCTGCTGGAGACTGCAAAGCCATTCACAGGAATGGCACTTATGCCTGCAGGAACACTGGCACAGCCCAGCCACACTGCTAATCCCAGAGCATGTATCTCCTGCCTACTGGTGTGGGCCCAAGATGCTTAGCACCAGGCATGCAAGTGCCCACCATCAAGACCCATAGGACCACGGCCCCTGAGATAAACACATCGCAGACGCAGGGAAGCATCCTCAGGCTCAGAGAAGCACAGGGAGAAATTTCCTGCGTGGACAACATCAACTTTGTATCACCTTGGCTGAACTTAAGGACAAGTGTTTGAAAGCTCAGAAACAAAATCCTGCAGTGTGTCAAGTTGTCATTGTTCAGTGACCTAGTCAGCCTAGCAGTGTACACACACCACGGCACTGAAAACAAGCTGGAACAGTAAACATGTGCTATTCCTGGTTCCTTCGGTGAATATGAGAACATCTATCATGGCATGGAATACCTCAAAAAAGAAGCTAATCACTATTCATGCACCTTCTCTTAAATGAAAGTATGGGCTTATAAAATATTGTATACCTTGATTGTTTGACTGGTTTAGTGTTGAGCAACAGATCTCTTTTCTGTATCAAAAGCCGTTTTCTGTTTAAAAAGGAAAAAGCCAGCATAGGAGTTTAATACATAAAATGATATAATGATAAACTTCTTACTCAACTTTAAAACCAAGCAGTAGTAAAAAATGATACATAGCACCAACTGCTCTGCAAACACAAAAAAGCAAATAAACCTTTGACTTTTACCATCATGCTTCTGCCACCCTGGTTTCCTGGGGCAGAGCTCAACTTAGCAGTTTGGTGGAAGGGTCTTCCTGGCCAGCACCAACTTCCCAGACCTAACTTCCTCGTTGCTGAAATAATGCAGGAAGGCAGCAGGTGCACGCAGGGCTTAAGAGGCAACAAAAGGTGTGGGGGTGGTAGAGAAAGTTTAACTAGAAGCCTGCAAACAAACCACAGCCAAAAATGTGTATTACACTGTTAAACTTTTCACGCGGAACTGCTCGCCCATTCCTATGCGTTTCTCATCTTCATACAAGCACTGTGCAACTCCACAGGCGCTTGTGTCCGGCTGAACAAGACCTCTGTGCCTCCTTGCTCCGATCCGGAGTCACAACAGCAGTGCCTGCACGTAACGATTTTTGAGGGGACTCAGGGCATCCACCCTCCCACGCACCTCCCGGTCCCAAACAGTTCAGCAGCGGCGGGCAAGCACCTGAAACATGTCAGCGTTGCAAACTTCCCTGCAGTTAGCTCAACACCGCGGCTGAGAGCATCCCGCAGCCTCAACGACTTTTTGCAGGAGGATGAAATGTGCCAAGCAGTGCCGGGAAAAACGAAGAGCTGTCGCTGTCACAACAAAACAGCCAGCCAAGCCAGGCTATGCGACTCAACCCGGACCGACCCCGCCTTGTTGCCCCTTCCCCTCGCCCAAACACGTTTCTATCGCAAGCTTTTCCGCGGGGGACGATGTCTTCGCGATGCCCCCCAGGACCTTTGGCAGATGCAAGGCGTGACCACGAAGGGTGACTCGCCTCTGCAGGACGAGCCCTCCATCCCCTCACGCCGGGAGACGCCAGCTCCAGCACACACGCCAGAGTCCCCGCCGCCCCGCGCCCCAGCCCACAGCCTCACCTGGTCCAGCGGGATGCCCAGCAGGCCGCTCAGCGGGTGCAGCAAGGTGGAGCCGGTGGTGCGGTACAGGGCTCCCGGCGACTCGCCCATGCTGCATCCCCACCACCTTCCACTATCGTCGCCACACGCCCCCACCCCGGCCCGGCCCGCACCGCACCACCCCGCCACGACGGCCGCCGGGCCGCAGGGGGCGCTCGGCGGGGCGTGGCGGCGCCGCTGCCAACGGCCAGGGGCGGGGGAAGGCAGGGCCCAGCGGGCAGGCGGCCGCAGGAGGGGGTGGTGTCGCCAGGCCCATCACCTGCCCCCTCCCGCCGTCCCCAGCCCCCTATAGCGGATTCGAGCTGAAAGGCGGGAGTCGCCCTCCCCACGCCCGCAGCGTGGCGGGTATTACGGGAAGAGGAAAACACCCCGCGCCTCCTCTGCCCGGAGTCCCCCCGCCACGCTCCGCCCCGCTGCGGGGGCCGGCAGCGCGCTTAAAGCTGTTCCGGAGCGAACGGTGGTTAAAGCTCGGCGCTGGGGGCAAAGGGGGCACGTTCGCGCCTTGTGCTCAGGGGTTGGGGTGTGGCTGCTTGACGGAGGCGCCTTGGGCGTGTGGTCGCGGCAGGTGGCGGGAACTTCCCCTCCCCAGTGCTGGGCTCCTTAGTGCAAAGGGAAGAGGGAACTGCTGGAGAGAATCCATCGGGGGGCCACAGAGGTTGTGAGGGGACTGGAGCATCTCTCAGAACGAAGGGCTGAGAGACCTGGGACAGTTTAGCCTGGCAAAGGGAAGACTGAGAGAGAATCTTAAATATGCATATGAGTAGCCAAAGGGTGGGAGCCATGAGGACGGGTCTGGGCTCTTCTCAGCGCCTAGTGATAGCATATGGGGTAACAGGTACGGACTGCAACACACCAGGTTTCACTTAAGGGAAAACTCAGCTGTGAGGCTGCCAGAGCACAGAACAAGACTGCTCAGAGTGGTTGTGCAGTCTCTCCTCTGAGACATTGCACAGGATCCCACTCAGTGGGGTTTTGAAATCTGCTCTGGGTGAACCTACTTCAGCAGGGTGTTGGACACACCTTGAGTGCTGTGTTCAGTTCTGGGCCCCCCAGTTTAGGAGGGACATTGAGATGCTTGAGCATGTCCAGAGAAGGGCGACGAGGCTGGGGAGAGGCCTTGAGCACAGCCCTACGAGGAGAGGCTGAGGGAGCTGGGATTGGTTAGCCTGGAGAAGAGGAGGCTCAGGGGTGACCTTATTGCTGTCTACAACTACCTGAGGGGTGGTTGTGGCCAGGAGGAGGTTGCTCTCTTCTCTCAGGTGGCCAGCACCAGAACGAGAGGACACAGCCTCAGGCTGCGCCAGGGGAGATTTAGGCTGGAGGTGAGGAGAAAGTTCTTCCCTGAGAGAGTCATTGGACACTGGAATGGGCTGCCCGGGGAGGTGGTGGAGTCGCCGTCCCTGGAGCTGTTCAAGGCAGGATTGGACGTGGCACTTGGTGCCATGGTCTAGCCTTGAGCTCTGTGGTAAAGGGTTGGACTTGATGATCTGTGAGGTCTCTTCCAATCCTAATAATACTGTGATACTAGATCCTCAGAGGCCTCTCTAACCCCCACCATTGTGTGGCAGGCCTGCCACAGCTGCATGACATCCACTAGCAGTGGTACTGAGCTTACCACTCTGTGCCAAGTGAGTGCCCATTCACTCCTCTGCAGAGGGGAGATGGAGCTTCACAATCAACATGGTTATGAGAAGGTTTTATTATATTTTTAACACAGAGATCCTTTTTTTCTCTCTCTCTTTTTTTTTTTTCTCTCCAGTCATTGCTCTTAGAAGTACTGGTGCTTTTAATGGAGAATTGCCAAACATTCAGCCAGTGATTCATGTTGCTTGAAACTAAGATGCATGTGATCTGGGGAGAGTGCCTTCTCCTGGGTAGGAGAAAGAAATTTAAAAGGAGTGGGAATTTTAAGTGATATTTTGTGGTTTACATTCTGTGGGTTTGTTTTGTGAGTGAAATGTGCCCATTAAAAAGATACTTCTGCCAAGATCATCTTATCTGTAGAAGGAGTGTTCTTACACTTGTCCCAGACAATGTGGTATTGCGTTGCAAGGAGAGCTCAGGGAGCACTGTTCAGCTTGTGCTGTGGACATGCTTGGAACCTGAAATACCCCAAAGGGTTTTTGAAGGCACAGTTTCAGGCTCTGCAGTTCCCAGTTGTGGCATCAGAAACCACAGCGGTGGCTTAAAATGGTAGTGTACTGAAGTTGAAGTGTCCTGCTTATACTGTGCAGTTGAGTGCTGTGCTGGGAAAACCTGGCAAAAAATGTTCAATATAGAAGGCATATCCACAGCAACAACATCCTCTTAATTATACTGGTTTAGTGGTGCCAGTTTGAATATATCTATAAATACATACATGCATGCACACACATACTTTGAGCAGGCAAAGTAAGCAGTTTGGAAGGACTGGGTAGCCATGCATAAGACTTCCTAACATTTTCCATTAGAAGGTTGTCTTTCCAGTTGTTTAAAATTTGCCAGTCTGAAATGATCTGGATGGAACTTTCCATGGACTGTGTCCACCACGAGCAGGCTGCTTGTTGAGCTTCAGCTAAAGCCATTGACCTGCTTTTGGGAACAGAATGAAGACTGATTATTACATGCTTGCTAAAGATATTCTCAGAGCTCATACCTCTGGGATGGTGACTTAAAGTTTAGAGATGGTTGTTTTCCTGGAATCAAGGAAATGCCTTTCATTGTCTTTGTGAAACTACTCAACAGTGACCAACTGCCAGAGTTCTAGGGGAGGAAAGCCACACGTAATCAACGTGGAGATTCAGGGAGTCAGTATGTAACATCTCTGAAGACCAAGCTGGCCAATGTGTTGCCCATCCACAAGAAGAGCTGGAGGGAGGAAATGGGAAATTACAGGCCTGTCAGCCTGACCTCAGTGCCAGGCAAGGTCACGGAACAGCTCGTCTTGAGTGCCATCGCAAAGCACCTGTAGGATGGCCAAGGGATCAGGCCCATCCAGCATGGGTTTAGGGAGGGCAGGCAAAACCCACAGTTTGTGTTTAAATTACCACAGAATATTACAGAATGTCAGGGGCTGGAAGGGACCTCGAAAGATCATCCAGACCAACCTCCCTGCCAGAGCATAGGCCTTGCACAAGGCAGGTACAAGCTAAGTGTGTGTACCTTGTTTAGCACAGGAGAAAAGCATGCCTGGGCAGGCCAGTACATGTATAAGCCTATTTTGGGCCTATCAGGCCTACCACAACAAAGTCCTGTCACCCCTAACCCCTCTGATCTCTGAGGACTTGGCTAGAATGCAGGAAGTTCATCTCTTACTAAATTTACTCCTATTTCACACAGCTGCAAGTCTCTGCCCCTGGAGTGGGAAGCCCTGCTATTAGAGACACTTGAACTGGCATTGCATGGAGCCAAGGAACATTCAACAGGGCTAAATTCATCTGAGAGCATGCTCCTGGACCCAAACTAGCTCAGCAAAGGTGCAGGACTAGAAAGCTCTACTATACTGTGAGTATCTTTACACCACTGCCATATTTGCTTTACAAACTAATTTGTGCTTGGAATTATACATCACTATGCCTTAACCTCTTCTTCACTGGCAGGACCACCCACAAGGTATAGCCATAACCTCGCAGGCCAAAAGGTTACTCAGGTTCCTGACAGTGACAATTGCAGATGCTTAGGCAAGGTGAACAAGAAACAGCAAATATAGAGCTATCTTTCACTTTGGATGTTCTCCCTGGTCCTAGCCACCAGGACTTTCCAAGACAGAAATTTCATCTGGAATATCATGTTTAATGGCCTCTGATGGGCCTGTGTTACATGTCTTTTTGAATTTACTTATATTTTTGACCTCCATGGTATCCCATGAGTTCCTCTATTTAATTATATGCTGTCTGAAAAAGTACTTCCTTTGGTTTATTTTAAAGCAGCTGCCTTGTAATTTCATTGGATCTTGTCTTGTGCTGTGAGAAATGAGTAGTCATTGCTTAATCACCTCCCCTATGCTATCCATAATCTCATATGCCCTGAGTTGTTTCTTGTCCTCACTGAAGAGTCAAGTTGATCTCTTGTTATATTGAAGTTATTTTTGTTTATCCTTTTCACCCTTCTCTGTTTCTCTTTTTGAAAAGGAGAGACTATAGGTTTATGTAGTAACATAATGTTTTGTTCTATATCCCTCTTCCAAGAATCCATAGCATTTTCCCCAGTGACCTTAGAGTCTATTTTCCGAAAGGTAATAGGTAATTTGCAGCCTAATATGTATGTATAATAGAAAGTAGCTTTTTCCTGATTGCATTTATCAGTATTAAATGTTAACAGACTTTAAATTGCCTCACAATGCAACATGGAATCTGTTGCAACTCCTTTATGAAGCTTTGATTATCCTGAGTTATTTTGTATCCTCTTTCTGTCTTCTCATCTCCTTTTCCAAAAACATAATGTGTTCAACAGGATGGATTCCTTCATATTATTTTCCAACTTGACATTTATTCTTATCCTTTATTTATTTTCCTTTACACGATTATAATCCAGGAGAGCACATTCCCTACTATTATGGGATAATTTAAATTCTGTGGGTATGAAACCTTACTGCCAGTGATCTGGAAATACACAGTGTGATCTTGACAAGATCATACTTAGAGAGAGTTCTAATAGATTTGTAATGTGTAACTTTGGTAGAATGGCTATAGTTTCCCCTTTATACTGTAGTTACCAGGGTGTCTCCACTTTTCATCATTTGCTGTACAGTTTCTACCAGTCTGCATATGGAAATAAGTGCTGCTCTGTCATTCTCTGACCCTGCTTGATTGATTCTGTTCCATATGGTGATTGTTATTCCTCAGTGGAAGATTCTGGTTTATGATTTAAACACTAGGATAGAGTTCACTGGATAATGCAGACAGCCCTCAGTCATTTAATAGGAAGCACAAAAATGAAGGTTGCCACTGCAGCAACCAAGCAGTGTAGCAGCATTCTAAAACATCTAGAAAGATCGGTAGAAATGTTTGTTTGTCATTAAAAAGTCTCTTTTATTTTGACATAGGTGTTTTAAACTCTGGCCATGCCAACACTAGCTTTGGATGAATCCAGAAAAGGTTGGATAAAGAAGTTTGGGGGCAGGCAAGGAAGGGAGAAGAAACAGAAGAATTTGATTGCACAGTTAGGGAGATAATGATGTGAAAGTGTCTGTAAGGTGTCCTACCTGTGTGAATGAAACTTGCCAGAGATGAACTAGAAATTATTACTTTTGCTTCAGAATGAACAGGAATGGGTTTGTTTTCAAATCCTAATTCTTGTTGATGTTAGAAATTCAAGCTTAGGGACCATGGTGGCCTGTGGATGAACTGCAGGCCTAGAAGACATACAATATTGTAAGAAACAAAGCTGAGCAACTGAGAGAGTGGTCAGCTATTTTTTTAACTAGGTAACATCCATATATTTGCATGGTTGTAAGGATGTTGCACTGATCACCATCACCATTATCAGAAGAGAATGTTACCTGCTGAAGGAGGCTTCAGAAATCATGGGGTAATGATTTTTAATGTTTTTAATTAATAGTGAATTAGAATCAGGACCTATTGAAGCAAACTTAAAGGCAACAGAGATGACAAACAGAGGTTTACATATATTTTATAGCCCATGACTTGTTCTACCAACATGTCTAGACACAGTTTTGCACCCTAGCTACTTTTCCTGCTGCTCAGGGGAATCTCTTGACTTTAGCAAAACCAGTGGTAGTAAGGCAGACATGTAAGTATAGAAGGATTCATTTGCTACCAAGTTGAAAAGAAGTTGGCTTATATCCAATCTTTTTGTGAGCTTTACTGCTTTTCAGTCAGGAACATCTTGCGATGTAAAAGACTCTGTGTAACACAGCTTGAAACTAAAATCCTGGAGGGGCATTTTGTGATTTACAAAATGAAAAACTGGAAAATCTGAGGTTTAGCACAGATTACTCATAACTAATATTAAAAAGGTAAATGTTCATGGAAATAGTTCTCCATTCAAGCAGTAATTCATGAATTTGTGGAGATTTCAGTTCCACTACATTTAAGGAAACCAAGAGAAAGATTTTCTAAGGCAAACAGGAGATCTCAAGGAGTCTCGATACCCCCACGTTTAAATAATGGTGTTTGTATTCTTCAGAAAGGGTTTGCAGAACGGTCTTAGTTCATGACAGTTTTCGATAGTAACACTCCTTCAAAATTCCAGGCTTAAGTTTACTGTATGCAGCATATTCTTCCTACCTGAGCAAAATGAAAACAGAAGACGGCGATAATTTAATACAGCAGAACCCTTCGGCGTCTTTACGTTCGGCAACGTAGTCCTCTATATTATCATCCCGCTCTTCACAGTGCAAGTGCCTTAGCGTTTGTTCTCTGCTGCCATCTAGAGGGGGAACTCTGCAGCACAGAGAAAAGTCCTTTCAACCGCCAGAAAGTTACAGCTATAGTTATAGTCAAGTGTCATTGAATCATAGAATCATGGAATCAACCAACCAGGTTGGAAGAGACCTCCAAGATCACCCCGTCCAACCTAGCACCCATCCCTATCCAATCAACTAGACCATGGCACTAAGTGCCCCATCCAGTCTTTTCTTGAAGACCCCCAGGGACGGTGCCTCCACCACCTCCCTGGGCAGCCCATTCCAATGCCAATCACTCTCTCTGTGAAGAACTTCTTCCTAACATCCAGCCTATACCTACCCTGGCACAACTTGAGACTCTGTCCCCTTGTTCTATTGCTGGTTACCTGGGAGAAGAGGCCACCCCCCACCTGGCTACAATGCCCCTTCAGGTAGTTGTAGACAATAATAAGATCACCCCTGAGCCTCCTCTTCTCCAGGCTAAACAGGCCCAGCTCCCTCAGCCTCTCCTCATAGGATTTGTGCTCCAGGCCCCTCACCAGCTTTGTTGCCCTTCTCTGGACATGTTCCAGCACCTCAACATCTTTCTTGAATTGAGGGGCCCAGAACTGGACACAGTACTCAAGGTGTGGTCTGACCAGTGCTGAGTACAGGGGAAGAATAACCTCCCTTGTCCTACTGGCCACACTGTTCCTGATGCAGGCCAGGATGCCATTGGCTTTCTTGGCCACCTGGGCACACCGCTGCCTCATCTTCAGCTTACTATCTACCAGTACCCCCAGGTCGCTTTCCTCCTGGCTGCTCTCCAGCCACTCAGTCCCCAGCCTATAGCACTGCTTGGGGTTGTTGTGGTCAAAGTGCAGAACCCTGCACTTGGCCTTGTTAAATCTCATCCCATTGGCCTCTGCCTACCCATCCAGCATGTCCAGGTCCCTCTGCAGGGCTCTCCTACCTTCCAACAGATCAACACCTGCTCCTAGCTAGTTCCAGTTGTTTAAATCATAGTGGTTGCTCAGAAATCCTTTTTACAATGAGTAGATGAGGAAAGAAAAGTCTTGATCAGTCAAGACTTACAGCTATCAGAGAACTATTCTAATGTTTTTAAAGCTGTAATATTATATTTTTATATAAAGAGAAAAGAAACTTGTATAAGCAAATTCTTACAATTGTAGTTAAAAGTCTCATGGAAAAATATTAAATTACGTTGCAGGAATCACTCAGTGCTGGTGCATGGATTTAGAAAGCCAAGATCTACAATGTTTTTTGTCCAGTAGTGCTATCAAATACCACTGTTAGCTAAAAGAACTGCTCTGAAAGATGTAGTGCCTGAATAAAGTATCCAATAACACTAGTGCTGACCGAACCCTTTATCCTACAGTACACTGTTAAAGAGGTCTAATATTGTGTGCTGCTGTTATAGTTGTGGATAGTCATGACTTCTTCAAATAAATACTGTCCAGAGGGAGGAAAAAAGACATTAGAGATAAGTATGATTGGAAGCTGAAGAGTGTTTTTAAGATAACCAATAGATGAATTATGTAACTATAAGAAATTCTAGATTGTAAAGATTTTCTAGTCAATTTGTTTCACAGAAGTTGCCTTTTTCTGTTTTGGGTTGGTACTTCATTACTCTTCTGAGTGAATACCTGTAGAGATCTAGAGAACATGTGTTCAAGTAGAATCTCATCCAGACTCTCATTGTGTCTTCTTTACTGAAACATTTTTCCCCCTGCAACACTGAAAAATTTGCCCTTGTCCAAACAGAATGCTACTGCAAACCTGCTTCCTAAATTCATCTCTTTGAACATGCCACTCCTGGTTTTGCACATTGTTTTGCTCCATCTTGTGTCATTCTTCCTTTTCTAGGTTCCTGTTGTCTATCCATCCACCCTAAGACAAGCGTTAGCCCTTATGTTAGATTTTCAAACGAGCACTCCAGGCTTTTCTTCTGAACTTGCCCTTTTACAATTAGGAGTTGACCCCAATAAACATGCAAGATTAATATACTATCCTCTTTTTAATTACTTCTAAAAACTTTTTTTTTTCCATATTGTTTCGAGGGGGGGAAAATGCTACTGAAAGCTTGTCAACAGAGAGCTGTTACGCTGAGATCACAGCATAGTCACTGATTAGTGCTGTCTTTTTGTTTCCCTGGCTTCCTGTGCCAGCTGGTCCATACCCAGTTTTGAATCCTGCCTCCAACTTAGATCATTAGCCCCTTCAGCCAGGGCTGCCTGCTTTATTCTGGGCTTGTGTCACATCACAACAGGCTGTTCTTCTATAAATACAGATGTTTGATGCAGTGATAATAAACATTATAAATGTATTACTTCTGTGATTGTTATTATGAGTATAATATTTATATGCTTAGGGAAAGGACTGAATACCACACCCAGTGTGCTCCACCAGAAAGAACATGACCCAGTTAACAATGGGATCTTTAGGTGTGTTTTCATCACTGGCAAAGGCAGGAACCCCACTGGCTGATCTGCAAAACATTGATGATGTTGTTTGTTTTAGAGGCAGTCACTTAGCAGACCTTCCTGGGTGGATGAGTTTGTGTCACTACTTCATGCCAGAATTATCAAACAAAAGTTGTGGATACTACAAAGAAGAGAATCTGAGACATTCACCTTCAGATTCTCCGGTCAGCCACATCTGTCAACAGATATTTTATAAACTTCTTGTGGATGTTGGCTCACCTTCTGCCTGTCTCATAAGCATGAAGCTACCTCTGCAGAAAAAAA
Source organism: Pogoniulus pusillus (assembly GCF_015220805.1). Taxonomy (NCBI): domain Eukaryota; kingdom Metazoa; phylum Chordata; class Aves; order Piciformes; family Lybiidae; genus Pogoniulus; species Pogoniulus pusillus. The sequence goes on from NC_087284.1 coordinate 14,905,860, forward strand.
AATGGAAATTGGGTTAAGAAAAACAGTTAGGTGAAGTTGAGCATTGTCTGCTTTAGTAGCTGCTCAAAGGCAGTACCATGCCTATAATATTAAGTGACTGTATGTGAACAAATTCCAGGTTTCTTAGCAGTGCAGGAAAAATAATCATCTGCCCTACTATAAAGCCAGACATCCATACAAGTGTTTACTTTTATCTGTGGTCCAACTAGAGTGGTCTGATAACACAGTGTGCATTTCCCACAAGGCTAGGATGATGCAGATGTAGTTATTAGGGTGGTGGAGATAGCTAATACAGCTAAGTTCCACTCACATGTTGCTGCAAGTAGAGATTCATTGGTTGTAAAGCCAGACATAACCAGAGTGATCACAAAGTCTGAACTAGTGGGAGAGAATGACATTTCATTTTAGAAGGATTCAGCTTTCCTTCCATCTTCCTACTTCATCTTTCCTTCCCCTGAATCAGTTTTGGATTTCATTTGGAGAATATGTATGGGGGTTTGGTGATTAATCTCTAAGCTGTAAGATTCCTCCCTTGCATTTGAGGAGAACTTTTGCTTAGTTTCTTAGTTTTTTGCTAGTTGCTTACTTTTTTATATATATTTTCAATAGTTCTGTGTGAAAAGGTGTTGAGTTTCTCTACAAAAAACTCCTATGTGACTTTGTACTGCAGAAGTGGCCAGGGTACTCAGTAATGCAGCTTATCTCAGAAGAGAAAAATAAAAGGTTCAGAGGTTAAAGACTTACAAAATAAAATCCACTGATGAGGTAACATAAGCTTTTTGCAGCAAGCATTTGTTGTTCAGACTAAGGCCTAACTTTAAGAAAGGCAAGTACTCTAGCTTTTAAAATTGCTAGGGATAAAGAAGAGTTATAACCCTAGCAAAGTTATTCTAACAGATAATTGCTCTGACAGAGGAAAACCAAACAAACCAAAAAATACTTAATGTAGAGGAAGACCTGATTCTTCTGTCACCAACAGGTAAAAATAGGAGTTATAATTTTGTAATTCCTGTAACCAAAAACCTAAATCAGAAACTGACTCTGTTAGTAACTCTTATAAAAATGAAACCCCACATTAAAGCTGCCAACCTAAAAATTCCAAACGCATCATGACTTTCCCAGTATGCTTTTTTTCACATGGGCAGTACTTTGTCTTTACAGAAGAGTGCTGAAGCTGATCATCTGTAGCATTCAACAGGAGGACATCTAGTCCTCACAACCCTCTGTTTAGGTAGGAGGCAATCTCTTCTGTGATTAGAACTTTCAGAGTCTTTTTTTCCTTGTTTTCCTTCAGCATGATTTCTGAGGTGCAATTAGACCTGCTCCAGAGCCTTAGTTGAACACATGCTTAATGGGGTTCTGCTGTTTCCACTTGTTTCCATAGGAATATTTCCTTTCCTCTATCCCACTGCTAGAATCCCTGCTCCAATACAAGCTTTCTTTATATGAGGTCATTGTTTCTGTCACCACACAGACAAAACAGATTCTTCTGAAGTGGATGACCCAATTACTGTGGTAACAGATGGGCCACTGTACAATGCACTTGCCAGTTGACTGCTTGCAAACATGTTTTTAAACAGATATCATAATAATTTGCTTCACAGGAACTGACAAATTGTTTTCTACTCCATAGAGTATGATATGGATCTGTAGCAGTAACAACCTTCTGTACAGTTAATGAAGAAACCTAGAATCATAGAATGCATTAGGTTGGAAGGGACTTTCAGTCTTCTAGTCCAGCCCCCTGCAGTGAGCAGGAACATCTTCAACTAGATTAGGTTGGTCAGAGCCCAGGCCAACCTGACCTTGAATATTTTCACAGATGAGACTTTTACCACCTCGATGGGCAACCTGTGACAGTGTTCTACCATCCTCATCTCCTTTTACATTCCATGCAAAGCCAAGGTTGACAATAGCACCATTACTTAGTTATGGTGTAGTATGAGCACATACATAGCATGAAATCCTTTAGCTTCTGTTGAAGTCTGCTACTTGCCTGAAATATCCCTATGAGAAAGTGTTTAGGCTTTTGACATAACATAGCTTTATCTTCTCTAGCTAGGCTGCAGGCTTGTCTTATGGTCTGATGCTCTAGCTTATTCCTGAGCACCTGGGTGACATTCTAGCTTTGTGGGCTACTTCAAATGCTGCTACTGATTTGAAGGGCCTGGCCTGAGATTTGCAGGGTGAGCTTGCTGATGTCTTGTAAACCAAGTAGTGGAATGATTTTGATTTAAATTCAAAAAGTAGAAGATTGCAGTTAATGTCTACCATGTAAACAGAGGGCTGCATCCAAGCATTGTTTGTCTTGGAAAGGTAAAGGAGTGGTTCCAGCTCGGCTGCTTTACTGTGTCTACCCATAGGAAACATCTTCTCACCCAGGCTGTGGGACCAATGAAATGAAGCAGTAGCAGAACACTATCTGAAAAAGAGCAATAGTCAGGACTCCAATCACAAATCTCAACATATGCAGGAAAAAACCCTCTCCTCTTTAGGAGGAGGAGCCTTTTTTGGAGAGGAGCTTATTCAGTGACTGACTCTTCCCACAAGACGCTGTACCTCTCATGACATGCAGAGGAAAACAGTGGCATGCAAGAGAGAACTAACCCTGCTGAGAGTACATGAACTCTGAGTGTCCCTGCCCAGCAGTCCCTGCTTCCTCTTTGCACTGGATTTGCTAACTTTTCCACGTGGCCTTGAACTGTGGATTTGACAGCAAGAGAGGGAAGGAAAAGAAAGGCAATTTGTCCTCTCCACATTGGCAAACCATAGCTTTGCACAACGATTTTTCCTCCTGTAGATTTTTTTTCTGAGCGTGTGAGCAGAAGGGGAGGTTGGTAACAGCATCCCAGAGTTTTACATTTAGACTTCTGAGGGCTAAAACTATCCTGTGCTGTATGGGGTAGTAAAACATGACCTAATATTGCAGTGCCCATTCTAATTTGCCTATGCTTAATCCAACTCAAATTCGGTGTGCAGATAATGATGAGCTGATTGCTTGCTCAAACTGCCCCTTTGGTTTCTCAAATGTGGTGCTATCATAAATGAAAAAAAACCCCCAAACATTCTGACATAAAGTCCAAATTGATTGCTTTAGTAACCCTGCAGATACAGCATCCATCTCCATTTTTGGATATAGCAAAGAGTGCAAGGCACACAGACAATCCTAATATTCCCAAAGGACATAATGGAAAGAAAACAAGAAAATTAAAATCTTCAGTGAATAGCTTTCAAATTTCTGCCATCATCTTTGGGGTTCCTTAGCCCTGAGAGGGCTGAGTGCAAGAAAACTGCAGCTACTAATTCATAGTTGCAAGGGAGATGCCAGCAATTATTTCCTAAGTATGTGACTATACTCAAAGATTATGTTTGGCTTTCCAGTTCTGTAGCTTAGGAGATAGCCTAAATTATTTACTGCTGGAAAGTAAAAGTGATTGTCTTTTAGCACCTGGAATTCATTTCTGATTTCAAGACTATGAACAGGAAATGCAAGAAAGTACATACTTAGAAAATAATTATTACTTCAAGGAAATATTTCAAGAGCCTATTTAACAGTTAAAGTTTGATGAGGAAACTCTATTGTAAATGATTAGAAGTGAGCATTGGATGTTATACATGGGCAGGAGTATAACAGAAACTTGTAGATGGTTAGCAGGCATGCTGAAAAGCATACAATTGATGAGCTAGGATAAGTGAAAATGGATTAGCCACTTTCAAAAAGCTGTGCCAATAGTTTATTTTGACCCTATAAATTATGTGTATGTCTTTGGCCTAAGGAAACTGGAGGGCTCTGCTCTGTGTTTGATTTAACAGAACAGATGAGAATAGAAGTCTTATATTTACTTTAGATATACAACCTTTCATATTTATCAACTGATTCTTAGGTTAAATTGGGGTTTTCTTCTCTGTAATACATTGGTTTTTTTTAATTAGATAGATACTTTATAAAAGACTTTGTTGAGAACTGGCCAGGCAAAAGCTGCTCAGCAATGATATCTGCATTTTTAGATGCTATTCTATTGTCAGGCAGCTCCATTTTGACATTGTACCCTTGTAGTTTACACTGAAACTGCCTCAGAACATTCCTTTATTGAGGCTTTTCTTGTCTTGAGGAACCACTGCATACTCACAGACGTCTCTCCCAAATAATATGATGCTGAATTCTGGATGTCATCACTAAGCATCTGATTTGTAACAGCTCCTTAAATATATTACTGATTTGGAGTTTGTTTGTTTGTTTAAAGAAAAATCCCATATTATCAATAAACTGGACAGTATTCAAAGACATGTTTAATAAATGGAAAATGGATAGTAGCAAGTCAATGTAGAATAGAAGTTAAACAGGAAATAAAGGTCAATGAATTGCATTGACAGAAGGATACTTTTGCAGGGCTTGTTATTCTGACATCTTTATTATATTTGTGGTTATTATTAAATTAAGATAGTAAAATAGTTTCAGGGTTGTAAATATCACTTCCAATAGTATTTGTGGATAACACAGATCTGCCTGATTAGAGTTACTGGAGTGGACAGGGCACTTGTAAAGAGAAATCTGAGTCATTCTGCAGTGACCTGGACCTTTTCAAACAAATTGTAGCCAAACATATGACTGCAGGAAACAGAGGCTCTGCCTGTAGCAGGGAAGGCTGCAGGCTGGCCACCAGTGACTCCTGGAGGGGAACTGCAGGAGAACTGCTGAACAAAGTCTCCAAGTGCAATGCCCAGAATTGGCACATCTTGGAAATTAATGCAGAGAGAACTGGTAGGAAGGAGGGAGTTGAGAACTGAGACTACAGTAGAAGTCTGCCTAACTGCTATCCTTAATCAAAAGGATATCCTTCAAATGAGTGTTGATACAGAAGAGAGCAGCAGTATTTATTACAGAGCTATAGAAAATGCCTTATGAGTAGAGACCTGGAAAACACATTTTGTTATAAAATCCAGGTTTGCATAGAATGTGTAAGTACCCTCTGAAGAAGGAAGTGTGGAATGACTATAGACTAACAATAGAAAAATAACAGTCAGTGACTGGAAATTTGACCTGTGTAGTTTGAAAGAGACAGTAAGATGAAATTATTAAGAGAGAAAAAAAAAGTGGGGAACATTCCATCTTTTGTTGCTTTTAAAATAGAATTTTGATTTCTTTCCAAGAGCTGGAGTTTATTATTTCAACAAAACCCAAGTCGTTGGGTGAACTTGTAAGATGTGTCTGTGAAATTTAGGGGTCCATAATATCATAGAATCACAGAACTTTACAGGTTGGAAAGGGCATTCAGATATCATCAAGTCCAACCCCCCTGGCAAGGCAGGATCACCTAGGGTAGTTCACTCAAGAACACATCCAAGTGGGTTTTGAAAGTCTCCAGAAGAGACTCCACAACCCGTCTGGGCAGCCTGTTCCAGTGCTCTGTCACCCTCACTGTAAAGTTTCTCCTGGTGTTGAAGCAAAACTTTCTATGTTCAAATGTGTAGCCATTGCTCTGTGACTTATTTCTGCTGGCCAGCAAAAAGAGATTGGCCCCATCCACTTGACACTCATCCCTCAGGTATTTGCATGCATTGATCAGATTTCCTCTTCTTCTCCAGACTAAACAGCCCCAGGTCTCTCAGCCTCTCTTCATAGAGGAAATGCTCAAGTCCCCCAGTCATCCTCATGGCTCTCTGCTGGACTCTTTCCAGTGGGTCCCTGTCTCTCTTGAATTGAGGACCCCAAAACTGGACACAATATTGCAGGTGTGGTCTCACCAGAGCAGAGTAGAGAGGGAGAAGCACCTCCCTAGACCTGCTGGCCACACTTCCTGATGCACCCCAGGATGCCACTGGCTCTCTTGGCCACAAGGGCACATTGCCTGCCTGTGCAGAACTTGCTGTCCAGGAGGACTCCAAGGTCCTTCAAAACAAAGTGGCCATATTCAAGTGGTTTACCAGGAATGGTTCTGGGCAAAGAGTGAGTCCTGAACTATTGCCCAGAAACATTTTGGGAGAATGATACTTAACCCATGACACAAAGCCATGCCAGCAACTCTTCTAATCATTTTAAAGCCATGCCCAGAAGAGTATTAAAGAGCATTCCCTGATACTCTTTAATTTCTTAGTAACACATAGGTATCTGTACAGAGAACCTCATTTCAGAGTTTTCCCTTTTTTTTTCCCCTTTAATTCTCTTTTATGTAAAAGGCATAAATTAGCCCATTAAAAAAAATCAGGAAGGGAAGGGGTAGGGAAAGGGAAAAGGGAAGGGCTTCACCATTCAGCATTTTTGCAGGCCATTGACTGCAATGACTTTGTCAACAGTTGAAGGGAAGTGAAGAGAAAGGAAGAAAAAAATAAAATAAATTAAAGTTAAACTATTTTTTTTTAAAAAGGGAAGAGAAGGGAAGGTGGAAGGGAGGAAGGGGAAAGGGGAAGGGAGAAAGGGGAAAGGGGGAAGGAGAAAGGGAAGGGGGAAAGGGGAAAAGGGAAGGTGGAAGGGGGGGAAGGGAGAAAGGGGAAAGGAGAAAGGGGGAAGGAGAAAGGGAAGAGGGAAAGGGGGAAAGGGAAGAGGAAAGGGAAGAAGAAAGGGAAAGGGAAGGACAAAAAAGGACCCACCTTCCCAACGTATTCCAACCCATGCTTTATAAATGTACCTTGCCTGAGTGTTTATCACTGCATAGCTGGTGCCAAAAGATCTCAATGTGCACATCATCTGAACCTGAATGAGTCATGTTGAAACAAATGATAAGCCCATACCAAAACTCAGAAACAGAGGATTTTTTTCTTCACCTGTACCCCGTTCCCTGCCTGTTAACAGAAGGGTTAATTCTGCTATTCCTTTCATTTACATCCCAGTTTAAATTGCTTGCACAATTCTACACGAAGGCTATCTTCATGTTAACTCTGTAGGTTACATTCAGATGTCTGGGAGTGAGTAGGTGCAATAACAATTTCACATTGTTGTTATGATTTCAGTGCACAGAAGATGCTCTTTAAACAAACAGTCGCAATGGCAGGCAGTGAAACAAGTATTCACCAAATTACTCACTGACCTCATAACTTGCACTTGTGCAATTGATTTTATTTACCCTTAAATCATAGTCAGCCTAAATAGGCATCACCAAGGAAACCCAGCTATTAAAAAAGCTTGACTGCACTTAGTTGTTAGGTTTGTATTTTCTCAGTAGCAATTGTTGCATCCCTAAGTAAATGATGATTTAAACTGATTGCAAACTGAGTAGAAAGGATGTAAAGAGTTGAGAAGACTTGGATATGTATGTTTGTGTTTGGTCATGGTCATTTTATGTGGGATTTTTCTGGCAGGTGAGTGGGGCTTTATAGACTGGAAGAAAAGAGAGAGGTATCAGTGAACTGAAAAAGTGTGCCTGGGAAAATTTATGACCAGTGCATCCGGGGGAAACCCAAAATCTACAATTTGTTACTGGGGAGCTGATAATCAGAGGACTGTTCTTATCTGTCATGACACTTCAATTTCAAAGTCACATCTGACTTAGATCAAGTCAGTTCAGCTTTAAGCAGGAAACTGACCTGCATAACCACCACATGTCCTGGCAGCCTCCTCTGCTTCTACTACTCTGTAAGTTAACACCAGTGTCCTCCATCAGCAGCGTATGAACCTGTCGAGAACATACACACAATCCTTGGCTCTCTGCTCTGCAGCATGACATCCTTTCGAGGCTTCAGACAGTCCTTAGATCAGGAAATCAATCCTCAGACAGCACATTTAAAGAAGCTACTCAGGCTTTTTGTGTATTTCAGTAGTGCTGCCCCATGGAATATACAATCATCTTGTTGTCTTTGCTACTCTTTACCTTCAAAAATGAGCATTCTTGTATCTCAGAGAGATTGCATGGTGTTTCCTGGAATGCAAAGAGGCATAACATTTGATACAACATTGTTGAAGTTGTTGTCTAGTTCATGAAGACCTCACTCATCTCAGTGCAAGACTGTCCAAAGTTTTCCAAGCTCCTAAGGTTTCCCATCTGTCTCAAAAGCTTAGAAATCACATACCACAAAATCAGATGGATGTGAGATCTGAAGAAGTCTGGTGCTTCCCAACTGATTTGCTGCCATTTCTTTCCCATAAAAGCACTATCTTCCCAGATGAGTCACACATAAAATGAACTGAAGACCAAAACAAGAAGGCATTTATACCTCAGCACAACAAACTCAACTTGTGTTATGTATTTTTGTGAAGCTGAAATGCTAAATTGTTATGAAAAACAGAGCACAAGCCTATTTCTTATTCTTCCATGCTTTGAATGTAAAGCTGAGGTAGGAATTATCTTTGTTCTGATTATAAGAAAGACATTTTACACAAAATAAAAAGAGATAGAATCATGACTTCCCTCCTGCTGCCCTTGATAAATAATAATATGCTTTGCAAGTATATGCTTCTTTCAACAGCTACCCTCTTTAGTCTCAGGATATTGATGTCTGGCTAATGAGGATTTTCATGGACCTGAAACTCTTTGTTTTCATAAAAGATGCATAGCAAGACAGATGATTTTGAGAATTAAATTCTGAAATCTGTATGCATGGCCAGATTGTGCTTAAAACCTGGGGGACACATAGGGACCAGAAAAACTGACAGGAGATTTTCTTTGTGGGCAAGGATTACATCACAACAGATGCTATTCACTACTAGAAGTACAGAGCAGTTTACATTAGTGTCTTATCTCACAAATCTGCATTCCATAGACTTCATCATTTTCTAAGACTTTGACAGCCAGATCATAGCACTCCTACTTTTGCATATGAGAGTTTTCTAGTGGAAGGGTGACAAATTTGTTCATCTTTGTGATATTACTCAGAGTCCTTCCCATCTCACCACCATCACTCACAACCTCTGCAGACAGCTATTCTGGTATATGTAATCCTTATCCTTGCATGGTACCCACGGAGTGCAATAGCATTCAGTTATAAAGAGATTATCTGTATATTGAAGAGGCAAAGACTGGTGGGATCAAAGCAAAGTCAACTGCAATGAAGTGGCAGTAAATGCATGGTTTGGTGGGAGGGGATTCTGAGAAAGGCCAGCCTATGTAAATAGTAAGAAATATAGGTAAGTAAGACCTTGCCAAGTGCAGATGTGCATTAGAACTGAGACTCAGGGGCTGCTCAGCAGCTGCTCCTTGTAGCTGTTTGTCACGGCTGCATCTGCACCTGGTTTGTCTCTTGAGTTTGGAGGCAGATGGTGACACCCATGCACACATTTTATGCAGAAGAGCCCTGGATAGCGGGACAGCTGTTACATACTATATCAGCTTTTACTGCCTGCTCTGAGGAAAACTGGTTCTGCATCTGCACTCCACCAAGCCAAACAGCCACAGAGCCACGCCGGCAAGAGAAATCATCCGTTAAGATCCCTTCTACAGTCAGCATAGTACTGGGAACGTGCAAGGTTAAGCAGTTTTGTCCAACTGTGGTTCAGACAAGAGGAAGCCTGTGTGGAGTTCTGCTGATGGAAAAGAAGACGCAAGGCCCAAGCTGCTCCCTGAAGATCTCAGCAGTCTAAAGCCAAGTTCTCGCTGGTTGCAATTTTCCCTTTGGCCACCAGACTCCACTATCCTGCTTGCGATGTTAGCAGCTGTGACAGCCACATCTTGCCGAAACTCACTGCTCCCGGAGTCCCGCCGTGGAAAGCAGCAGTGGTCCTAAAGCCTAGGGCAATGGCAAGTTGTGTGGATAACCTGACATGCAGAGACGGGGGAGGAACAACTGAAACACAGCAAAACAGCAAGAATTCAACTGGCCTCATTAGCTGAACTCCTGCAAAGCACAGTCAAGCAAAACCCTGGAGTTCCATGAACTCCTGGAGCCGGTGTGGTCTCAGCTCCTGGGTTTTTGTGGGCACCTGGCTCTTCCTTGCCTACACACTGTCCCTTCCATTGTGCCGGCTCAAGAAAATACTGTGCAGCCCTGCAGTGAAGCAGATTGTGAACCGATATAAGCTAAGACTAACCCAGCCCAGATAATAGTTGGCTCTAACTCAGATCAGTTCCTCAGCCACAAGCAAAGGGAGGAGTAGCACAAGGGCAGGAACAAATGATAAGTGAAGGCAGGACTGCTTCATCTAGTGGCAGTGACAGCTTCTGCCTGCTCAAGTTGTGCAGGCAACTATAAGCCTAAGAGCAGAGGTTCTTAGAGTTAATGCTCAAGTCTGAAGCAGCTATGGATTATGTTGGGGATATGTTGGCTTGACCTTCCCATGTCCCATATCTACGTCTCCAAAAGGTACCAAATTTGAGCAGATCTGGACAAAACAGGTGTTCAGAAGTTGAAAACCAGGAATTCCCAAAATGTCTTTGTTAGCATTATATTCTGCTAGGATGTACCTTCTTACAAGGGAAGGCAGAAGGTAGTCCTACAGGGATAGTTCTGATCATTTGTGGAAACCTTGGGCTCCTGTTAACGTAGTTTCCACTGCAGTCTCAATAGAATGGGCTTCTGAAGCATTTATATGCTGAAATAATATGCAAACATTATTCGAAAGTATTATTATTTGTTGTAAATACTTCTGGTGCTTTGAAAATGCACATCTCACAGTTGCATCCCTGTAATGATCAGATACAAGAGTTTGGATAAGCTGCCAGGTATTGAAGAAGTAAGTCCATAATCCTGCAAAAGAAGGACAAAGCAATTCAAACCAAAGAAAACTGCTAACTGATTCTTGGAAGTTTGAAAGCTAGAAAGGAGGAAGGAAAGGATTCCCATCTGCAGAAATGCTAAGGGCATTATCAAAGCATTGATAATAAGGGTTATGAAAATATCCAGAACAAAACTGTCATTTTGGTTGCACAGTACACTTTGTGCAACTCTGCACCTTCCTGACAAAAGAGGGCTGTTGGCTTTCTGGTTAATAAATAATACATCCAACCATTTTGCCAAAGCCTGTAAATAAAGAGTCAATTCCAAAAGTCGGCACATTATGAGAAACAGCCTCAGTTGCATAGACCTTTTAGGCAAGCACTCAAAAAAAGTAAATACAGGATGCAATTTATCTGATCTGGATGAGTGTGGAAAAGGAATCTAACAAACCTGGATTGAATTAAGACATTCCACTAGTATAACTTTCCTACAACCAGTCCATTAGATAAAGAAGGATAAAAGAGACCTTGTGTACACAGATATTTAAAATCTTTTAGTTACAAAAGAGACAGCACCCTAATAAAATAGTCTTGCTCTTTTCTCCTCTAATAGGAGGTCATTTTGAGCTGGATTGATGGAGAAGATGTAAGATGAGCACTGTGGTGCCTGTCTTAGAGGCCATGACCTCAGCAAGGAAACAGTCCTCCCTCCACTCATCCATCAATGCTCTTCTGCAGTCTCTGCCACTCACCTACCCCCATGCCCAGCTCCTACACCAGCTCCCAACATGTAGTCGGGCACTCAGCAGCCATTACTGTGCCACCTAAGGAAACCTGCAGGTCTGAACTGAACACTCCAGTTCACGGAAAGAAACAGAAAAACAGACACCCAAGATGGAGAGCTGGACTTCCACACTCAAAAAGAACCCCAACCCCCCCAGAAAACAGCACCAAAAAAACCAAACCACCACCAAAAACAATGAGCGGGGAGCTTCAGTAAGTCCTTGCTCCAGCTCTTCACAGCAAGTTACTTACTGAGCAGTGAGGCAAAGGATTTTTGAGGCCCAAGTTCAAATTTGTCTTTTCCCTCCTTTGGAAAATGGGTTTGAACTTGTATATCTCTGTCCTAGGAGAGCGTATGGGCTTGTGGGCATCCTCCACTGCCAGATCATTGTCAGAGCTACTACTCAGCAAATTATATCAAAAGATCAATCCAGAGAACTGGATTGCAGCCCTTGGCCCAGGGAAAAACATTGGAGAAAACCTCAGAAAATTTAATAAATTAAAATATTTTCCTATCAGGATGCCCAGAAACTCTTTCACCCCCCAAAAAAATAAACCTCTAAATAACTTGCTCTTTAAAATGAAAACCTGGACAATAAAACTACACAGGAATGAACAAAACATAACTGTATCGTATACTTGCTCTTAAGTCACAAGCCCCTAAACCCATCCTTCCCTTCCCAGTGCTTCTTTGGATGCTTGTGAAATTAAGCTCCAAATTTTAAGAAGCTGAATTCTTAAAGCTTAATAATTAGAAAAGGGGTTTGGATTTTTTGGGGTTTTTTTTGGTGGGTGGGGTTTGGTTTGTGTTTTGGTTTTTTGTGTGTAATTTCAGTTCTGTCCCTTGCATACTGATGCAGTCTTTCTTTGTGTGGATATTATTCCTGTGCAATTCTTGATTCAGCATAAAGGATGGGCAGGTCTCATACAGTAAGTAGCTGTTCAGTGTTTTATGTCCTCACAATATTCCATATGGAGCTCTATCTATTTATTTATTGTTGCTAACTATTCAGACCTTTTTTAGAGATGAGTTTTGTTTTTTAATATGTAATTCAGGAACTTTTTTTTGTGTTTTTAATTTTGATGCTGTCCAGAACCTTGAGAATAGGAAAACTCACATTAGAATCCAGGCTTCTGGCCAGTTTTTAACCATTTTAACAGCGTGGCAAAACTTAATCTCCATTAATGCTTCCACTAACTGCCAGACAGTCAGAATCCCAAAGAAACCAATTGTCTTTATACAGGACCATTCACTTTTGGGACAAGCACAGCTTTATCCTTAAATAACACCACGTGGGTAAAATCACATATGATCATACAGATCAAGACCATACTCACAAGGATAGTAATATAGTACCACAGTACCACTGTCACAAGGAAAGATAAATCACAGGTGCACAACAGTCTTAACTGCAGTATCTCCTAAGCCTGTAGTTTTGCAGGGTTATTTTCTCTGCAATAGATGTCTGGATGATGACATCCCAACAGGCAGCAATTTGTATTGTGCAGACCATCGAAGGTTGCTGGGCCTGCAGTTAGCCACCTTTATGTAGCTCCCTGTATGCTTCCTACATATGTTTTACTTTCCATTTTCTTTTGGTTGCTTCCAGTACCTCTAGCAATGAATTTTATATTTCATAGGTCCCACTGTAAACTGAAATATCTGCCACAGAATCATGCTTAAAGGAAAGAAAAGGTATCTGTTCTCCACCAGCCTTACCGTAACTCTACTTCCAGAAAGCAGGAACATGCAACCTTCCCATTCAGATGGTGCAGGCTGTGTCTCCTGGCCACCCCATTCAGCATTTCTGGGACTAACCTTGTGCACCAGGTTACAGGGAAGTCCTACCTGGCAGAGGTCCTTCTGCTGCTGGGGTAAGGATTTATTTTCTGTTAATTTTCTTACGTAAAAGTAGATGTTGTCTGTCTGAATTTATTGCAGTTCAGTTGAAGTGTTCTGAGTATGAGAGGGTTTTGTTTATTTCTTTTAAACATTCTTATACATCAAGCCAGATTCTTTTCCTTCACAAGGAAAACCAATACACACACAAAAAATACAGAATTTAACTGCTAATACTTTAGCTTTACTTTATTTCATCTGCCTGACTTATGGCCTTTGCAGAGTAAAGAGCTACTAGAAACTCAGATAATGAAGGAATGGATATATAGAAGTGAATTCTGAAGTGTACCATGCCATAGCCTGGGCACTGCCTCTTTTCCTCCCTCTGACTGTGGTTTGTTTCTGCTCCTGGGATCCTGATTATTTCTCCTATATCTACACAGCTTTTTTCATACTTCAGAGTTTCTCTATTCTTTCTCTCTAATGCTCTGTTTTAAGGACTCCCTGTTTTTGCTGTTGTCACTTTACTATCCACCTTATTCCTTTCTTTATTGCTTTTTTTTTCTCTACAAGGTAACATTATGACCCATGTCTCTTCTCTTCATCTCAACATCCACCTCAACATGAGGAATAACTTCTTTACTGTGTGGGCCACAGAGCTGCCCAGAGGGGTTGTAGAGTCTTCTTCTTCACAGACCTTCAAAATGTCTGGATGTATTTCTGTGTGGCCTGCCCTAGGCATTCCTGCTCTGGGAGTGGGTGTTGGACTCAATGATCTTCATAGGTCAGTTCCAACCCCTACCATTCTATGATTCCATGATCTTGCAGGATCCCTGATTATATCCCTTTTCCCACCTTGCTTTTCCCATTTTTTCCATACCGTTCTCTCTCATCATATTGTTTCTTAGATGCCTTTTTTACTCTCTCTCCTGAAGAGTCCCCATTACTCCTTTCACAGCTGCCCACGGTTACCATTTGTTCCTGTTATTTCCATTCCCTTTCCTCCAGGATATGCAAAAGCAATGTAGTGTTACCATTTCCATACTTGGGAATAAAATCTTTATTTTGAACTATAAGCAATCCTACTGCCTGCCTGCCCACACATTTCTCTTTCTGGACTTTTACCTCCTCCTTCACCTGCTGTCCTCAGCTTCTGCTCTGCTTTGGCCCTTGGATGTGTCCTAGCAATTTTCTCCTCCTAGGATGGAGAGTCCTGATGTAGGATGTCCTCACGTGATGGGTAGTTAGCCGAAGATGACAGAGACCTTGGCAGTGGAAAACTCTAAATAATGCTCCAGAAGACTGAAGATGAACTCTGCAACAGTGAGATCTGTTTCTCCCTGGTTTTGCTAAAGATATACCTCACCTAGCCAGCAAAGTGCTCCTCTACCTGCCATGGCCAAGGGACACTAAGAACAGATCTCAGCTCCTTCACACTGTGCATGGGCAAAAAGCTGGACATTGCTGCCTGATTCCTTATACACAGTCCACAGTAGCAGAACTGCAGAAGTAGGTAAAATTTTGGGCAATGTTAAGGTTCTCCAGAAAAACATGACAATTTGAGTCAAGCTGTGTTCCTATCTGGTCTGGAAAGACCATAATGAAAACACTTAAGGGCTTTTAGACTTGAGAAGATCAGCCCAAATTCAGACCACCCTTAAAAGAAGCCTTCCTTATCTATCAAAAATTCCCTAGCCTACCCTCCCTAGGTAGGCTACTGCAGGATTTCCTCATTTCAACATCTATCAATCCTTGATTATCTACATTAAACCTAGCAGTGCTTAAAAACTCAGTAGCTTTCCCTACAAAGGAAGAGCAATCTCTTTGTGACCTTTTGTGCAAATGACAACTGCACTGTCCTCTACCCTTTTCACCTTAAGAAAACAAAAGCCAGCCTTTGCAGTATAACACATTTTTCTGACCACATTTATTGTTCTCATTTTCCTCTGTACCCTCTTTCCCAACATGCAGTGCCGAAAATTGTATGCGCTAACTTAGTCAAGGCCTCTCCAGAGCCAAATGGAGCAGAGTTTCCTTCTTTGATGACAAAACATGCCCAGAATGGAAGGTGTTCCTGTTTTACATAATGGCATCACACCAGAAGCATTCATTGTGTTTCAGCTAACTACAGGCAGCATTGAAGACTTGATGAAGCAATTTGTTTGTGTACCTGGAAATGGGGAACGTTACCAAGGTAAAGGATCGTCATCTGCCCCATTGAGCAGCATCAGTCTCCACGTGTCTGTTGGGAGCACTGGTGGCAGGGTGTGTGTATGAAACATGGGAAAACTGAGCATGGCCAGGGGGGACATTTTATAAGTTAAGGTGGCATTTAATATGTGAAGCCAGGAGCAGGAAGTGGAAACATCTAACGGACATCATTCCACTGGTTTACTTCTTGGAGGTAACACAGATCATAAGGAAAGGGAGTTTTTTTGGTGAATTTTGTTTTTCATGGAAAAATCCCCATGGAATTAAGTGCCTCAAGCAGGCTGGTTTAAAGGCTTATAGATGCAGATGTACAAGCAGAACGGAAAGTGCTCTCATAGCCACTGGAGCGTGAAATCCCGAACCAGAACGCCTCAAAACGGCTCCCTCAACACTTGACCTGCGCGGGCTGGTGCCTTTTCCAGCAAACCAGGGCGAGAACTCAGATGGCGTCAGCCGAGAACCCGGCCCAGCGGAACGGAGGCGCCAGCCCCGCGCCCCACGCACCTCGGAAGCGGCAGGGTTTCTGCAGGCCCGTAGGGTCGGCGCCTTCCCGGGGCTGCCAACCGACGCTCGCCCTACCCCGCCCGGCGAAGCGGTTTCGCCGGGTAGTGCGGCCCCTCCGGCGAGCACGCTGCGGCCGGCGCCGCGCAGCTGTCACTGTCAGGGAGCCGGCGAACCGGGATCCCGGCTCCTCGGAGGGGGAATCCCCCAGCCTCGCCCCCGCAGCCAATCGACGGGCGACATGCAAATCGCGGCCGCTTCGGACCAGTAGGACGGGAGAGGGGCGGAGAGGCGGTGTCCGGTTGGACGGCGGAGAAGGCGGCGGAGACCAATGAGGTAGCGAAGCGGGCGGGGTGCGCCCCGAGGGCGGTGCCATGCAAATGTGGTTTGAAAAGAGGGCGGGAAATCCGAGTTTCGCGGGAGGCTCTTGGCGCGTAACCCGTCTCCTTTCCCTTCATTCATTGTCAGCAGCCGCCGCTTCCTGGAGCCATTTTCCAGCCGGCCCCACACAGCGGGAGCGGCCCCGCTCCATCCGCCGCATCTGCCCGCCCCGCTGGCTCCGTCCCCTCCCGGCGCCCCGCATACTGCAGCCGGGCCCCCCCCGGCACCCGCAGCCCCCAGTATTTTGTGCGGGGCCTCGGCATCGAGGAGGAAACGAGCTGGAAAGGCCGGGGGGGGGGGGGGGGGGGAGGGACGCCTGGGGGGAGGAGGAGACGCGGCTGCGGGGACAGACGCGGAGGGAAGGATGAGAAGGGGACTTCAGCCGTCGGCCCCGGCAGCGCCGCCGCCCGCACCGTCCACGGACTCCAGAGCAGTCCCCGCCGGCTTCCCGGCCCGCTTTGCCGCCGGCGCCTTCATCCAGATCCGCAGCACCGGCGCAGCGACGGGGGCGCCCTGTGTTGTCTCCTCCTCCGCCGCCGTCGCCGCTTCCCAGGCTCCCGGTGCCTTTGCCCCGGCGGCGGATGGGGTCCATCCCGCTGGCAGTTCGCTGTACTGCACTCCTCACGGACCCGCCGGCAGGACGGCGCTGCTGCAGCCCACTCTCGGCGGAGGCGGAGGTCGCCCCCCGGTAATTTATTTTTCCCTCGTCCCCGCGGGAGGGTGAAGGGGACGGTGGGGGTTCAACGCCAGGCAGGCCCTCTTCCAAGCGCTGTCCGGGCCCCAAGGACGCACGGGTGGGGGCAGGGGGGAGAGCAGGAAAGGCGGAGGCAGCGCTTTGTTGCAATAAACTTTCGTCCCTCCTTCCAACACCCCCCCGGCCGCTGCCGGGGCTTATTTAAAAGGCAAAAAGGAAGAAAAAGGAGGGGGGGGGAGGGGAAGTAAAAAACACCCCCCGCCACGTTCCGTTGCACGGGTGCAAAGAAGAAGGCGGCAGGCAAGGGCCCTGCTTCCCCCGGGACAGGAGGCCGGGCCGGGCCGTGCCCCGCCGGTGTCTCCGCTTCACCCCCGGAGCCGCCGGTGACGTCTGGCACACGTGCGCGGAGGCCGCGGCTGTGACTGGGAGCCGGGGCGGGCGGGGAGGGGGACGCCGCTTCCTCCTCCTCCTCCTCCTCCTCCTCCTCCTCCCTCTGGCCTGGGACAGCCCGACCGCCGGCCGGCTGCCCCCGGCCCCCGCCGCTCTTGGAAATGCCCCTGCAGCAGGTCAGTGACTCGTGGGGCGGCGGCGGGCTACGACCCCCCCTTCCCTTACAATTTCCGCCCCCCCTTAAAATTTCCACCCCCCATAAAAAATATTCCCACTACACCCCCCCTCCCCCCCCGTCTTTGTCCTCGCTATTTTCGGGTGCGCGCTTGGCCCTCGTGGGCTCCGCCGAACTGGAGAGCGGGGGAGGGTGCGGAGCATCCCCGCCGGGCGAGGGTCTCGGGGGCCGGGGAGGGGGCGAACCTGCACACCTCGGCTTGCAGGTAAGCCCCTTTCTAGTCCACAACCCTCACCTAGCGGGGTGGGATGATCACTAAACACCCTCCTGCCCCAGTGCGCCCCTGCCCGGGTAAAAGGGGCTTTAACACCCTTCCCCACCCCCCGCCCCGCATCCAATCGCTGATGGTCCAGGTATAGATGCAGCTGTATTTTTGAGGTACTTTTGCGAGAGTGTAGGAGCAACATCAGTATTTGTGTTTTCTGTGCAGCTGGGAGACCAGGAGGATGGCAGGAACTGCCTTTCCTGTGAGCTTTTGCAGGTGTTGGTTGCTGAGGTAGGGATGGGTTTCAAGGCTTGTCACATCACATCCAAGGCTTTCTTAGATGAGCATCTTTACTGTAAAATATAATTCATTTTTCCAGTGGTCTTGGTCTTCTGTATATCCTAGTGGTACTGAGTATCAAGCAGGCTGGTTCAGGCCACTCTAAATATTTGCCTGTCCTGTGTGACCATTTGATTCCTAGAAGGTGGTGGTGGTGGTGAGTACAAAGAGGAGCATATGTTACAGGGTAATTCTGGAGAATAATTCCACAGTCTTCTGGTTTTGTGGGAGGGATGTTGGTGATAGAGGCATAAGATTTCTCTTTAATGGATGCTACAAGACCTTCAAATGTGAATGTAGTGCTGTTTTTTTGGGGTATGTTTTTCACTCCTAATGGGACTAACTCCTAGCCATAACACCCTAGGAAGGTTTCTTTCCACCATAAAGATTTGGAAGCAGGAAGACAATTTTTGGGCTCTGCCTGCAAAGAAATATCCACACAAGTTGTCAGTTTGTTGTATTCTCCTCTACTCCCATGTTTACCTTGGAGAGAAATATGGGATGGGGAAGGGAGAGAGTGGTCAGGCTGGCAACATATACAGACTTGGACTGGCCCCCTCCCCAGGGTGATAAGCCATCCATGGCACGCACCAGGAAAGGGGCTGCACATCCTGCTCTGCCCTGACACCTGTTATTGAAGTGCCCCTCTTGGAACTGTGCTGATTTGCTGTGGATCTGTCTCCTGGGAAGTGAAGCTGAAGTGCCCTAGTGCTCTGCCTCGACTTTCTGCTTGGAAAACTGCTTGGCATGGAGATGATCCAGCCCTTTCACAGTTCTCAGGCTCCTGCCTAATGTTCTCCCAAACTCACAGAGTATTTTCTGGGACTTGGGTATTTTGTCAGTTGGGTCCTAGCACAGCATTTTTGAGAAACTGTTATCAGAAACTGGTGATAGGAGTGAGAAAACACTGGATAGTTGAGGCAGTAAGCTCAGGCGAGTAGCATCAGTAAGAATTTGGTGCTTGGTTAGTTGAATTGCAAGTATTTAATGGAGCCTGAGACCCCCAGCTGAAAGCAAGGCCCTGCTATGCAAATGACTGTAGGGATAAGTCTAAAATTTGGCCAGCACACCTGCACTGGTTAGGGTTATGAAAATACTCTAGTTTTGCAGATGTAACTTCACTGGCAACCCACCCAACACATCCAAATATAAACTATGGTATAACTGGAAAAGAGTCAGTACAGCAGTATAGTCCAGGCTGTTGAGGGAGATGTTTGACTGCTAGCAATTAGAAAAGTTTCTTTTGCTCAAGTAAGCTGCTTCCCCCTAGGAATTTGTTAGTACTTTACGGTTGTGTAAGTGTAACTGTGCTGGAAAGGCTTTGAAAAGTGGCCTAGTCCATAACAATGAGTGGCTGCAACTCCAGATTGAGAGCTTGGACTCTCCTTCATCTCCCAAGCAGGGGTCTTGCCATATCACTGCCTGTTGTGATATCTCATGTGGCCAAGGGTTGCTAGCCGGGCTTTTGTACCCTCATGAGCCCAAGTGCTGGGAGCCTGTGGCTCAGGCTGCCTTCCCTTTTACCTTGAGCAGCTTTTTCCCAATTCCTGTGGAGTTAAGAGAAAGTGTTACTGGGCAGATCTGCCCCCCTGCCATAGCTTACACAAGCAGTAATGAATTAACTCTTGCAAAGCAATCAGCAGCTTGTGTTCCTAGGGAAAGCCTGGGCCTGCAGAAATGGAGTCAGTGCTGCTGCAAGGGGCAGGTGGTCCTGTGTCCTCCCCTGCCCTGCTGGGCCCAGCCTGTTACTACATCTTTCCCTCCTGGAAGTTCAGCCTTCCAAGGAAAAGGAACTCTAAGATAAAGATTTTTCTGCTGGGCAGGCAGATGGACCTGGTCTGGGAAGTGCTAGGGAGCATCAAGGCAAGGAGGTGGCCAGGGAGAGGGCACAGGTATAACGATATCATGCCATTTTGGTGATGGTGAGCTTGCAGCTCAGTTTGGTACCTCATGAAAACGTGGGAGAGATCAATATTTGATGAGGTACCCCAAAAGCATTCTTGCTGGTGTTGCCTTCTCGCTTGGTGTGAGAAAGTCGCTCCCATTTGCAAATCCCAGCACTTAAAAGTGAGGCTGCTACACAAGCAAGCTGCTCAAAATATTTCTAATTCAAATAGTGGAGAATTTCTTACTGTCTTTGGGTTATAAAGATAAGCCTTTAAGAAGAGGCCATTTTCTTAGCCATGAGAAAATGCTTAAATGGAGACACCACCCACATGTTAAGTCCTTTTTAAAAGGGGCTAAATCCTCTTAACAAGAATATCTTTAGAGAACTCCTGTGGCCTTTAGATGACATGAGCTGTGGAGAGGCTGGTTCGGCATACTTCAGAAGGGGGCGGGAGGATTTACATTTCCAAACTGAATACTTAGCACCTCTCATTTTTCTGGTGGTTAAGAAAGCACCTCTTCCTCCTTCCTTCCCAGCGAGTTACAGCTGGAAAGGGGGAAATATAGGGTAAGGCACAAGCCTTCTCCTAAGAGTTAGGTAAAGGAGTAGGCCAGATAGACCATGAATACTGAACTAGGATCCAAGATAGAGGAGAAAACCCTGCAAGTTGCACAAAGGAGGTGGATAGTTAACTAGGAGCTTTCCTTTATTTTGCAGGAAGAAAATGTGTGTGATGACAGACATGTTTTCAGACCCCCTTTTTATTTTTTTGTGCCTGATAGTTTGTGTTACTAGGAATGAATGCTAGCGTGAGTCTAGAGCCTTTGCTTCTTGAATAGCATTTAAGGGAGTTTCTTTGGTTTAAATCCATCTCTTCAAGCAGCAGACTGCTTCTGAGCCCAAGGAGGTACCACATGGTCCTTTGGCACAGGCGTATGAGGAGAGTTCAAAGAGGTATAAATCCTGATTGCCCAAACTGTGCCAGCAAACATCTAGTGGAAAGCAGGCTTCTGAACAAAACCATGCAGAAATAGCTGGTGGCTTGCTGTGCTTGCTGATGGTGGCTTTGCTGTCCTCATATGGAGTCCAGCGAGGCTGATGTGGCTCTGTCTGCACCAGAACTACTGAAGATATGGTAGCCCCACAATGATAAGGGCTTCTGGCAGGTTTCCATGGGCAGCTGGGCTGGTCAAAGCCTTTACTGTTTTCAGCAGTAGGCTTCTACCTCAGTGTCCTCTGTAGCATCTCCTTTAACGTGCCCCTGGCCAGGCAGCACTCTTCCCCACCTCTGTGCTTGAGTGAGCATTTGGTCTGGCGTGCGGTAGGTACTGGGGATACATGGCCCAAGATGGGATGAGTGGGATGAAGGAAAGACACAGAACTTTCCCATGCAGTGTTACTGAGGTGTTAAATTGGCTCACTGAGCCTCAGTCCTCCTAAGTTGGTTTTGCTGTTCTCACCATGAAGATACTTTCCTTGTGCCACCAGCCTGCTTGACAAAGGTTGCTTTACAGGCAGTTTATTCTTCTGTAGAGGCTGCTTCAACTGAGTGAGCAATTAAAAGTATTTTCTTTCCCCTCATTGTATCCCAGGTATGTTGGTGCTGCTCTGTTAATTTTTACAGTGTGCTCATTTGTGAGGATATATAAGCATTAAAAGAAAAATCTTTGGATTTAGCAACAGCCATATTTTGCAAGATCTTGCATCTCCTACTACTTTTCTCATTGTAGCTGTGACAAATGTTTGAGGAAGGAACTCAGGAATAGGGCTTGCACAGGACAGCCCTTCTAGTTAGAGAGAGCTTGCCCTTGGCCAGGGATTACAATGAATTTCATAATCACTAATGGCCAGTGATTTTTTTTTTGGACTAACATCTGTTTGAATCTAGTTGTGGTTCTGAACTTAGGCAGCAACATGTTCTGTCTATGGTTTTCTTCCATACAACTAAAAGATAAATTTCTTTCTGACATTTTCTTTTAGCTTTACTTGCTATCTATAGGGTTATTGGGTGATCCTAGATACACAAGAAAATAATTATATCCTACATCAGTGTTGTAAACTCTGTAGAGAAATATATATGATCTTTGTCCTCAGTTGTCCTCTCCAAGCTAAAGAGTGCTCAACCACTTATTTTCTCCAGAAATGAAAGCCATTAATATGAAAATCACATGAGTGTGAAAACAACTGACATGTGTGCTCCTGGTGAAGCTTTTGGGGCTTGGCAGTATTGAAAGCAATCCTGTGGAGAGGGCCCTGGGGGTCCTGGTGGATAACAAGTTAACCATGGCACAGCAATGTGCTCTTGTGGCCAAGAAGGCCAATGGGATCCTGGGGTGTGTTGGGAAGAGTATGTCCAGCAGATCAAGGGAGGTTCTCCTCCGCCTCCTCTACTCTGCCTTAGTGAGACCACATCTTGAATAGTGTGTTCAGTTTTGGACTCCCCAGTTTAAGAGTGACAGGGATCTGCTGGATAGGGTCCAGTGGAGGATGAGGATAATTAAAGGTCTGGAGGGCATGGCTTATGAGGAGAGGCTGAGGGACCTGGGGCTGTTTAGCCTGGAGAAGACTTAGAGGGGATTTGACAAATGTTTACAAGTATCTGAAGGCTGCCAGGAGGGAGAGACAGGCTCTGCTCACTTGTTCCCTGGGGTAGGATGAGGAGCAATGGGTGTAAGCTGCAGCAAAAGAGGTTCCACCTCAACACAAGGGGGAACTTCTTTACTGTAAGGGTCACAGAGCACTGGCACAGGTTCCCCAGAGAGGTTGTGGAGCCTCCTTCTCTGGAGCCTTTCAAGGCCTGTCTGGATGTGTTCCTCTGTGATCTGTGTTAGATAGCATTGTCCTGCTCTGGCAGGGGGGTTGGACTCGATGATCTCCTTGGGTTCCATCCAACCCCTAAAATCCTGTGAGATGTTTTTAAGACATAGTATACCCACGGTGCAGGCCTAGCAGGAACCGTAGACTCTTTCAGAGCCATGGTCTTCCCTGCTCAGGGGTGGGGCAAGAGTAAGCTGACTGCCATGGGAAGACCTCATTATAAAGCATAGATTACAAAAAGGCAGCTAAAGCAGTTCTGTTTCTCATTGCAGCCACTGTCATGTGCCGGCCAGTAAGGCTGGGGTGGTCATGGGAGGGGAGAATTCAGCTCACCCCTCCTGTCCAGGTGACCAAGAGGGGAATTGGGTGAGAAATGATGATGTGAGCTTTTTTGAGTAGCTCCAGTTATAATACCTTTCAAACTTTCAGGTGTCACTTCTGAAGCTGTGTGCTGGGCTGATGACCCTGGCTCTGGTGGTAGAGTTGGTCTTGGTGCTGGTGGGGAGGAAAGGAAGGGTGGTTCAGATTTGAATCCTAGCTTGTGGAGGAGCTGCCCTCTAAGAATGGGTTGGAGGCTGTGACTGCAGGCTGCTTGCACTGACCATGGTAACTTAGAACCAGCCCTGCCCAGAATGAAGCTTCATCAGATAAAAAGCTCTGCTCAATGAAATCTCCAGGTTTCACAGCCTCTGCAAACAATCTCATTTACAGCTGGCAGTGCTGAGTGTGTATATATGGTGGCAACTCTCATCCTTACAAATGACTAAGATGGCCTTCAGGCTCTTGTTTTGGCTGGCAGAGTTAATCGCTTCCTGCATTAGTTTTCAAGAGCAGAATTGTGTTTTGCTGCTATGGCAAGAAGAAACCCCTCCATTTGCCTGAGGACAGTGGTGTGGTGGGAGAGGAAGACTGCTGCTGCCTCTGGGATGGGGCTGCTGCTGCGCCTGAGGTGCTGCTGCTGAGTATTTGGACTGTTTCAATTTCAGTTCTGTCTGAAGGCAGACTTGGCAAAATTACCCAATTTATCACATCTTTAAAAGGGAACTATTTCACTTCTGTTTTCCTCAAGTAAGTCGGTCCAAAACCACACTTGGAAGTTGCTATGCCTGGCATGAGTGTCTCTTGAAGTACTATGCTGTCTGCTTGGAGGGTGCTGTTATTTACTGGACCTGGTGGCAGTTGTGGAATTGATAAGACTGTGTGATCTCAAGGTGAGCTGTGGTAAATATTTAGGTCTGCAAGCCTCTTAAAGGGAAGAGACAAGATTTTGGCTACGTATTGATGAAGTTGGAGTGTGCTGAAAATGGCCCTTCTATGTGGTAGGAGCATTCTACTTCGTGCATTTAGCCTTCCTTTTGTACATATATGTGCACATCTCAAATGTGTTGGTAATTTGCAGACTGAACTTGCCTAAGGTTGATGGCATGTGCTGTGTTTCTCCCGATGTGCTTATGAATGTAAGTAGTTGTTGACCTGTTGCAGGTCAACATGAAAACTGACATGCTAACATGGAGCTCTGTGTGTGGCCTGCAGCTTTCAGGCTTTTGTGCTCAAGGTCTTTAGCCTAGGACCAAGCTAGGAAGAAAGGGTGGAGCATTGGAGATCACCTTTTCAGAATCAGACAGGTGTGTTTTCTGTGACTGCTGAGTTAGAGGGGCGAGTATGGCTTTTGGTCTTACTATGAGGATGTCAATAATTGACAGTGGAGTAAAACTTGCATCCTGTTTTGTCACTAATTAAGAGATTTAATTTACTCACCTGCATTTACTTGAAGCATTTCATCCAGCTTGTATGTGGCCACATCTAGGCCCAGAAAGGAGCACTAAGGCTGATGGCATTTTTCACGTGCCTACTTGAAGGATTTTAGGAACATATGGGTGCTTCCTGTGATGTTCAGTTGTAGTACTAAAGATGTTAGGTCTTGGACACCTTGGGATTTATATGAACAGGCCACTGTTAGAAGCAGAGGCTGCTATTATTTTGGCTTTCATTTTTATCTTTACAATGAGCTTTTGTAGTCTCAACCCATAGACATTGCAAATCACTAGTTAGTTTGCAAAGAAGCATGAAAACTTGCTGAAAATATCTAAACAACTGTTTTTGGTAAAAATAAACTGTACTGGGAAACTAGATAACAAGAGTCATCTGCTTAGCCTTGGCTGCTTCAGCTCCAACATTCCTACTCCAAATTGTGGGGTGTGTGTGCGTTGCTTAATGTATGCATAGATTCTAGAAGTAATTTTCATTAATGAACTTCTTGAAAGACTTTCTCTTCACAATGCTGTTCTGTTGGGGATTTTTTTGTGTGGGTTTTTTTTTTTTAAGTTGTTGTACAGCTGTTGGTTCAAAGGTTGTTGCATATTGCATAAGTTAGTGTGGGCAGAGGGGGAGAAACACGTTGGCAAACTTCCTTCCTTGTTAATTAAGGTGACATTAAAAGTCTCTGGTTTAGGTCTTGATGGTGGCTGTCACCACGCAGCATGGGAGTCAAACTCTTGTTAACCTACTGAGCCACTCCACTAGTTCTCTCTAAAAATGACTTTGTCTTAATATTAGTTCTACCCATTAATTGCAGAGTCTTGCAAAATTGGAGTGCAGTACCAGATACAACTTTTCCCTGTGAGTTACTAAGTGTACAACTGTAGGATTGAATGATTTTTACACATCTTAAGGTACAGGTGGAATTTGAGAGAAGCATTTCTCTGTAGGGTGAGTGTACTATGCTTTCTGTAGAACTCAGGTTTCAAATTTGCCTTGCTTGTTGAGAAAACAGAAGACTTGCTTGCATCCTTTCTATGTAGGTTCCCATTTAAGAGGGGCTGTTTGGCAAATTTGAGATCTGGAAGTAGAAATGTATGTAACCTCTTGGCTTGGCATTTATGTTGGTACAATCCATTTATGTTGACAGTGGGCTTCTCACTTTGGGTGCTATCACTGTGTAAGTATACAAGTATGTAAAAATATAGAAAATGAGATCAGAAGGTTTGTCTTGTTCTATGGGTGGACTGGCCATTTGTCTCTGGGTTGTCTACTGTGTACTTGCAAATAAATGCTTTAAGGAGCAGGTTAGAAGGGTTTGAGTTCTCTGACTGCTTCTGCAGTGGAAACTGGGCATTCCTTTGCCCCCTGCTTAGACTTCTTTTTAACACGTGCTGGTTTTAAAAGTAGTTTTTTTCCAATCAGAGATGCTAGAAATGGAATTATATGGAATTAAAATGTCTAGAGTGATGCTAGTAACCCAATAGTGCCTTCAGTACCTCTTTTCTTGTGCTGTGAACTCTGGAATTAAATGGCAATTACCATGTATATATGCTGGTGTTATTCTGCCTTGCCAGCGTTGTGTTTTCAGACAGCGTTGGTCCCACACATTGACAGTCAGTTTTTTGTCCCCGTGCAGTAAGCTAGTTCACACTTTGTCTAAGGTCTTCGCATAGCGGGAATTGATGTTGGTTACAGCTCTCACAGAAGGCTTTTGTGTGGCCATATCTGAAAGCTGTCTTGTTGGAGCTTTTATCAAGGCGACTGCAATGAGGCCATTATCCCAGCCAGTGGTGAACGTAGATATTTGCAGAAATTTTTATAGTAGTGCTTAGGAAGTTGGCAGGCTGGTGCAGGGTGACAGTGCTGGGGTGGCACAGAGATGATGCGGGCGGTGGCAGCTGTGCCGCAGCGGGGCGTTATCTGTGCTTGCAGGCAGGGGATGGGGTGGGACGGGAACCCCGCGCAGGGCAGACGGAGGGTGGTGATCGGGGCTATCGCGGGCGCGAAGAATCCTGGCCCTCAGCTCAGCAGAATAAAATTCTACTTTTCATGGTAAGGCTTTTTATCAAGTGGCTCCAAGTAACCCAGATCGAAATTGCTGCATAAGAGTTCTGCACCTTGGTTCTTTTCCCCCCCCTGCCGCTCTGTTTGCTTTTGGCTGTGTGGTATCTGTAGCCTAACTCTTGGGAGTTACATAAAACTGTGAGGGGAAGCTGAAACTTCTCAACTCAGCTGTAGTGTTCTTTTCGAGCACAAAAGTCTTGAGCTGATGGAAAAGACAACTTAGTATCACAGTATCACCAAGGTTGGAAGAGACCTCACAGATCATCAAGTCCAACCCTTTACCACAGTGCCCAAGGCTAGACCATGGCACCAAGTGCCACGTCCAACCTTGCCTTGAACTGCCCCAGGGACGGCGACTCCACCACCTCCCCGGGCAGCCCATTCCAGTGTCCAATGACTCTCTCAGTGAGGAACTTTCTCCTCACTTCGAGCCTAATTAGTACTTGAGATGGGGACAGGAAGGTCTTTTAAAAAATAGAACAGCATTTTGACTGGCTCTTTTGTCTCAAGAGTGGATATTTCACTGTTTGCTTTTTCTTCTCCCTCAGGAACCAGGGGTAAAAAACACTTCTTTTTGTAAAAGACAGTGTCCTGACAGCATAACCAAATTGCTCATTTTCCTTCTGTGGTGCTTAATCGTTAGAGCTGCCTTGATGGTTTGTTTTTTTCCCACCTCAAATTAGCAGTTTATTTATAACATGCTGATGTTCTCCATGCCCGTTGGTGTTACTGTTCTGTCATGCTGAGCTGAGAATTGTTCTCTCAAAAACTAATGCTGTCAAGATGACATAAGTGAGCAAGTTGTGCACGGTAGTCAGACAAATTCAGGTGGTTTGTGGTATGGCCAATTGAAAAGTCCTTCTATAAAATCATGTCAATTTCCTTTCAGATTTCAACTGCTAGTAACATTTTTGTTGCTTGCTTGCATTTGCTCAAAAAAAGTGCAGACCTTTGCCTTTTGGCATCCTTACTACCCTTTGATTCGTGTTACCAAACTTCTCTGTGATAGTCTTCTGATGCTGCTACCAGGTGCTTTGTCGAATTGCAGGCAAGGGTGTGAGAGACCTCAGAGGGTATTTTCCCCCTTCTCAGGGCCCTCACAACAACCACTGTTGCAATTGAGAGCCTGCAAGGTGCCTGCAGGATCTAAGGGTTAGCGCTGCCCTTTGCAGAGGTCCTCTCTCTGCTTCAGCTGCTCTACAGAAAGTCATTCTGGATGACTTGGAATGTCAGGGAGAGTTCAAAGTCTAGTCCATGGAGAAGGAAATGGCAAAACAAAAACACACCCTATGATTTGCTGTACTGGGAGCCATGTGCTTCGTAGGTGTTTACCAGGAGGGTGGTAAAGAAAGGTGCAAGAGCGTTTGGATGCCTCCTGTTTTCTTTGCTGGTGACCCATTCTCTAAACATGCTCTTCTGGTTGCACCTGGCACTGGGGCACTGAAGTCCTTCCTTTTTCTCGTCTCAGTAACATCATGTTTTTGCTAAATATGTGGGAAGTGAGTGCAACAGTAGTGAACAGGTTGCATGCTGTTGGCTAGATATCAAACTTAGGTACAGCCTTCTGCAGACGGAACGAAGTTAATACTGGAGTATTTTTTGTGGTTTTGTCGCTGCTGCTTTGTGGTGGTGGTTTTTTGTGTGCGGGTTTTTTCCTTTTTTTTGGGAAGGGGAGGGAGAGGAGGGGCAGAAACCCACTTGGCTGTGAAAGGGAATGTCTAGGGGATTCCAGAGACTGACATATTTAATTAAATAAAAGAGAGAAAAGAAAAGCAAGCTTGTAGGCAGGCAAATTCCCCTTATTCAGAGGAAGCCATATGTTCATGATACTATCCTTAGGGCGATTTATTTGCTTCAGAATTAGGAAAGAGGGTTGCTAGGAAAAGTAAGATGCATTCACTTCTTTTGCCTTAAGGAATTTTATAAGGGCAATTACCATCTCACTCCTTTTTCCCTCCTTTCCAGTCCTGGAGAATAATCAATTTAGCAATAACTCGGAGCAAGCAAAAATGTGGTTGTTTTAATTTGCAGTGCAGAGACTAAGATGGACTTTCTCTTTAAGATGAAAATCAGGTATTTCTGTCTGAAAGTGTTTCAGGAGTTACTGCATCATTCTATGTTCAATAAGCAATGAAGAAGTCTTCAGCCTTTTTATTTCCCCCTTCAGATTTCTCTAGTTTTTGTTCTCTTTGCTTACCTTTCAGCTCTTTTGATGGCCCCAGTGCCATTTGGAACATGTTTTCCTACTTCCTCAAAGGCAGGGAAGCAGCACTAGTCGTACAAGGCAGGGCTAATATCTGCTGCTGGTGCTTCATTTGAAGTGGAGAAGTGTGGTTTTCCCAGGCATTTGAAGAGCCTGGTTGCCTCAGCCTGTAAAGAGCAGCTCCCAAACACCGCTTGACTGGCAGTTGAGAAGGGGCAAAACTCGGTGAGAGCTTTAGCTCTAGGCATCTGTGAGATTCTATGGCATATCTAGCTAAAAATATCAGAGACTTGAGCTTGCCTACTGACTTGTTTGATGGTGATGCCTTGTTGAAATGGAAAAAGCCAATACATCTGGAACAGACTTAAACTTCCTGAACTTTGCATAGTAATGCGATGGCAGAAGAGACTCGATGTAATGATCCTAGCAAATGTACTTTGCTCACCAGGGCAGCCCTGACTCTTTGACTAATCCTTCAAGTATGGCATGACTGGAAGATTAGAAATAGCCTGCCTGCTGGCATCTCCAATGATGCTGGAAAATTTGCTTTCCTGCTGAAAACCTGGTGTCAGATAACTTGTCTAGATTCAGCCCATTGCGCAAGTGACACAAAAAATGTATTCTTCCTTCTGAACACCTCAGTGCAAGTACTTTTTCTCTCCCTAAATGTCAGAGACAATGTTTTCTGTCCTTTATTACAGCATATGTTGGAGTGCCCTCCATGTCTGCATTGCCATGAGCCAGGGCAAATCCCTAATGGAGCAGCTGCAGTGATTTTCTCAGGCAGAAACTCTGAGTATCTCAAATTGAGAGTGTGGGAAGGCACAGTCTTCTCTGAGGAGAACTCAGGATTGTAACCTAGTAGAGGTATTAGTTTGGTCTGATGTGGGTGTGCAGATAAGAATCGTTGCAGTGCAGGGTTTTGTGGATGAGACCTCTGGATATGTCACTACAGGTCCACCTGTTCATGTATCTGCACCTGACACCTGTAACACTGGAACATTTTTGGGCAGTAGTATTGATCAGGGCCATGACTAGTTGCTTTCTTGGGTGTGACTGCATAGAGTAGAGAAACTTCAGCTTTCGCTTCTTACTGCTTTCAGAGGCAGAGTTGAAACTCAGAATTTTTTAGGTCTGCTCTGACTAACGTGACTGTGTTATCCTGACTTGATTTTTCTTCTCAATAAGAGAGTCCAAAAACCAGCATGCTTTACTCTGTTGATTTTACAATGAGCTATTCTTTTTCTCCCAAATGAACCTGGGACCTCTCTTATGAGGAGCTACACTTACCAGCAGATGCTTGGAGTACCTGTGAGTGTGTGAAAATTACTTGCTTCAGACCTAGACTTTCCAAGGGGACAAAGTGCTCGTCAGTGGATCAGCCAACTGCATATAGCATCTGGGCTCTGGCTACAGCTGAGATGATGCTATCAATCTCAGTGATGTGGACTTCAGATGGAGAAATAACTGATGAAGGCTTTGCATTAGAATCATAGAATGGGTTAGGTTGGAAGGGACCTCAAAGATCATCCAATTCCAACCAGGGCCTGTGATCGTGAAGCTTCTCCTGTTTGTTTGTAGAGAGCCTCATCTGCTTTGCCTTCCTGATCAGGAGGGCTGTAGCAGACTCCTACTATGACAGGGACAAAAAGACAGGATGTATACATATGCAGCTTTTGGGGCTCAAGAGGCCTGCGCAGCAGCCTTTGGGAGCAGTGGAATGTGTGGGAATCCTGAGGAGCTGGGTTTTTGCTTCTCTGGATGAACTAGCTGCTTGTGTTTCGCCTGTCATGGGGAAATCGTGTCAGTCCCTTCACTGAGTGTTCTTCTCCAGACCACTGATTTCAACAAAGTGACTTTTAAGATTTGTTTTGAAGTTCAGTGCTAAGATCCCATTGGAATGGGCTGCCCAGGGAGGTGGTGGAGGCACTGTCCTTGGAGGTGTTCAAGAAGAGCCTGGATGAGGCACTCAGTGCCATGGTCTAGTTGACTGGATAGGGCTGGGTGCTAGGTTGGACTGGATGATCTTGGAGGTCTCTTCCAACCTGTTTGATTCTATGATCTTAAAGGTGTCAGGCCAGCAAGGTGATTTGGGTAAGAACCTTTCACATTTGTGATACTGAACTTGTTCACCTAAAACAAAGGCAGTGGTTTGACTGTACACCAGAATGTCTTTCCAGGGCTGTGATATGGCTGAACCACAGTGGAAATCTGGAACTAAACCCACACTGCTTGTAGGAAGTTTGACTCCCTGCATTTAACCACAAATGTGGTCAGTCTTAGGAGAGGCAGTAACGGAGAGGAAGAAAGGTGGTAGTGTTTGATTAGCTTTGTTCTCTTTGTTTCCTGCAGCGCATCCAATGGATGCAGCTCTGGCTGTGAGAAGAGAGTGATAATATTACTGACTTATGGTTCCAGCTTCTTCCTTTGTTACACTTGGAAGATACTCTTTTGGGGTATATATAACATAACTTGCTTTCAGCATATTAAATCCGATAGTGATGTGCTGCTATTAAATGATTGTGCTGCTCAGCAAACTTTGCTGTGATTCTGAAGACAATAACATGTAGAAGAGGATTAAATAGCATATCAAGATCCTTCAGGTGGCTGCTAGTTTTGTGTGGCAACTGCAGCAGAAAGCAAAACAGTCATCATGGGTGTCTGCAGTAGGTGAGCAAAGGACAAAGGTCTTCCCACTGCTCCTTACCATCATGCTCTAGACCAACACAGAATCACAGTATGGTATGAATTGGCAGTGACCTCCAGAGATCATCTAATCCAAGCCTGCTCCTAAAGCAGGTTGACTTGGATCAGGTTGCAGAGGAATGTGCTCAGGTGGGTTTGCTAAGTCTCCAGAAAAGGAGGTGCCATGACCTCTCTGGGCAGCATGTTCTGGGGCTCCATAACCCTCACAAGAAAGAACTATTTCCCTCAGTTCAGGTAGAACCTCCTGTGTTCTAATTTGCACCCACTGCCCCTTGTCCTATCATTGAAAAGTGCTAGCCCAATCTCTTGACCTCCACCCTTTAGATATTTGTATGCATTGATAAGATCCACTCTGTCTTCCCTTTTCCAGGCTAAAGAGTCCTAGATATCTCTCAACTTCTCTTCAGGGAGATGCAGCATTTTAGATCTGTTTGGCTGAACAGCCTAGGAATCTCTGTTTTTCCTGCAAGCTAAAATGTCCTCCTGCTTCCTTACTGTGTTTTCTCAGAAATTAAATGTAATCCCCTCATAGTCAGGGTCACCTTAGTTACCTGCTGGGCTAGGATGGAGAAAGGAATTGGGGGTTGTGTCTGTGCTACTTGGAGTGTTTTCTGTGACAGGCAACTTCCTGCAACTGTCTGGGAGACACTTTTTGGTGATGTGGCTTTGCTGTCAGTTTACAGTGTTCCAAGTCCATGCCTCCACAAGCAGGGTCATGCTGCCCTCCTTCCCCTGCTCTTGCAGTCCCACTGCTTCCCTGCTTTCTCTTGTGCTGCCTTGCACTTCAACAGCCCAGGGACCTGCTCCAGCTGAAAGCTAACACTGGGCACGCGATTAGTTTTCATCCCAGTGAGCTGCCCATCGTGGCTGGGGCAGAGGCAGACTACGGGGGATGTCCCCGTGGCCGTGGGGTGCTGAGGCCCATGCTCAGCCACGAATGGTGACCATGCACTCGCCTCACACGTGGGACACCTTACTTGGTGTGGTGGCAGACCAAAGACCTCCCTGCCTGCGTGCAGCCTCAGCATCTCCTGAGAGCGGCTGGAGTTGTGCGTAAGGAAAACCTAACAGATGGGTGTGTAAAGAAATAGGCAGCCTTTGTGCCTTTACTTACTGCTTAGGTTACTGAGTGTGCTGCATGCAGCTGCTGGTGCCTTGCTGGCCCTGCCCAAGGGCTGAAGGGAACGTGCATGCTCTCCTCATCTCCAGCTTTCAGCTTTCAAAGGCTTGTGGCAGCTTAGGGGTTATGTGAGACATGGAGGAGAAAACATGGCTGAAAATACTCTCAAGTTGCTGAAAGTAAGAATCTGTGCTCTCTCAGTGCTGTGCATGCACCGTGCCTACTGTGCTCGGCTGTCAGTCCCTGACTGAGCCTCCCAGGCTACATGCAACTTAATTACAGCTGACATCGAAGTAGGTGAAGATTTAAACGTAATTTGTGCCTAGAAGTTATGTATGTAGTGAGCTTGTAATACTGGAGGCTTTCTCTGAAAACATCACTATCAGGAAATGCCTCCTAAGGAAAGATTGGCTGTGCTGCTTTGGCAGCTATGCTTGCTCTGAGCAGGGCTTTAAGGGGACTGGCTTTCAAAAGGTGAAACTAAAGGCATTGCTGTCTCACGTGAGGGGGCACAGAGTTCCTGGAGATAACAAGTGAGGTGACTTTTGCTGACGGTCGCCACAGCTGAGTGGCATAGGTCAACCAGGTTGGAGGAGACCTCCAAGATCATCCAGTCCAACCTATCCCCCAGCCCTATCCAGTCAACTAGACCATGGCACTAAGTGTCTCATTCAGTCTTTCCCTGAACACGTCCAGGGATGGCGATTCCACCTCCCTGGGCAGCCCATTCCAATGCCAGTCACTCTGTCTGGCAGGAACTTCCTCCTAACATCCTAACTTCATCCTAACATCCACCTCTCCCAACACAATTTGAGACTATGTCCCCGTGTTCTGTTGTTGGTTGCCTGGAAGAGGAGACTGACCTCCACCTGGCTACAGCCTCCCTTCAGGTAGTTGTAGAGAGCAATGAGGTCACTCCTCAGCCTCCTCTTCTCCAGGCTAAACAACCCCAGCTCCCTCAGTCTCTCACAATAGGGCTGTGCTCCAGGCCCCTCACCAGCTTTGTCGCCCTTCTCTGGGCACGTTCCAGCACCTCAACATCTCTCTTGAGTTGAGGGGCTCAGAACTGGACATAGGACAGCTCCTGGAGCTTCTGCTCAGATGCTAGTCATATGGAAAGTACATCAAGAGAGGTTGAGTTCCGTGACTACACTCAAAGTAAAGTTTCCTTTCTGCCCCTCAAGTGGGAGAGGTGAAGCCAGCTTGCTTGGTGGCAGGAGCACCCAGGGCTCCACGTATTCCATGCCAACACAGAATTTGGCCCTTGTGACCAAAACACACAGCTGAATTTCAGGTTTGGCTTAAAAGGAGACATGTGATTTGTGGTGTGCAATCTGTGCGTGCGGACTCACTTACTGCAGTACTAACTAATTCTGGAGCCAGCCTGTAACTAACAGGACTGCAAAGGAGTTGCCACTTTAATCTGTTGCCTAACTTTGAATGTAACTATCTCAGTATTGATTACTTAAACACATAGGAAGTTTTCTCCTGATCTCGTAACCCTGCTGCATGCTGACCACTGCCAGGAACCTCAACTGTCCCTGCAGCAGCTGCCCAAGTTTTCATCTCTCTCCTGATAACTTTCTTTAGCTCCCTTTCACATTAAGACATTTGCAGGATGGTGAAGTGTGAAAGCTGTGTAGCACTCCTGTTTATTTTGGAATCCAGTGTTTTACACATGGAACACTGTAACTCTGCCATATTTACTTTCTTGTATTTAATTCACTGCAATGTATTTACCTGAAGCAGAGATGAAATTTCCAGCTTGCCATGGAAAGCATAGGGCCACGCTGCAGAGCTTGTTCCAAGATAGTGCAGAGTGCGTGAGGGCCCCCTGGACAGATGGGCAGAGGCCAAGGGGATGGCATTCAATAGCTCCAAGTGCAGGGTGCTGCACTTTGGCCACAACAACCCCATGCAGAGATACAGGCTGGGGTCGGAGTGGCTGGAGAGCAGCCAAACAGAGAGGGATCTGTGGGTGCTGATTGATACCCGCCTGAACATGAGCCAGCAGTGTGCCTAGGTGGCCAAGAGAGCCAGTGGCATCCTGGCCTGCATCAGGAATGGTGTGGTCAGCAGGAGCAGGGAGGTCATTCTGCCCCTGTACTCTGCACTGGTTAGACCACACCTTGAGTACTGTGTTCAGTTCTGGGCCCCCCAGTTTAGGAAGGACATTGAGATGCTTGAGCGTGTCCAGAGAAGGGCGACGAGGCTGGTGAGAGGCCTTGAGCACAGCCCTACGAGGAGAGGCTGAGGGAGCTGGGATTGGTTAGCCTGGAGAAGAGGAGGCTCAGGGGTGACCTTGTTGCTGTCTACAACTACCTGAGGGGTGGTTGTGGCCAGGGGGAGGTTGCTCTCTTCTCTCAGGTGGCCAGCACCAGAACAAGAGGACACAGCCTCAGGCTGCACCAGGGGAGATTTAGGCTGGAGGTGAGGAGAAAGTTCTTCACTGAGAGAGTCATTGGACACTGGAATGGGCTGCCCGGGGAGGTGGTGGAGTCGCCGTCCCTGGAGCTGTTCAAGGCAAGGTTGGACGTGGCACTTGGTGCCATGGTCTAGCCTTGAGCTCTGTGGTAAAGGGTTGGACTTGATGATCTGTGAGGTCTCTTCCAACCTTGGTGATACTGTGGCTTCTTGCCAGTGCAAAGCGTGGGAGGGAAGTCAGGAGTAAGATGCTTCTGGCTGCTATCATCAACAGGCACCTGTTGAAAGGGCAGAACTATGGATGTCAAGGCAAGATGACAAGTTTTGGGGTTCTTGGAAGTATAAAACTCAAAGACATACCAATGACTGGCTAAGCAGGTTTCTTCCATGGCTGTCTTTTTAAGTACTTTTCCTTTACCTTGGATAAGAACTTGCAATATCAGATGGTGAAATACAATTGAGGTCTCCTGAGTAATCTTGTCTTTACAGCTTGATATAGTTTGGAATTAGGGTTGGAAAAAGAAGTGTAGAAAATGAGGATTTAAATTTTATTATCTATGAAGACTATACTACAACCTAGGCTTCTTAGGAATCTAGGAAGCCTAAGCTGTCCTGAATTGTCCTTACCCTTCCTCCTGTTGCTGAGCAAATAAGGCTGTCCTTCCTAAAGGCCATCATACACAGGCTATTTTTGATCTTATTCCTGCCATAATTATATGTAGCTTTTACAAATCTGCCTGGATGGAAAGAGTCTGTGTACTTTGGAAGGGCTTTTTTGACTAAATTTAAGGATGCCTCATGTCCAGTTGTGAAACTTACTATTTCAGTTTGCCCTACCTACACAACTTTTGCTAAAACAAGAGAAAAAGGATGAAGAGAGACTGAATAGTGTCTGTGAGAGGAGGGAGAGGTGACTCGTAAGTGAGACTACGTTTGAAAATGAATAGGGTACTGGTCAGAAATGAGTAAGCTACAGTTTTTGTGAAGGAGGTAGGATTGAATCATATGGTCATTTATCTCCTGAACAGATTAAGGTGTACTTGTGGAAGAACCCATGAGCCTCAATTGAGTAGAAAATCCTGCAAGGCAGGTATCAGAAAGGCAACAAAGCGGAAGGCAGCAGCAGTGCAAGTAGTCAGATGGGCTTTCCCTGGACTTTAGCTTAAAGTGAATAGGAAGAGGAGGCTCAGGGGGGACCTCATTGCTGTCTACAACTACCTGAAGGGAGGTTGTAGCCAGGTGGGGGTTGGTCTCTTCTCCAAGGGGACACAGTTTCAAGTTGTGCCGGGTTAAGTATAGGCTGGATGTTAGGAGGAAGTTCTTCCCAGAGAGAGTGATTTGCCATTGGAATGGGCTGCCCAGGGAGGTGATGGAGTCACCATCCCTGGAGGTGTTCAAGAAAAGACTGGATGAGGCACTCAGTGCCATGGTCTTGTTGACTGGATAGGGCTGGTGCTAGGTTGGACTGGCTGATCTTGGAGGTCTCTTCCAACCTGGTTGATTCTATGATTCTATGAATAGGCACCTGAGTTTCTGATTTCATTCTAGGTGTTGTCTCTCTTACCTTTCAGCCAATATTCTGCTCTTACAATCTTTTCTGGCATCCATAACATTTCCTTGAAACTTGGGATGTCCAATAACCCTTTCTGTAGGGTTTTAAGGATAGAATTCTTCTGTATAGGCAGCACAGTGAAAAGTGCTTATGTGTTAGTTAAAATGGTTACCAGCAGTATCCGACAGCTCTTCCCACCTTCACCCTTCTTCTGTCTCTCTGATGTGAGTGAAGCCCATGGAAAATGTGTTTAGCTCTCTAAACCATTTTGATGTGACTGTCAGTATAACTCTTAGTTAAAAATCAGCCAAGTGACAGGAAAAGGATCCTTCTGATTCCAGTGACTGTTTGCTCTAATCCCACTACTATGGAGTGCTTTGACCATTGTCCCAGAAGTAAACACACAAACTGTTACTGATAGTAATTACTAGCAGAATAGTCAATGATAATGGAGCTCTCACAACATGCTCTGAAGGCACATTCTTACACAGTGTCTTTAATACAGCCAAAGGCAAAGTTGTATGCCAGAGAACAGGGAATGCAAGCTATGCCTTATGAAAGGAGGACTGTATCCTGGAAAGCAGCACTTCAGAGAAGTCTGTATTGGCCAAGCAAATGTACACCAGCTTCCAGTGCAATGCCAAGGAGCAGTGGCATGTAAAAAAAAGGAACAGGAGAGGGGATAGTTTTGCATCATTGAACAGTTTTGGGGCAGCTGCTACTTGAAATAAAAGACACAATTCTGGGCCAGGACTTGTAGGGAGAAAATGTTGAAAATAAATGATGTTGCTAAGTACAGCAGCAAAAAATATTTGAGGTCTGAAGGAAATGTTGTACAGTGCAACTTAAGCAGTATTTTGCTTATGAAATGAATATCAAGGGATGACTTGACTGATAGACAAGGTACACAATTGGGAGGGGTGGTTGATTTAGCTGATGGTAGTGCTGCTTTCTGCTGGGACAAGATGTAATGGGCACAAATATGAACATAGGAAGCTCCATCTAAACATGAGGAGGAACTTTGCTTGAAGGGTAGTAGAGTAATGGAAAAGGCTGCCTACAGACATGGAGTCATTGAAGACCTGTCTGGATGCTATCTTGTGCAACCTACTCTGGCAGGGGAGTTGGACTAAATGATCTCTAGAGACCCCTTCCAACCCCTGTCATTCTGTGATTCTGTGGGACCTTGACAAGCTGGGGAAATGAGCTGATGGGAACCTCATGAAGTTCATCTAAGGCAAATTTGTCTAGAGGAAGGAGTAACTCCAGGCACCAGTATGGGCTGGAGCAAACCTAAAGGAAAGCAGCTCTAAAGAAAAAAAAACCTTGGTCCTCATGGACCAGCAATGCAACCTTACAATAAAGATTACCATTGACCTACTGGGCTGTGTTAGGCAGTGTATTACTACCATACCAAGGGAGGTGACTTTCCCTTCTCAGCCCTAGTGGGACTCGTTGGACATGCTGGGCCCAGTTCTGGGCTACTTAGTAGGCAAGAAATATAGGACCTGCTAGGTCCACTGAAGTGTCATGAAGATGGTTGTGGAGGTCTTTAGAAATTGCCCCTCAAACTAAATTTATCAGACTAGCTCAGAAAGTTTGGAAGTAAAGTGAGGCTATATTTTACAGCAAACTAAATTTACAAGCATATATAGAAAATATCTTTATGTGCATTTACAATTATATACAATTCAGAAATAATACAGAAATCTAATCCTCCCTCCCTGGACAAAGAAAGCCCAGAAGGGGCCAACACCACTATCTTCTCTCCCTCCAGACAGAAAACCAGCAAGGCTCACATGTTAACAGCAAAAGGTTAGTACACAGTGTGGAGGAGTCAGAGGTGAAGGAGCAGCAAGAGCCAAGAGAGCAAAATTGTTTATACATTGCTAGTTTATCCCTCTTAGCAAACCTATGAATGAGAGACTTTATTTTTATAACCAATGTCTTGCTCATTCATTCTGTATTCAAAAGAATGTCCAGAAAGTTCCTCTCTCATTTATACTTCAGAATCAAAATAGTGCATTAGCTCCTAAACTGCTGCAGTAGTTAAGGCCACAGAGCATCTAATCTTCAAGGAGCAGCTGAGAGCTGTGAGTGTTGAGTCCAGAGGAGAGAAGGTGTGTGTATAAATATGGGATGGGAGAGAGCGAAAATGATAGAGCCAGGATCTTCTCAGTGGTGGCCAGTGACAGGACAAGAGGCAGTGGGCACAAACTGAAAAGCAAGATATTCCACATGATGATGATCTTTGCTGTAAAACATGGGAAGTGGTCCCATAGGTTGTGGAGTCCTGTTCATTTGGGATATTAAAAACCCAAATCAATAAATCCCTGAGCATCCTGCTCTAGTTGCCTCTCCTGAGAAGTGGAAGTGAACTGGATCACCAGAGGTCCTCTCCCACCTCAGTCATTCAGATTATTCTGGTGCTAAAGAGTTGAACTTGAGCACGTTGAGAACTTAATACCAAAAGCTGAAACATCACAAAGTGGCAATTAGATATTTTTTTTTATTAGTTTTGTTCTTGAGGGGGAAATAATCATGAGCCAATACCTTCAAGTTTTGAAAGAAAGAATGTTAGCTTGCTCTCTAATTGCTCTGAAGAGTTTATGCTCTGTAATTTCAGCAGTGCACAGCCTTGAGGCTGGCAAGTCCTGCCTGCTTTTTGGTGGGAGCAGTTGTGTTTGTGGTCTTTCCTGACAGGTGCTTGCTTGTTTAACTTTCTCATAACAAGTTCTAAAATTGTTTAGCAATCTCTTCTTATCCTTGACTACAAGATAGGTTAATGCTACTAATGGCATGGCAAGTAGAAGAAATCTATTGGTCTGTAATATTTAGAATCACAGAATGTTTTGGGTTGGAAGGGACCTCCAAAGCTCATCTCCCTACAGTAAGCAGAGACATCCTGTACTAGATCAGGTTGCTCAGAGCCTTGTTGAGCCTGACTTTGATTATCTCCAGGGATGGGTCTTCAGCTACCTCCCTGGGCAACCTGTTCCAGTGTTCCACCACCTGCATGGTAAAGAACTTATTCCTAACATGCATTCTAAATCTCCTCTTATCTAATTTCTCTAAATCTGGTCTCTTCACTACAGGCTTTTGTAAATGGTCTGCCTGCAGCCTTCTTCAGGTACTGGAAGGCTGCTGTTAGGTTTCCTCGGAGCCTTCTCTTTTCCAGGCTGAACAACTCTAGCTCTTTCAGCCTGTCCTTGTAGGAGAGGTGTTCCAGCTCTATTATTTTTGTGGTCCTCCTCGAGACCCACTCAGTCAGGCCCTTCCTGCATTGAGGGATCCAGAGTTGGACACAGTACTCCAGGTGAGGTCAAAGCATTGGAATCACCTCTCTGGATTTGCTGGTCATGCTTCTTTTGATGCAGCCTAGGGATTGATTTACCTCCCAGGCTGCAAATGCACACTGTTGGCACACGTCCAGCTGCTCACCCACCAGCACCCAAGTTGTTTTTCTTCAGGGCCGTTCTCAATGTCTTCATCCACCAGTGTGTGCTGATATCTTAGATTGCCCTGACCTAGGTGTAGGACCTTGCACTTTGCCTTACTGAACCTCATGAAACTCTCCTCAGTGTACCTTTCCAGGCTGTCCTCTGGATGGTATCCTGTCCTTCAGACTTAGAATCCTCACCACTCCTTTGCAGATTTGCTGAGGGTGCACTCAATCCTGCTGTTTAGATCATTGATGAAGATATTGAACAGCACTGGTCCCAATACAGACTCTTAAGGGACACATCACCTGTCTCCATCTGAATGTCAAGCCTTCAACCACTACCCTTTGTATGTGATTGTCTAACCACTTCCTTATCCACTGGGGTATATAGGAGGCCATATGATTCTTTGATCAATGGGCAGGTTAGAGAGAAAATATGAATTCATCCATTTTAAAATGTGAGCCTTAAAAGATAGTATTTTCTGGAGAGGTCACTTCAAGATCCTTAGTTTATGAAATACATAGTGAAGAAGACAAAGTGGAATGGACAGATAGTGTCTGGTGTGGGTCAGTTTTGATAGAGCCAAGTGCTTGCTTGACTCTGACCCGAGATGCTCTGCTTCACTAGAGCCAAAAGGGATATTTTTTACTTTGTGATCTTGAGAAAGAACAGCAATGTTAGTTTATTTTTCTCTACAAATTTATTATCTGGGTTAAAATGCCTCATTTGGATGCTGTCTTGTAAATTAGGCTTTTTAGATTGCTCAGCTGATGGCCTAGCAGAATTTACCCAGATGTGGAAAAGAGTGTTGTTTAGTCTATCAGTACTCATTCACCTTTTTTTAATGAACTGTTGTCTTACTGCTTTTATTCCTTCTCTGCCACTGGGAATAAGTAAAATTTGCTGTTGAAGCCAAATAATTTATCTTCATTTTGCCAGCACTTCCAGGTTGTTCTGCTCCTCGATGTGGTTGATGGAGTGATAAAATGCTGCTGAGGTAGGATATGCGTTGCAGCAAAAGCTCAGTGGATTAATTGTTCTTTGTGACATTGCTCAGAATAAAAACAGTAGGAACTCATCTGTCCTTGCTATGTTTCAGCCATGTAAGCTGTCTGCTGCCAGCCTAGCCAGTGCAGTAAGAGTATATGCAACAGCTGCATACCTCCTTGTGAGGAGGGAGTCATCCATTCCTAGCATTTAGCAGCTAACAGTCAAGTTCAGTTCATAGCCAAAGAAATGTGCTGTGTAGAAATCTTCTGATGGCAGTACCAACTCCTGATCTAAGGTGAAAAAGACCTGGTGTCTATAGGTCACTACTATCTGTGATTCTTTCCCTTGCTCTCTTCATCTATGCTCT
This sequence comes from Pogoniulus pusillus, assembly GCF_015220805.1. Classification (NCBI taxonomy): domain Eukaryota; kingdom Metazoa; phylum Chordata; class Aves; order Piciformes; family Lybiidae; genus Pogoniulus; species Pogoniulus pusillus. The sequence continues at coordinate 14,947,357 of NC_087284.1, forward strand.
TGCCACTTCTCTGGCTTTCTGCTGATCTGGTGCCTCCTTTATGACTGCTTCTAGGAATAGTGGCTTTTGGATATGCCAACCATGTTTCCTGTTTCTTGGGCACTCATTCTTTTTGTTTTGTGTGTGGAGGAGCTTAATTGTGCTTCTTCAAAGTTACTTAAAGATTTCATTTCAAAACAACCTATTGAACTTGGGAATGAAACTGATCTCTTCATTCAGAGTCAGCATTATGGTTACTCCTGGGTGCAGAAATACCTAGGTTATCTGCCAATCTCTTTGGATGATGTTGGAGCTTCCTTAAAGTAATCTAACCCCCTCAGTTATGTACAGAACTATCTTCTGTGGTAGTAAATGCTTAGGACCCTATGTTATTTCTCATTGTGTGTCTCTGTGTGCAAGTCATTGCATCTCATCTGGATCTGGTTGTCTCTTGCAAGCTTTTAATCAACTTTCACAATGTCTTGTGGAATCTAGATAAAGTTTGTCACTCTAAATGGATTCGAAGTGCAGTTACTACTTTTGGGGAACTCAGCTCTATGTTTTTATGCTTGTATGGCACTAGATTAAGTACTTCAAAACAAAAGATTTTACTACTTCAGATCTGACTTCTTATAACTAATTACAGTAACTGAGCAGGTAGATGTTAGAACCATCATGCCTCAGGCAGTGAATTTAAATTATAGTCAAGATTGGTGTCAACCTTTAAGAAAGGATTTGCCTCCTTTGGGGGCACAACACCCTGCACTATCACTTGAGTGTTTAAAGCTCACTGCTGTCTGCTCCAGTCTCTGAGCTCTTTGTATGTAGAACCTCTTTGTTACTGATTTTTGGAAGAGGGTACAGGTTAGCTGGTTCCCATGAATCACTGTCCAGTAAGTGAAATGATGCAGTCTCTTGGCACTGCTCTGGTGTAACTCAATATGTGGAGTGCAGGAGGTTTGAGATGCTAGGATGGGAAATCTCAACTACAAACCTGTGCAGACAAGAAAATTTGTACTCCAGAAACTTGACTGATGTAATTCTGTGGATGCTGTCCTTTCTTGTAGATGTCCTATATCCAAGGAAAACAGAGCTTGAGATGCTGTGGCTTAGGCTGGCAATTTAGTAAGCAAACTTTGTGATGCAAGCCCAGTCTTGCATCATTACAATGCACCTACACTGAGATAGGACTGATGTGGCTTTGTGAGTGCTCCTCCCCCTTCTCCTTCTTCTTTGTTTTGTATGTATCAAACCTCATTAATTACAACTTCCAAAGAGTTTTGTGACTACATTCTACAAGTTCTATAATAAGGAGCAACTTTTTCTTTCCAATTCCAATGTCAATATATATGCCCAGTAAATTGATACTTCAGTTTCTAACCTGTGTATCTGATACTTCATGGCATTTGCTGGAATTTCCTCCAAGGAAGTTCATCCTATCCTATTTTCAAGCCCCTTTTAGTGTCCTTCCTCCCCTCCTCCCACAACTTGTTTGTTTAGAAGACAACTTGGCAAACAACTGACAGTATTTGAAAGTTTTTCTTTTTATAGTAGCTGTGCTCATGTCTACACACAGACTGGAGGCCACTTGGTGGAACAAATCCAATCATGATCTTACTTTGAATTTAATGACTTTTAAGAGAGTACTTTTAAAAAGTAGTCCTTAAATACAAAAAAAAATAGTCTGTAGGGCATATTTTGAGACTTCTTTGTGATGGTTTTGGTATGGGCCTGACCTTGGAATGACATGGAAGATGGATTTCCCCTGATCCAGTTCAATTTTGGCCTCATTAGTCAGGAGGCTGAAAGTCTTCTGAAGCACTGCAAGCGGCTCTGCAGCTACCTGAAGAAGTGGCACCTTATCACACACTGAATTTAGACACACATTTTTGGCTGGCTTGTTTTGATCTTGATGGGCAATATTAAAAGTGGATCAGTGTTGGTGTCATTGTTGCATGTGGATGCAATACAAAGAAATGACACCAGGAAGTCTCTTATGTGGCCCATCCGTTGTTACATCTGTTGCCTGCTTGCCATCAGTTTGAAAGTTTGATGTCAGGCCTGTTTTATGATAGTCTTGTTTTGTTCAAAGGATGTCTGTGGTGAGAAATTACTGACATGAACTGGAACTGAAAACCCTTGAGCTTTGCAGTCTTCCTGAAGTAGTACATTTGGGAATGGTGGTAGGCAAATGAGCAGTGGCTTTAACATTAGTTTGTAGGACTAGGCTAGACTGCTGGTGGCAGGGCTAGCCTTGCTCCTGGCCATGCATCCCAGGGAATGAGAGATTAACTGTCCTGCTGTACCCAGCCACTGCAGAAACCTGGAGTCAGGATTTTAACATACAGAACACACCCCACCCCCTTGCCTGTCGTCCCCCCCCCCCCAAATGCCTGTTGATCTCTCTGCGTTTCTGCTTGTGAGTCTTGGCTGTTTGACTCCAAATATTTTCTGGAAGTTTTATCTCCAGAGCTTCCACCTTATCCAGCTCAGCCTCCAGCAGTTGTCATGAAGGCTTATCTGCTGCATGGAGTTATTTTCAGGACTGCTGGGACATACATGTGCCCCTCACCTTGGGCAGTTACACAGTCGAGGTGCAAACTGGGTGCAGTTTCCTGAAAACAACCTTTTGTATTTCAACATGAAGTGGTAACTCAAGCCTTGAAGGTTAGTACCATGCAAAGCCATTGCTTCCAGTAAGAGGTAATATTTACTGGAAATGGTTGCAATAGAAACATCTCTGATGATTCATTTCCTATGCAGTATAGGTAATTCTGCTGGTTCGAGGCTTGAAACATGGCCTGTGCTTTAGTTTATTTCTTGCACAATTGTTGTAATGTCCTTTTCCTTCTAGTGCAAAGAAAGTAGTAAGTACCATAACAGTGTAGGAGAAGAAGATAAGCTGCATGTTTTAGCAGTGGCTGCTTACTGAGGCCAAACCTGACAGTGCAGGCTGATCCCATGGCATCTGTGTAGACTAATGAGCAGAAAAGGGAATAACATCAGATGGATTGTTTGCTTACATCAGTGTCTGAGTTAATGTTAGCAGTGGTGACTGTGAGCTACTCTGACCTCCTGGTATCTCAGCTTGCCCCTCAAGATGTTAGGATGAAAATCAAAGGGTATTAGTCCCTTGAGATGATAATCCACCTGCAGTAAAAATGACCTGCTGTAGGTCTAGGAAGAAACCACCATGCTTCATGGCTGTGCTTTGTGGCTTTCTTAGTTTGGTTCAGGTCATTTGTATTGCTTTTAAAAGCAGTTGAAAATGTTCTGTTCAGGCAAACATGAGAGAAGTGAGAACTGCCAGGCTGGGGCGAGGTGCAGGGCATAGGTAGTGAGCGGTGCTGCTAACGTGAGAGCAGGCTAACCACACGCCAACTGTTGAACGTGCCTGAAAGCTAATGTGTTCCTTTCAATAGCTTAGTGTTGTCTTCTGCAGTAATGTCTGGGAGGCAGTCATGACCCTTGCCTTGCTGCTTTCTGCATATTCATCCTGAGAAGGGTAAGGCACTGCTGGCTTCTTCTGGCATGGGTTGTACTTTCAAAGAAGAATCTGCCCTGAAACTTGGCCACCCACATTTCAACTTGAGTGAAATATAAGCATTAGACTTTGATATATGTGCTTACAGTTTGTGGCTTTCTTGCCACTCTTGATACTTCTGAGGGAATCACAAAAATGGAAAATTGATGGATATAGGATAGTTTTAATTGGGCCTTCAAAGAAACTTCACCAGAGGAATAATATCAGCCTTCAGCTCTCAGTGTCTGGAGTGTCTAATGAAGAGGCGCTGCAGATGATCAGAATGTAGTTTGATTTCATAACTGTGAACTGCCTTTTATTGAATTATAGACCCTATTAAGACATACAAAGGAGATGTTCTAATATTCATCTACATGAAACCCAAACAATGTGGCTGTAGCTGAATGAATAACTTCAGTTTAGAAGCTAAAGAAGAATTTTCTTCCCTTAAAACTGTAATAAACTGATACCAAATAAGCTGAAAAATGAGGTGGCAGTTTAGGAAACACAAATGGATACAGTGGAAAGGATTATTTTGTCCTCCCTTTCATACAGTTGCTGCTTTCTGAGAAGAAAATTTGGGAGTTTTGTGTTGGAGCAGGATGATTTCTGTGAGCTTTAAAACGCATCTCTAACTGTTATGTTAAATAACATCTGCTTGTCACTCAGCTAATAATCCTAAGTAGCAATACTCCAAGCTCCTGTTCTTCCTTGTGTTGGTTTTACAATGTCTTCACTTTTCAAGGCACTACTTTTGTGTATCTTTTCATATGTCTAAACCTAATGAATAGGTTATGTGTAAAACTTGATGTTGAGGGCAGGGTTTCATCAGAGTGCGGTTCCTGGTCTTGTTCCTCTGTGTTAGGGTTGTGTGGAAATGCATAATTTGGACAGAAGCAATACTTTTTGCAGAAGAGTTTAGAGACCTTCTAGAAGTTCTTGTCAAGGGCATACTCATTCTCTTTTACAGGCAACTAGTTTAATCCCCACCTTTCTTTTCTTAAACTTCAGTGGTTTCACACTGTCAGAATTAACTGCCAAACTAAGAATAGTATGGTAGAAATTATTGGTGTCTGTGTGTAAAACACTGGGATGTTAATATTATTTCATGAAAAAATGGAATTCCTCTCCTTTCCAGGAGTTTGAACTGCAGGTTTGTCTCCTCTTTGCTCAACAGCAATAGGTATGAGGCGAGGAGTTGTCATTAGGAGTCCGAAGGCAGGAAGCCTGATAGTCCACTTGCACCTTTTTGCTGACCTTGTATGTTTCTTCACTTTGAGCTGACATGCAGTGCTCATCCCCTTCCTTGCTTAGAGGTCCTCTGCTTTCCTCTCTGCACCTCTCCCCATTTTTTTTCCTGATGCAGGCTGTAGTGTTTGCCTTGCCCTCAGCTGGGTGCAGCCCTCTGGCAGGCACTCTAGGCTCTCCACATACCAGAGTCTGTTCACTTGAGCATGTTCACAATGCACAGCCTGTATCACCTTGTTCAGTGGAAACATTTTCTTAATAGGAATATTTTTGAGCATTCACCCCAAGGTGTCTTTCTTTTTTTTCTTTTCTCCTCTTGTATGACTTCCTCATCAAGCTTTAGCTTGATTTATCCTTTTATGTAAGCTGTTTGGTTTCTTTGCAAGTCTCAGCCTCTGGACGTGCAGCTGGAACAGCTTTCTAGAGCTCATGCCTTAGAACCTCAGCTTTTTAATTGTATATTCAAATGAGTGCTTAGTTCTGAAAATGTGGAAGAAAGCCTGTGGAAAAAGTATGGGGATTGGTAGTGTCTGTGCTATGGTTTCCTCACTGTGGTCAAAATTTATCTGTGCTCCCTGGATAGGCTTGCATTGCCTCCCCAGAGATATCAGCCCTGGGGTGGAATACAGAAAAGCTGCTATTTTATCTGTCCCCAGCACATCTAATATCTTCTAAACACTATGCCAGGGTTATTCTTCTGCCCTTGCTTACCTTATTCCTTGCTCTGAGACACTGCCAACTATCAATACACACAGTTTATTCTTTGCTATGTTTGCTCATTTCCAGTCTTCCTATTTTTCCTGTCCAGTCAACCCTAAATTGGAGTTTTCCAGTTTCTCATTCCACACACACACACCCCCACCTAATTATTTTTTTCTTCAATAAGTTACTTTATCTTCTGTCCCCATCTCTGCATGCTTGTCCCGGGTTATTTTGGTCTTATTGGAGCTCAGCTTTTGTCCCTTTGTATTTAAATCAGGCAGCTGATGCTGTTCAAATATACTAAATGACTATTAGGGGAGCAGGGGACTTAGATGGGACCTCCAAGAACATGGCATGTGCATAGCCTCGGCAGGCCCAGGAGCTGTAATGCTTGCAATTTGAAATGGAATTTAGCTGTTAATGTTTATGAGGTACTGACTGTGCTTTTTGAGGTGTGATTAAATTTGAGATTTTGAGGGAATAAAATCTGCTCCTTTTGACAAATTTTACATGTCTGCTAAAGCCTAATGGGTGCAGGAGTATTTCAGACAGAGTTTTGAAAAGGAAGCACAGGTAATGTAATTTTTACTAAGGCAACTGTCTTGTGTCCACTAATAAAGCTGAGACAGTTAACCTAGCAGGTAAAAGTTCCCTGTGCATAGTTTGGCAAAGTTAGGCTCCATGGCTTTATCATTTGAAAGAATGAGAGGATGTTTTACTGCTTCTTCCCTCAAACTTTGAAATATAAACCTGGTAGAAAATGAGGCTGTGGTTTAACATGGTGCAGTCTACAACAACTGATGTGGGCTGTCTGCACCGTGACACATCCCTCTCTGCTCTCTTGTCTGTGCTGACTGGTACCTAACGCAGAGCACTTTGCCATTTGTTAAGCTCTTACAAGGCAGCACTCTGACCTTTTTCCCTTTTTAATCATTGTCTTTGTCTTTCCCCCAAGAACTGAGCTGATCACTGTGTGACACCAAAGTGAAGCCACTCTGATGCCAAGCCGATGCCCCAAAGGAAGTGGGGGATATCCTGCTCTTACTCAGCTGTTCTCAGTGCAGACATATCACTTGTATACCACCTAGCTGAAAACTTGCTTCTGTTTTGATGGAATGCTAAGTTTCTGCTGGATGTAACCCCTTGTGCCAGCTCCCTGCAGGGTCTGATCAGGACCCATCAGTCAAGTGCTGCCCACACCAGGGTAGCAGGGAAAGTGCAGGGGTATAGGATTCAGTAGAAGTGGTGGTCGTGACCTGCGGAGACTTGGGTAGTTGTGAAATCAAAACAGCCCATTTAAGTCACTGAATTTCTATTTTCACTTTTCCCACACCTTTAATGGAAAACATATTTCCTCTTCCTTTAGTCTTCTGTAAGCATGCCTGCCTCTAGCCTCTTAAAAGTTAATCCATGAGACTGAGTATTGTAAAGTGAATAGCATCAGGTCTGTCACCTTGAAAATGCTTAGCTTATGCTAGGAGTTCTTAAACTATTATCTTATGGAGACAAGTGTTCTTGTGAAGACATTCTTGTAGGTTTGCCTTTGATATTAATCATGATAGCTATCTGTTTCTGTTTTTCAGAAGAAGGAAATGAAGCTAAAAGGAGAGTTGAAATGGCATCTGTTTTTACTGGTCTGCTGAAGAGTGGATCTATAGTTGGAATTACTCCACAGTAGTATGAGAGAAAACTGAGTCAAAACACTTAATGCCATTTTTTTTCTCAACAAAGGGTGGAGAAAAAGGTGTCTGGTTCAGTTCAGTAGGATGCTTTCCTGTTGTTTTTACATCTCTTCCTAAGCATATAATTTTGTGACTTTACCTGTCTTGTTGCCCCATGTATTTTGTGATCTTTTCACAGTCTCCCTGAGGAATCAGACTGAGACTGTTCCACTTAAATACCATGTTGCTGAGATGCTCTTAGCCCCTATGCTTCCTATATTCCCCTATTATTGGATGCTTTGCGTTGATATCCTTTGGTGTGCCACTTCTTAGCAAGTCCCATATACTGTGTCAGAAGGTTCTGCATGATGTGATCATACAGTGCAAGTAAAGAACAATGTGGGAACCCAAAACTCCTATGGAAGTATGTGGTTGTGCTGCTCACAGGCTGCAGGGAATGCCACAGCCTCTCACTGGTAGCAAGGGACAGCTGTGAGTGCGTGGTGTGAGCAGGTAGATCATCAGCACACCTGCAAGATGAGTTCAAAAGGATGCAGGATGAAGTAGAAAAGCTTAGGAGCATTAGAGAGGCTGAAATGGAGATAGACTGGCAGAGCCAGGTTTTGCCCTCCCTGCAGCAGGAATGGTAGCACCTGCCAGATAGCACCCAGGATCAAGAGCTGCTTGTATCCTGGCCCTGTGTCTCAGTCCAGGAGTTGGGAAGGAGGCTCTGTTCTGTTTTGAACATTTCTATGAGTGAAATGAAGGCACAAGCAAGGTCAAATATCAAGATGTGACTGTTTATTAAAGAGATAAAATGGAGCAAACAAAACAGAGAAATAAAAAGAAGATAGAGAGAATGCAGAAAGAGAGAGCAGGAGAGATAGTTTCCACCCCATGGTCTGTCTCTGGGGGAAGGAGAGGCATTCTGGACTGCTGCTTCCAGCCTGAAGTGTCCCCAGTGATATTTCTCTCTAGTAAGCTGGTATAGCTGAGGGCTTTTATACTGTTCCTGGTTCATTCATTGTAGTTCCACCTGGCCCACACCGTAGCCACATTACAATGCACAATGTTCTTCCCGGAGAGTGATTTGCCATTGGAATGGGCTGCCCAGGGAGGTCTGTCCCTGGAGGTGTTCAAGAAAAGCCTGGCTGAGGCACTTAGTGCCGTGGTCTAGTTGATTGGCTAGGGCTGGGTGCTAGGTTGGACTGGCTGATGTGAAGGTTTCTTCCAACCTGGCTGATTCCGATTCTATTCCATGATCCATATGGGACTGCCAGGTATGCTATCTAGGTGAGCAGAGATGACACATCAAGCTGGTCCTTTAGGATGTTCTTGTCTTTGCAGAAACACTTCAGTCCTTAATGTAATCATCACCTCACCACATGATTTACATGTTCCACCCTGCCAGGTGGAAGACAGAAGCCTAAATGAAAGGGGTGAGTGGAGGCAGGTTCATGGCTAAGGCAGAAGGCAAGTAGTGCCCTCCTTGCTGGCCTAGTCTCCCCTGGTACCTCTGAGAACAGATCTGAGGCCCTGCTGGATAGCAGCCAGCCTGGTGGGGGTGTGGATGACAAGCAGCCTATACCAGAATCTTGCCGCAGTCAGACAGTCCTTCCAGCCATCTGACAACCTCCTCTATAAGGAAGAAGAGAAGAGTTGCAGTTGTTGGAGACTCGCTCCTAAAGAAACAGAGGGCCAAATATTCCAGGTTGAGTCTCATCATGGGGAAGTCTGTAACATTCCTGGAGCTGGAAACAGGGATATCACTAGGAAACTCCCCAGCCTGATGTGGTTGTCAGATTATTGCCCACTACTCATCTTCCTGACAGGTAGGGAGGAAGCTGGGGGGTGTTAGAAGGGATATGGTTAGATGTACCTGACAGAGGTACATCTCCCCAATGAGGCTGCACCTGGAATACTGCATCCGGTTCTGAGCCCTTCAGTTCCAGGACACAAAACTGCCTGGAAGAGTACAGTGCAGAGACACAAGGATGATTAAGGGAGTCAAACACCTCCCATCTGAGGAAAGACTGAGGGAGCTGGCTCTCTAGCTTGGAGAGAAGGAGACTGAGAGGTGACTTCATTAATGTTTAATTTAAGAGCAAGTGTTGGGAGGAGGGAGCCAGGCACCTCTTAGTGATGACCAATGATAGGACAAGGGGCAACAGGTGGAAGGTGAAACAAAGGAGGTTCACAGGATGTTAGGGGTTGGATGGAACTCAAGGAGATAAAGTCCAACTCCCCTGCCAGAGCAGGACATTGCTATCTAATACAGATCACAGACGAACACATTCAGACAGGCCTTGAAAGTCTCCGTAGCAGACCCCACAACCTCTCTGGGAAGCCTGTGCCAGTGCTCTGTGACCCTTACAGTACAGAAGTTCCCCCTTGTGTTGAGGCAGAACCTCTTTTGCTGCAACTCACACCCATTGCTCCCTGCCCTACCCCAGGGAGCAGTGAGCAGAGCCTGTGTCCCCCTTTCCTGGCAGCCTTCAGATACTTATAAACATTTATCAAATCCCCTCTAAGTCTTCTCCAGACTAAAAAGTCTGTAAGGTTCTGTGTAAACATAAGGAAAAACTTTCCCTGTGAGGGTGACAGAACACTGGAACAGACTGCCCAGAGAAACTGTAATCTCCTTCTCTGGAGACATTGAAAACCTTCCTCGATGTATTCCTGTGTGACCTACTCTAGGTGATCCTGCTCTGGCAGGGGGTTGGACTGAATGTTCTTTGGAGGTCCCTTTCAACTACTAACATTCTGTGAAAGTCATCCAAATCTGTAGGAATAGTCCAAATAATGACTCTAGTGCTGTAGGAGAAATAAATCACATAATTTAAGAGTTGTTTTTTAGTAGTCATTGCTGAACATAGATCTTGAGATTTCTGAAGGGAAGTCAAATATCAAAAAGCACTGAATAATTTTGGAGGTGAGAGAGTGATTGCCATTGGAATGGGCTGCCCAGGGAGGTGGTGGAGTTGCCAACCCTGGAGGTGTTCAAGAAAAGACTGGATGGGGCACTTAGTGCTATGGTCTAGTTGACTGGATAGAGCTGGGTTGGAGTGGATGATCTTGGAGGTCTCTTCCAACCTGGTTGATTCTATGATTCACTCAGGATCTCCAGTGCCAAGAAAAAGATGCTACAAAATCTTTGGTCTGTAAGTCAGGGAAGAAGAAATTGAGACAATAGAGCACTTCCCTCCTGCATCTGAAGTTATGAGTTTTGTAAAGCAGGAAAGGAGAAGAGAGTGCCTGTTGAGTGATTATCAACGTCTGGACACAAGTTAAACATTTCCCAGGCTTTGCTGAAACTCCTTCAGAAACTTCACCAAGCTTGTTCAAACTTTATTTTGGCTTTTTAAACTTGGCTCAAAATCTTGTGCTTTGTCTTTCAGGTTCTTTCTATTCTTTGTGCCCTACGAGATAACTCTCTCGTAGCACTCTCTGTCATCTGGTGTTTATCCAGGGAGCAGTCAATAGCCCTGCGCTGCCTGTAGGTGCGGGAGGCTGCTGGACCCTGTTTGCAGCACTCCCCGGCTCACACGGATGGGTTTGTGCGCTCTGCGTAGCCAGCCGAGGGCTGGATGCTGCCTCTGTTCAGCCGAGGGCTGGATGCTGCCTCTGTTCAGCCGAGGGCTGGATGCTGCTTCTGTTCAGCCGAGGGCTGGATGCTGCTTCTGTTCTCTCGCTACCAAACGTGATTATTTGAAGTTCACGGGAGAAAGCTGTGCCTAACCACAAAAGTGGGGGTAGAATGCTGCTGCTTGTGTCTTGCAAACAAGTTGAGACGAAAAGGTTTGATGTGTAGTCCAAACCTAAGTATCTCTGCTGATGGAGAGTGCTGCTGCAAATCCCTGAATTTTAAGTCTTTAGCATTTCCCCTCCTTCTCACACCTGGTTTTGAGATTCTTTTATCTTTAATTGTATCCCTTTGGCCTAGTCTTCCCACGCCCTGAATTGTTCCCTTTTCACTCCCCCTTCCTTTTCTCCATTAGTTCTCAGGGTAGAAAAAACACTTACTTCAAAAAAAACACAAAAACGTGTGAAATGTTTTTCTCCCTGTGGAATAGCTGTAATCTTAATTTAATCCAATTACCTTGGCTAAACATATTAGCTGGATGCTTTTGTTAACAGTTGACCTTTTTGAAATCTGTGTCCTTGGATTACAGGGCTCATGTCTTGGGGAGAGGAGCAGAGGTGTTTCGTGCCCTCAGAAGCTGCCAGGAGCTTAGTGCCTGTAGTTAGAAGGATGCAGCTAGCTCAGCTTTGCTCTGCTACCGATGAGTTAGCACCTTGCTCATTTGCACTAAATGTGGAGAAGAGAGACTCGAGCGTTCTGCATGTGCTGCCACACCATGGGCTTCTACATGTTTCATGTGCTTTAACTCGTCCTTTAATAAGTTTGAGGTTTGCAGAATCCAGTACAAAGATTTTATTTAGCTATCCATAAATAAATGCATATGAATTAATTTATTTAGAGCTTTCTGTTGATCACAGTCCCAAAGTAAAACACATAAATGAAATCCACAATACAGAAGTACTTGTCTGCAACTTCAGAGCAGAAAGTATTATTTTATCTTGGTTCACTGTGGAGTTAGAATGGGATCCAACTCTTTGGGCAAGTCTAAAGAACAAGCAAATAAGGTACTTAGAATTATTCTGCCTGATTGAATAAACATTATTTAGCTAAGCTTCATTAGACATAAAACTTCTTTTGCTTCTTTCCTGAGTCTCCCAGGTAATGTGTGGCAGTGGTTTTGGGTTTGGTTTTTTTTGTGTTATGAGCATAGCAAGTATGCCCAGGTTTAATTTCAGTAACTTGAGTAACGTGGCAAGGGTCTAGAATTATCTCCAAAGATAGTAGACTGTGTTTCTGTCTAGGAACAGAAGTCATATTGGTGATGGTTTTAATTGCAGTTGATCTGCATGTTGCATAGTTAAAAAGTTATATTACTTAAGTGGTGCACAGATTGCCTTTGAAGTGCTTTTTCAGGTGTCATCTTCCTAATACTACTTTTGCTCCACCTTGCTTTTATGTAGGCAGCCTTAATGTAAGTGTGATATTTAATGTGAAGTAGATGTAGCAGTTGTACTCTCAATGAGGACAGAAATTGCTGAGAAGGAGGTAACAGTTGTCCAAAGCTGCTCTTGATGTCATGTCTTGTATTTCATTGATGAAAAGTTTAAGTAGTGGAAGCTACTGATCCTCTTCAAGTTGTCCTTTCAATTTCGAAGGGAAAACATAACTTAGAATCATAGAATTATAGAATGGTAGGGGTTGGAGTGATCTGTGGAGATGGAGTCCAACCTCCTCCCAAAGCAGGATCACCTGGGGGTCACACAGAAACATGTCCAGGTAGGTTTTGAATCTCTCTAGAAAAAGAAACTCCACAAACTCTCTGGGCAGCCTGTTTGAGTGCTTTATCACCCTTACAATAAATAAGTTTTTTCCTCATATCCAGGTGAATGTTCTGTGTTCCAGTTTGTGTTGGTTAACTTGCACTTATACTACCTGTGCATGAACTTACATGGGTACTAGGAGCTTTTCAAAGGTAATGAAGCATTCTGGGTGCATGTGATCATGAGGTTCTCTTCACTTGTGTTATCTGAAATGTTCTCAACTCGTGTGAGGTTGGAAATCTTGTGTATGTATTTAAGAAGGTCCAGATTTCACTTGAACTTTCATGGAACTTTTTCCAAATGAAAAAGAAAATGGCTGAATTTTCAAACCTCCACCATTCTGACCTTTGAGAGTGGCATATTAAAGTTCACCTTGTGATGAATATAGGGTATGAAGCTATGACACCTTGCTGTGAAAAATGCACTGCTGTCTGCCTTTCCTATAGCCTCGGTTGTTGTTTGAAATGACCTGCACTTCTTAGCAATCCATTAATTAAAACAAAATGTGGTTGTGTGTTTTTCTTTCAACAGGCAAAACGAAGGCTGGAGCTAGGAGAAAGTGGCCACCAGTATCTTGCTGAAGGACTGAAGACTCCAAAGGGGAAAGGAAGAGCTGCAACAAGAAGTCCAGATAGCCCAAAAAGTAAGGATCCTTGTATTGCACCCTATGGCACAGAGTTTATTTTACATGCTTGAGATCAGAGCACCACAAGAGGCTGCATTACATAGCAAAAGGAGTGTGTTTATTTCTGGATGTTTGTACAACATACTCAACCCCAAAGTTGTGGACAGCAAACTTGCAGTGTGCATGGGTGAGCGCAGAGCTGCTGAGAAGCTGCAGAGACTTGTGGCTGCTAGGTTTGTCCTCTATGTGTGCTGAGCAGCCTGCAACCTCTCATCCAGGGTGTGCAGTTGAGGATACTTAGGAGAGATAGATGCTGAGGCATGAAGGTCCCATGATGGCATCAGATGCACAGTTATTAGGCAAGGCTGATCAGTCCAGCCTCCTCCTGCCCTGGCTGATAGGCTGGGCTTCTTCCCCAGGCAGGGATTTGCAAGGAGCGGCAGCAGTGCCTCAAGAGTGTTACACACTAAAAGCTTTTGTGGGCTTTGAGCTGCCTTCTCTCCCTGCAATTATTACTAGATAATAACTAGTAATCACCTAGATTACTGCTGCCACTGCTTAGTTGCTGCAAGTATTAATTTTTGTGTGTCTGTATGGCCTTAGGCAGTAGGTTTCTTGCAGCAAGAACTGGGAAATGTTGTTTGGGAGATTTCAGCAGTGGAATTAGGCTTGTTGACCAGGGAAGGGGATGACTGGGGCAGCAGTGGTAGTGATGGAGAACAAGAGATGGGAAGGAGTACTTACTTGCTTGTCCCTTCACACCAGTTTAAGTACTTGTGCCTGTTGAGGAAAGTGAGGAAAACTTAAGCTGAAGACACAAACCCAAAGTGCACAAGTTAAACAACCACAGTTGTTTTAATTAAACTGAATTTCATTAAACTACATAAAGTTCATTTGAAATTGAAGTGTGTTGTCATAGAAATTCAGTACCATTCAGAGCATAGGATGCTGCTGCTGCACTGTTCATAAGACTGTACAGAGAACTTGATATGTGACCAGGAGCACATGCCATTTTAGGTGGAGGTCAAATATCCTCTTGCCCTTACCAGTCTGATCTTCTCATTGTTTTCCAACTCCTCAAACAAATTATCCTGCTCTAAACTCACAAGGTCATCCAAGTGATGTGAATGTTCCTCCCTTTCCCAGTGCAGACAAACCCTGAATCTGCCAAAGAATGAAATACATCTAGCTGTTTTGCTTTGCAAACAGGCAATGACTTGGCTTTTATTGAAAAGCCATCAGAGTCTTCAAAATATTTCTGGGTGGTCTAAAGGTTTGCTTTCAGGTAGGATTTCAGTTTTGACTGACTTCTGCAATTATATATGGGATCTGAACCTTGAAAGCATGAAAATATCCACCTAGATAAGCCTAAGATCCATCCTGTGTAATACGTGAAGCAAATGAGAAGTTTGAGATGTATCAGCCCAGCAGACTTCTAATAATGGCTGGCTCATTTCCCATGAGACAAAACCCTTGAACATGCAGAATTAGAAATTGTTTAGATCTAAGTATTTAAACACTTGAAGCCACATCTGTTAAGTACATAGATGTTGCATCTGCGTTGTATGGACAAGCAAGTTGTCCAGTAAGATCTGACTTGTAATTTAGATGAGGATGCTCTTGCCCAGTTTGAGCTTTGTTTGGGTATGGATTAAAAAATGATTACAAATTACATCAGTCTCCTAATTCACTTGAGTTGTCTGTAAGCTGTGGAGTCTGGCACTGCTGGAGCCTGTCATTGTGTTCACCCACTGAAGTACACCTAAGTCCTGCTTAATTGCATGTGAAACACTTATCTTACAAGAGAGGAAAATCAAACCCTGATGCAAGCTGGCTATCAGCCTGATGAAGGAGAGGCATAGGGGAATTTTTGGGTTTGCTGCCAGGATAAATAGATACTAAAAATACTATTAAGAATTCACACAGTGAAGCCCTAAGTAGACTATTGCTATATGTATCCATCTGACTGATGGAAATGTTTTTTTCAAAGCATGCATTTGCTCATGTACCTGTGACCTGGGAAAGGACATTTGGAAATGTAAATGAACAGCCACTGCTAAGATGTGTCTTACTGCAGAGTTTAGGGGCATTTCCTTAGTGAAGATAACAAGAACACCTGTAATGGCTATCTGCTACTTTGTGGATGCTGCTTTTAGAACTGAAATGAGGAAAACTGTTGTTTGTTTTTTTTCTTTCTGTCTTGTCTTTTCCTTCCAAGCTCCAAAGTCTCCTTCAGAAAAGACTCGATATGATACATCACTCGGCCTTCTTACCAAGAAGTTCATTCAGTTACTGAGCCAATCTCCTGATGGGGTCCTAGATTTGAACAGAGCAGCAGAGGTCCTCAAGGTGCAGAAAAGGAGGATTTATGATATCACCAATGTACTGGAAGGCATCCATCTCATTAAGAAAAAATCCAAGAACAACATTCAGTGGATGTGAGTATTTACTATCCTTTTCCATTCCTGTTGGCCAATTTCACTGCAGTAAAAAAAGCAGTAGTGTTTTCCTCCTCCCGCCTTCCATTCTAACAGTTTGCTCCCAGCAATCATCAGAAAAGCTTTCTGTCAGGGTAAAGCTTTTTTTTTTACCTTAAGACATGTTTTCAGTATGTAAATAGCATTTGTCAAGGAAATCAGAATACAGCATTTTGTTTGAATACTGGATTAAACCATTTGCCTCTGTAAGCAGAGAAAGTTTTAGGTACACACCTCTACCTACTGCATTCCTTGGCCATTTTTCAAGGCATGGTTAGAGGAAAGGGGAGCTAAAAGCAAGATTTTTGGCAGTGTTTAGAAATATTCGACTTTGCCTTCTCAAGGGCAGTTTCAAATTGTGTAGTCATGGTAAAAAGGTGGTTCTTCTGGAAGCCATGATTTGTGAACTTGCTATGGGCAGGTTTAGGGGGGAAGGTCTCAGAACTTGATCTGCTTCTATACTGTAGCATAGGGTCAGGTTTTACAAATGCTGCAAAGGGTGTTTTCCTTCTGTGTGTCTGCAGGGGCTGCAGTCTGTCAGAGGATGGTGGCATGCTGGCACAGCGTCAGGGCCTCACGAAGGAGGTGGCTGAACTGATTCAGGAAGAGAAGAAGCTGGATGAGCTAATCCAAAGCTGCACCCTGGACCTCAAGCTGCTAACGGAGGACTCAGAGAATCAAAGATATCCTTTTTTCCCCAGACCCTCAAAAGTGGTCAGTCTCCTTGCTGTGTCACATAATACTGGGAAAATCCCATACAAAGCATCAGAGATTTCAAGAAGTTGGCTAACAAAGTTTTAATGTAGTCCTACATAAAAGTTACTTAAGTCATGTGCACCTGAAATGCTTCTGGAATGTAAAAATAAGGAGGAGAAAAAAAAGGAAATGGAGTTATGTGAAGGAGCCCATTCTCATTCCTGTTCATATAGGCTAGACCCAAGAATTCTGCTATTGAGTGGCTGCATCCAACAACCCTGTGCTTTTGCTTTGGGCTCAAAATAGTCAAGCCCCATTTTGGTATGTGGAGAAACTGTGAAGGCATACAGAGAAAGTCCTTCATGGTTGTGTGTGTATGTACTTATTTTTTTTGGAGTTTAAAGTGATGTGCATCTGAATTACAGCTACAGTAAGTAAAGTTGGGAGTCAGTCTGAAAATTGCAACAAAATGTCAAATTGCTCTGCTGAGACAATCTAGTAGGGAATATCATTGAGAGCTTATTAAACCTTCATCTTTGTCTACTTTGAACTGAATTATTTAATGTAATAGCAGTGCTCAGCTGCATATGGTTCATATGATTTCTGGTAGTTTGGCTGCTAATGCCCCTTGTAATTAATTGATTTTCATTTTAATTAGGTTGCCCACCTGTTAACAACAGAAGACAGCATTTTTACTACATGCTCATGTGAAAACTTATTGCTTTTATATAATGAGTAGTTCATAGAGAGCATCCAACAAGGTGAACTTAATTCCTATTCTGAAGAACAGAGAATGGGAGTGTCAGTGAAAAGTATGTCAACTATGTCAATATTGTCTTTTGACAGGCTTTCATGCATGCTTTGAGATGTAAGCAAATATCAAAAGTAGCATGGGGAGTAGGGTCAGCACTGCCTTCAGCCAAGAGCTTGATCCATGAAGGGACTTAAGCAAGATGAAAGAGAACATTGCAATGAATTGTTTTGGTGGTGCTGATTCCTGTTGTAGAGATCCCTGCCCTGCTGTTGCTGGCTCAGGGCACCAATGATGTGGGTCAGCCTTAGCAGCATGTTGGCCTCATGCTTTTGGATTTAAGAGTGTATTCCCCAAATCCTTCTGTGACTTGAAGCTTCCTAATAATACTAGTGATTATTTGTTGAGGAAGGAATGCAGAAATATGAACCTGTGTGTGCCAGTACTGTCTTTCACTTACCTCACTGAAGTCTGGCATGAGGTGACCTGCTGAATGCTAAAGCTGGGAAGCTTCTTCCTTTGCTTAATCACTGAAGTGTCTGCTTTTGAAGCTTTTGAGGTTTTGTTTTGTTTTCTTCTCTCACTATTTGGTCCTCTTCACCTCCTTTTAAAATAGAATCAGAATACTGATGAGTGCCTTGGATGTTTTGGGATATGCATGGCTCCCCACACTAATGCCTTTGGCTGCAGCAGTGAAGACTGTTGTTTGATTTGAAAACCATGCAATCCTTTCCTCTGCTCATATAATGCCAGCCACTGTTCTTGTAACATGTGCTCTGCCTTTGCAAAACTTACTAAACATTACAAACTGAGTGACAAAAGCCATTTGGTTGGAAGCTGGCCTGTTGTTTTGCCTCTTAACCTGTTTGGCCCAAGTCAGATGGGAGACATGGATGTTTTGAGCTTGGGCAGTCTGTCTTGCTGCACTGCAGGGTAACATTTATCAAAATGTCTCACATTTATACCTCCAAAAAAAACACAACAAGAAGTTAAGCTTTTTATTTCTATGGTGTCAACATTATGCTAGATTCCTCAAAGATTATAAAACTAAAATTCTGTGGCAGTTTCACAGTTCTTTTTGTGACCAAAAGCACTGTAACACTTCAGATACATAAGTATGTGAGGCACCACCATGCTGTAAGCCATGGAAACATTCATGTTAAACAGCAGAATAACTGACTTTCATTCTGTGCTTACACAGAAGCATGGCTCTTCTGCACTGTCAAATTGTTTAAAGTACAGGTTTAAAACAGGTTTAAAAAAAGTGAAATATACAAATATAGGAATGCTGTAGAAATGGTTATGTGTTTGTTTGCAAGTGCATATCTAACATACTTATAACAAACCATCAAGCAAAACCTGAAATTATTACTTTGTTACTGACTTGCATGTTAGAGAGGCACATACACAAAATAATTCATCTGTCAACTCCTTTACATTGTTCCCTGTGTTTTCCATTTCTCTGCATTTTGATAGCAAGGGTGTAAACAATTTTCCTCTCAACAGACTCAGTAATTTCAGGTGGTTGATGTTTAGCTTATGTTTCTTTAGCTTTTGTGTGAGGGAGAAAAGAGAGAGCTCTCAGCAGAGAATCCCTTTTGTCACTTGATAGTGGCCCCAGTTGTTGCATCAAAGGGAAGCACTCACAGTTTTGCCGCAGCCACAACCAGGGTAGAGAATAGTAGGCTGTGGGCTAAGAGCAACAGAGCTATGAGAAAATGGAAGAATAATTCAAAGACTTGTGCCTCCTCTGAATATTTTGCAACTTGGGTCAGAAAATTCCTTAACATTGCTTACATTAGCTTATGTGACTTATCAAGATATTAGAAAAATTAGTGGCCTTAAAGACCAAACTGTTATAGTTGTGAAAGCTCCTCCAGAAACAAGACTTGAAGTGCCTGACCCAGTGGAGGTAAGGAGAACCTGGTGTTTTCCACTAGGTTATATAGCACTGCTCTGTAGGTGAACTATGTTGTGAATCCTGCTGTGGTAAGTGATGCTCAAGGTTGGGTTATACTGATCCCATATTCATGTGTTCCTATTACAAATTCTAGAGAGGAGATTTTTAACAGAAGTCTGAAGTCCAGTTACACAGGACAGTCTTTTTTATCTTAATTCCAGCTTCCCTTCAGAGTAATGCAGACTATTTACAACTATTCCTCTTTGCCATATATGAAGAAGAGCTCTTCCTTGACAGTTGAACTTCCCTGTCTGTAACCATGTAGAAATCTTTCTTCTAAGAGATTCAGCTCTTCTTTAGCTTTATAGTTTTAGTTATAACTTGGTGCCTTAAGCATCTTGATGACTCCTATTACTGATACTGTAATCTATTGAGACATATGTTTTCATGTAGGACTTTCTTTTCTGAAGATACTGTAGAAACTTGATTTCTTGACCTTCTTTCTTCCATCATCATCTTGGCTTCAGTCACTGATTTTACATATCTGTATGAAACATTCTGCCTGGGCACTTTTTGTTTGCTGTTGTGAAATTTATAAGGGATGGGGATTTTCCTTCCTGTTTTATTGAAAGTACTTCTGCTTCTGAAACTGTGCTTGTGTCCCTCTTCAGTTGCTCTTGGCTACTTCAGCCAGTGTGTCTCTGAGTGTAACCTCGTGTATATGACATGTCTGGCTTTCATTCTTTCACCCTAATTTTGTTATCCCAGGCTGATGTTTAGGGTAACAGCTGCTCCCTTTACTTACATTGCAACTACACAGAAAAATACTTCAGGTGGCTTTTCTTTGAAGATGCCCTGGAGGGAATAGATTTACTTTTCTTGATTGTTCTCATGAGTTCACCTGCTCCTGGGATTTTATGTCTTGGTGGCAAGTTTATTGCTTTACAATCCCCAGCAGTTAAGACAGACCCAAGAATATTCTGCAGATGTAAATAATTTGCATGAGCCACTGCTTCAGAACCTCAAAAAATTGGACCTAATTTATTCACTCAAAAAGCAATTAGAGATAGGGCTAAGACCCAAAGTCCTCTGTGTAGTGTTCACACCTCTCTGTAATTCCTTTTTCCCTAGCCTTTGAGTGAGTTCCAGAAGACCCAGGGCTGCCTGCTGCCAGTTAGAATAGAATAGAGTAGAATCAACCAGGTTGGAAGAGACCTCCAAGATCATCCACTCCAACCTAGCACCCAGCCCTAGCCACTCAACTAGACCATGGCACTAAGTGCCTCAGCCAGTCTTTGCTTGAACACCTCCAGGGATGGTGACTCCACCACCTCCCTGGGCAGCCCATTCCAATGCCAATCACTCTCTCTGCCAACAACTTCCTCCTAACGTCCAGCCTATACTTCCCCCGGCACAACTTGAGACTGTGTCCCCTTGTTCTTCTGGGAAGAAGCAGACTTTGTATTTCTTGACATTCCATTTCCTAAGATTATTCTTCCCTTTCTTAGCTGCATTATGGTTTCCATCCTTTTTAAAAAAAATTTGTACTGCCTCTGTCCTTAATTTTGCCTTTTGAACCTAGGTGCAGGCTTTGGAAGAATAAATCAATTTGCAGCAATGAGGAAGGAATGAATCAGTATCCATAAATATATGCTGTTATCACTGCTTGCTTTCCTGTTTTCTTTCCTCTAGGCATTAAGCCTCAATTAAAAAAATAAAATGAAATGAATTCAGTGCAATCAGGCAGGCAGAGATGCACACAATCATTACATTTGCTGCCTAGACCTCCCTTATCCCCTGTGCCCAACTTAGTTGATTTTCAGCTTCAGGCAGTGAAGTGCTGTTTCTCTCTCTTGCAGCTACATTTCAGTGTCCTTTGTTTGCACTACCTCAGTCACTCAGTAGTACCTTCTCCAACTCCTGCCCTTCCCATCTCCTTTTTACTAACTATCTATAGCATTGCCCTGATTACTCTTAACTCTTCTCTGCCCTGGGGAATCCCTGTTGGACTGTTTTGTTTGTGAATGCTGTTTATTATTACATAACTGTCAGAATAAATAATACAAGGAATGCTTTCTCAAAGGGCATGATAAAATGTGCTTGAAACAAGCCTGAAAAGAGGTATATGATGCCTGTACTCATGCTTTTAGAAACTCTTAATGCAGCACAACTGGAGCTGCCTTTTTTGTAATCAGAGTAATTTATTGTTTTCCTATCATAATACAAAGAGCAACTTTTGCAGATTTTTCTGTGTCTATACATGTCAATTTATCACATCAATGCATAGAAGAAAATGTAAGTTATGACAAATGAGTTGCTGTTATTATTCAGAACCACCATCAAACCTGCTGCCCTCAGGGGGCTGAAGGATGATTATGAACAAGTTTGGGTGGTGAAGTATTGTTTTGTGAAAGAAAAGGTACCAGAAAAGCAGGTGAACTTGCATGTAGCTCTATGGCTTCAGTGCAAGGGCTGAAGGTTTTCAGGGGGGTGGGGAAGCTGTACTGGCATCTTTGTAAAGCAGAAACATTTGCACAAATAGGCAATAACATTGTTATAAAGATTAGCAGTACTTGCGACTTGCATCTCCTAGTTCTCTTCTGTCAGCATGCTCCGGGTTACTGTGGTGGTAGTAAGAATGTTAGGGCTTCAATTCTTTATTCCTCTCTGGTTATGATACAATGATACAACACATAAAATGGTGAGCTTCTGAGAGGGGTGCACTGCAGTGGGAAAAGCTTTTGTGTTCTTTAGTCTGCAAGATAGCTTGTCTGAGCCTTTCATACTTTCAAAGAAAATGCATGGAGATTTTCAGGTTCTTTCATTTAGTAACAAATGGATTCAGACACTTCTACCACAGTAGAATTCACTCTGAATTGCCAATATTCTGTTGTGTTCATTGCTTTAACACCTTACTGATGTTTGCTTTTGTTAGCAGAGTGCACTGATACATTTATCTAGTACTCAAGGACCTATTGAAGTTTATCTGTGCCCAGAGGAAAACGATGCCCTCAGTCCAATGAAAACCTATAGTCAAGACCATAATGGAAATATTTCCAAAACCATTTCCAAAGGTAAAATTCTTTATTTGTGATACTATTGGCTGTCCTTTTAGGCTGTCTTTCAAGATTTCATTTTCCACTGTGCCTTTCTGGTTTATATAGCAGGAAATGTGTTTTCCTCTACATGGATTGCTTAAAAGAAGTTTCCTGGTTACCTATGACATGCAAATGAAGTTTATGCAATATTGAAGAAAGAAAGAGTTTTATTCCTTTTGCATTTTTAAATAGGGCAGTAGCAGGCAAGAATCAAATCATAGAATCAACCAGGTTGGAAGAGACCTCCAAGATCATCCAGTCCAACCTCAAGAAGAATCACCTCAAGAAGCAGAAATCTCTGTATATGGGTATATGCAGCTGCACAGTGGCACTGATGACATCTGTTGCCTAGACAGTTTTTGCTTTGACTACAAATTTGACTGGAAAATAGCCATCTCTACACTTTTTTCCCCTTGTAGCTGTTTAAATCTTGTAGAATATTTTACTTTTTAGTAGCGAAGTCTGTTAGGAGGAAGTTCTTCAGAGAGAGTGATTTGCCATTGGAATGGGCTGCCCAGGGAGGTGGAGTCACCATCCCTCGAGGTGTTCAAGAAAGGACTCAATGAGGCACTTAGTGCCATGGTCTAGTTGAGTGGATAGGGCTGGGTGATAGGTTGGACTGGATGATCTCAGAGATCTCTTCCAATCTGGTTGAGTCTGATTCTATGGTACTAGCAATGTGTATTTTCATGAAGCTCCTTGTAACAGAACAAAAGTGAGTTACAAACAATGTGAAGGCCACTTCTTTGAAATGATGCTTCAATGAAAGGTCCTTTATGCAGTGGTTATTTGCTGTACACGTGTGTAATATTTCTTAAGATGATTAAATACATCATCTTGTTTTTGTTCTCTTCCTCTTACAGAAGTGGCTTCTGCTAACTCAGGACAAGGTGACTGCTCAGTAAATATGGCAACAATATCTCCATTGGCTTCTCCAGCCAACCTGCTACAGCAGACTGAGGACCAAATTCCCTCAAACTTTGAAGGACCATTTGTGAATTTGCTGCCTCCTCTGCTTCAGGAAGATTATTTGCTGAGCCTTGGGGATGAAGAAGGCATCAGTGACCTCTTTGATGCTTATGATTTAGAGAAGCTTCCTTCATTAGTGGATGAATTTATATACAGCTGATTCTCTTAAATGCTGCTCACATCTAAGCTCTGTTTTTAATGGAATCAAAAAAAGCTGCCGTCATTCAGTTGTCCCCTACTTACTAGGAAATAGCATTATTAAGTAAACTAGCTTCTGGGACAGTGCTGAAATTTTAATTAAATACTCCCTAAAATATTATAAACAAGAAGTGAAAGCTTTTACAGTAAGGCCTTCTCCCTGACCCTGAGCTCCAGCGCCTTGTGAGTCAGCAAGCGCAAGCAGGTGACCGTAGATGTTTTGTCTTCACACTCCCCCAGTCTCTGCTTACCGTGACAAGTGGGCTTACGGAGAGGGGCTCAAGGAACTGGTTTAGTCCTAAATAACAATTTTATAGTAGTATTTCAGGTCGTGCCTTCTGCAGAGAATGCATGTCTTTTGAGTGTCACAACATGGATCGTACCTGCAGTGAACGTAAACATGAAGTAACGCGAAAGTGTGAAATGGGATTCTTCAGCTACTCGTGGGAATGTTTAAATTGCTGTCCTAATGCTCATCTTGAGCTGTGTATATGTCTCATTACGAGGTCAAATACTTATGTCCTTAAAAGCTTTTAATAAAAAAAGAAGAATACACTGTAAATGTAGTGTATATTGCAAATATGGAAAGGTATGAAGTTCTGCCACTTCTTGTAGTAGTCAGAGATTTTTAAAGATGCTCCTGTGTGCGTGTGAAAGTAGTTTTGTTGTGGGTTTTCTTTTTAAACTAGAACGAAGATGCACAGTTCAATTCTACTGCCCCCAGTGTGCATTAGAGCTGGTACATAAATTTTTGTGGTACTAAGTGGGGCTTTGTGTTAAGTGCCTACTAGAGATGCACTGTGGGTTTTTCCCTCTATGGAAAACACTTATGCCAAGCTTTGTTCGATATATGATATTTATCTCAGTGGGTTGGCTTCCTCTGCTTACAGCTTTTTATAATTCTCTTCGCCAGCAAAATGGAACTAATTCTTTTCCATAGTACATAACTGTAAGTACCACATCAATTGAATTGCATTTATTTTTTTGAAGATCTTTTGGTAGTATAGTATAGTACCAATATTTATTTTTTTGAACATGAGAGGAATTCTAAGAAGTCTTAAATAAATTTTCTGAGTGTAAAATATGTTGCCATGTTCTGGGCTAAATTAATGTACTGTTGATTAGGTAATACTCACATAATCCTTTTGTTTGCATTACTGTTGTGCTTATCAGACATACTCAGAAAATTTAGTACTACTTGTACTGTAGTAGAACATTATGTATGCAGGTTCTCTGGTACCATTGAGTTGCTGCTATGAAAGCTCACACATGAAAAGGCAAGAAGTCACAGTACTAATAAGAAAACTGTATGACTGTGTGAGTTTTGGAATATAACAATGTATAAAGGGCAACACAAAGAACTGTTAAACAGTGTTAAGTGTGTGTTTATATGTACAAACGTGTGCATAGATTACTCAGCAGTTGTATTTAAGTTGATGTCTGTTCTCGACTCACACTTTAGTTATCTCGCCGTTTTGTACAATAGAATTGATTTGTAAACACTGCCAGAATATTTTCTAGCTGGTTTGTAATTTTTTAAAGAGGTTTTTTTTTTTTAGATGTGGATTCTGTAAATAAAATCGTAGTATTTAAAGTTTGGTTTTTTTTGTCTTGTGGAAGAGGAAAGTAAAAAGTTGTGTGAGCATGAAGATTTGCCAAGGAAGGGGCACTTTTGTGAGGGAAGAGGAAATGACGACTAACGCAGACCATCTTATTTTGTACAAATTTAAACACTTGTCCCAGTGTGGGTGGGCAAAATACTAATTGAACTTAGCTTTGCATTGTATGCTAGTTTAAAGAAAAATCTCTGTAAAATACTGTAAAAAAAACAAAAAAAGAGGAAAAAAAACAAAACAACAACAACAAAAAGCTTTTATGGTGAGTTTTGTAAATAGATTTATTAAAGGATGACCTGTTCTCTAGCTGTGATCTTACCACTTTGAATGGATGTCATTTGAATAAATTTTGTATGGTAATGAATCAATAAAAAGGGTTTTTAAGAAACTTTCTATTTGTATATAGCTATTTTAACAACTTGCATGCTGCTTCTTGAAACCTTGATGATGTTACTTTTATCAGGCAATGCTAGACACTCTTTATTTCAGTCAAGACTATTTTTTTTAAGCTAGAGTGAAACAAGAATAAAAGACACATGCAAAGAGACCTAGCTGATGAGCTAGAGACTGGGATATTTTGGTTTGGATGTTGTTTGTTAGGGAGGTTGTGTGTTTATTTTTCTTTTAAATCCCCCCCAATATGAATTCTGAACAGACTCTTTGCAAACTTCAAATAAATTGAGTTATTCTAGCATTAAATGACCTGAAAGCAATTGTTGAGGACCTGTTTAAGCTTCTTATGGGTAATTCTACCAAAGTCTCCTATGAGTAGCTTTGAAAAGAAGGATGTTTACAAACTATGCACATACATTTACAAACTTGTACTTTCCTTTCTGGTCGTGGTGCTGTGCTTTTCTAGATGCATGGCCATCAAGGTGGGTTTTTTCCCCATCAGTACAATGCAATTGCAGTAATGTGGATGGTTGCTTAAATGTTACACTTCCAAAAAAGTTGTACTTGTCCTCTTCACGGCGTACGAGAATGCTGCAGTTTAACATTTTGTGCACCTGCCCATACTTTGAACTTCTGCACACAGCAGTGCTGAAAGGAAGATAACAGAGAAGATTCTCTGTTCTTTCATACTCCCAGTAAATAAAGGAGGGGTAGAGGACTGTGTGCTCTGATCTCCCTTTGAAACAAACACAATAAATGTCCTCTTATTGTCCTGTCGCAGCTCCCTGGCCTGTTCTTGGTTTCTTTGTTCCATGGCTGCTGTAATTGTCTGCTATTACTGGCTACAGCCTGCTAGTTTTCACCTTGTCTCTCATCTTCCCTCTACTTTCTGAACCTGCTCTGTGAAATCTGGATGTGCTGAGTTGCAGGAGGAAAAAGCTAGCCAGGTACAATCTGAGCTAGCACCACGTACTTCAATAGTGCACAAATACTAGTTTTAGGCTGCTCGTTTGGCTGCTAGTAGGTGGAAAAAGATCTTGACAGATCTGTCAAACCCAGCCTGAATGACAGACAACGGCACCCTCCTTTACACAAGTGTTTTAAAAAGGAGAGGGGGGGAAAAAAAAGTGTTCCTGCCCCTGGGCCTACAGTGGGAACTTGTTCACCTCCAACTGACGGTCACTATCGCTTCCTATTTCTGCCTTACACCTGAGGGAGTAAATTACACTACTGACTCGAAGCAGACAGGGTAAGTTTCCTTGCAGAAAGGAAGTCTACAAGATAGGTAAGATAGATTCTGCAGTGTGAGACTGCTACATGTTTAGCAGCAGAAAATTTAGCAGTATATGCCAATTCTTGCACAATGCCATTAGTGTGCTGGAGCCAGCAATTGTCAAGATTAAGTGAACCAAGAGCCTTCCTAGTAGTCAATGGAGTGATAGAAACAAAGGCATTTAAAAAAAGGTAGAATTCATCTCATTTTGCTTTTCTTGCTGAAACAAGATCTGCCTGGATATTATCCTACACCTATGCAAAGATCAGCAGTATGCTTTGCATTTGTCAAGTTTGGGAGTGTCTTTGCACACTTTTTTCTTTCTGAACTAGCAAGAAAGTGTCATATTCAATAGGAAAAAAGGGGTTGCTATCAATTCTGAATGGTACTGAATACTGCTGATAAATGACCAGATTCCCATAAAGTGCAGAGGAAGAGTGGAAGAACTCTGTTTTTTTTTGTTTTCCTACCTTCAGGACTCCATTTTCTTCCAGAACTGCATGTTAATAATCAGTCAATCAAGCTGTTACATAAAAACTGTGCTCTCACTTCCTGGGCTGTTTTCTCTCCCTGTTAGTTAAGATGCTTTAAAACAATTAGGTATATTCTATTAACCAGGAGCTAAAATTGAGGATTGCTATTTTATTTTCCTAGTAGTTTTTTTTAACTACCTACTCCTGCAAAACCTCTGATAGCTTAAGATGGTAACCCAGCCTGGGGCTGGCATCTTCAAGTCTACCACCCCTGAAGTGTAGGAAGAGAACCTGGAAAAGACATTTTCTAAAGCTCTTCTTTGGACATTTAAAAACTGGAGCGTGTATATTATCACTCTATAGAAGGCCCAGTGCTGAGACTTGCACTGCTAGTTGCTGTCTCTTAAAAAGCAGTTTTCCCAGGTGGATATAGATAAGGTGTTTCAGTGGTCATGAGATGGCAGGGAATCATCTGCTTCCCTTGAAACCTGCTGCACTATCAGCAGTTTGTGTGCAGCTTTATTTTTTATTGTGAATGTGCCATAAAGCAATTTAGATTTCAGCCTCAAAAACACTCAAATGCTGCCTTCCATATTGTGGCCACATCCTACGACTGAATAGAACTAGACTGTGTTGGCACAAGGGCTGCTTGATATTATGAATTCTTGGCAATAGGACAAAGCAAGGACTCTGCCAGATCATGCTGAAACTGATCAGCAAGGCCTGTGTATGTCACTAGGTTATTCCTGCCTGAGAGCTGCTCTTGGAGCTTGCTGCCTCTGCTTAATGAGTAGTGTTTTGTCAGCCTCAGCCATCTAGAGATATCTGGCTATGTCTGGCAGGCTGTCTGTGCTTTGCTCTTTTAGCCAGCCATAAACCAAGACTGATGTCTGCCCAGTTTTGTTTAACCATAGAGGTAACAGCTAGTCAATCTAAGTGTGGACTAGTGCAATTGCCATGTTCCCACAACACAGGAGTTGTATTCAAGAGGCAACAGCTAGTCAATGTAAGTGTGGACTAGTGCAATGCCATGTTCCCACAACACAGGAGTTGTATTCAAGAGGTAACAGCTAGTCAATGTAAGTGTGGACTAGTGCAATGCCATGTTCCCACAACACAGGAGTTGTATTCAAGAGGTAACAGCTAGTCAATGTAAGTGTGGACTAGTGCAATGCCATGTTCCCACAATACAGGAGTTGTATTCAAGAGGTAACAGCTAGTCGATGTAAGTGTGGACTAGTGCAATGCCATGTTCCCACAACACAGAAGTTGTATTCAAGGTCTGCATACTTAGAAAACCAAATACAAAGAATCACTAAGGAAGTAGCTAAAATACTGACTAGGTATTGTATGTATCATTAATTACTGGCATACCAAGGACTACTTACACCATAATGAGGATATCTGAAGCAGATCTTTGTGACTACTGATTTTAAAGTCCTCTCCTCCATTTTCCTCTGGGCCAAAAATGCTACAAAAATAAACAACTACAGATCACTCGATGATACTATGCCTGAAAAGTACTTCTGTGCTTAAACAAAAACTAATCACAAAGGCAAATGTCTCTTAAACTCAAACAATAACTCTATCATGAGGCCAGGAAGACAGTAATACTGTTTCATCCTGCCTAGAATGATTTGTTCTAGAAGACAGATTTAAATGAAGTGCTTGTTTCTTTCTGTCCCAGTTCTCTACATCTCTCTTAGAATCGTAGAATCAGCCAGGTTGGAAGAGACCTCCGAGATCATCCAGTCCAACCTAGCACCCAGCCCTAACCAATCAACTAGACCATGGCACTTAGTGCCTCAGCCAGGCTTTTCTTGAACACCTCCAGGGACGGTGCCTCCACCACCTCCCTGGGCAGCCCATTCCAATGCCAATCACTCTCTCTGTGAAGAACTCCCTCCTAACATCCAGTCTCTGCTTCCCCCGGCACCTTCAAGTCTCCCAAGTACAAGCTTCCGAGTACAGAGGCAGCAGCAGGCCGGCAGCTCCCTGCCGTGCGCGCCGCAGCTCCTGCGTCTTTACAGCCACGCTGCTGGAACAGTCCCAAACCGCGAGTCGAGTGCCCCAGCTACATAGTATCATAGTATCATAGTATCATCAGGGTTGGAAGAGACCTCACAGATCATCAAGTCCAACCCTTTATCACAGAGCTCAAGGCTAGACCATGGCAACAAGTGCCACGTCCAACCTTGCCTTGAAGTGCCCCAGGGACGGCGACTCCACCACCTCCCCGGGCAGCCCATTCCAGTGTCCAATGACTCTCTCAGTGAAGAACTTTCTCCTCACCTCCAGCCTAAATCTCCCCTGGCGCAGCCTGAGGCTGTGTCCTCTTGTTCTGGCACTGACGGACTCCCGGACCACCCTCCCGTTTCCCAGGCGGCAAGCGCAGGGCGCCCGCCGCTCTCTACAAACACCGCCGTCCGCAGAGAGCACCACGGCCTGTCTACCCCCGAGGCCCCGGGCCCCATGCTGAACGCGCGGCAGCCGGCCCGCCCCGGCCCGGTACTGCTCCTAGGGCGGGCAAGCTGGCCCGCACCCCACTGGCCCTCATTTTCTCCCGGAGCGGAGCAGGCGACACCTCTCCCTGTTTCTGCCCCCTCCCCCAGGGACGGTCAGGGAGAGCCGAAGGTAGAGCTCTGACGGCCCCAGCAGCCACTCCATCTCCCGACGGGCCTTAGCTCTTCTCCCGTGTACAGCAGTCCACCTGCAACAGAAGCGGGAGTGCCAGCCCGTCTGTCAAACACCCAGGCGTTCTGGCAGGGGAACCGCAGGCCCAAACCACGGGCGGGCGCTCCGGAGCCCCGGTGACACCGCCCCGCCGCGGTCGCGCTCCCTCCCGTGAGACTGGCACGCAGCGCGGCGAAGTAGTTTGGCCGCTGCCGGCCGCCGTGGCGGCTGTCTGCGCGCGCAGAGCTGCCGGGGGGGCGAGCGGAAGGTTATGGCGGAGCCCGGCTGAAGCAGTGCTGCGTCTAGCGGAGGTGGGTGCCGGGGCTCGCTGTTGAGTTCTCTTCCCCCGCCGCTCTCTGCTTTCCGGTCGTGACGGTAACGGCCGATTTCCCCCCTCTCCCTGCCTGCTTTGCCGGTGTCGCGGCCGCACGGTGCTCCTGTGCCCCGCGGCGCCCCCGCTGGGCTGTGCGTTGGAGGTGGAAGGGGGAGCTGGCTTTTGGCGGGAAGCGCCGGGATGCTGGTGGGGCAGCTGCTGCTCGGGACTCGGGTGCCAGCAGCAGGGTGGAACTCGGTCAGGGTGTCCATCCTGTCAGGGCTCCAGGCCGGGTCAGGCGGCGGTCTGTGAGCTCGGCACGGACCGAACTTGCTCTGGGGCCCTGAGGTGAGCCACGCTGGGCTCTTGAGGATGTCTTCAGTTACTCTACACTTGTTTGCTGTGTTAGCCTGAGGATAAAAGCCTGTGACTTTACCAGAGACACTTGTTTGTAAACAGAGGAAAAACCATTCAATTTCCACCTGGATGAAAGTTTCCTTTGTGGAAAGAAGCACTCTTGCAGTGTGCAAGAAGATCCATGAGGGGTGACTGAAATAGACTGGGGCGAGGGAAATTCTGCTTGCGTCGAGACGTTAAAGACATTTTTGTGTTTTACTATTTACTAGCATTCTTCTTTTTTCTTTTTCTTTCTTTTTTTAAATCCCTCCCCCCCTAGATAAGTATAAAGCTCTGTAGATAGAACTTGCCAGGTTTAAGGATACATTAGTTTCTACTTTCGTTATTGCCTGTTATTCCCACTGCTACTCTGACAGATTGACTGTGCCGGGGAAAGTATAGGCTGGATGCTAGGAGGAAGTTCTTCACAGAGAGAGTAATTTGCCATTGGAATGGGCGGCCCAGGGAGGTGTTAGAGGCACCATCCCTGGAGGTGTTCAAGAAAGGACTCAATGAGGCACTCAGTGCCATGGTCTAGTTGAGTGGCTAGGGCTGGGTGCTAGGTTGGAGTGGATGATCTTGGAGGTCTCTTCCAACCTGGTTGATTCTATGATTCTGTGATTCTATTTGCCTGTGAAAAAGATGTTTCATGCATGCATATGGAACTACTGCTGATGGCAAGAGATGTATTCTGAAAAAAAGAATGTTGTGAATGTCTTTAGCTCAGGTTTGCTCTTCCCTGCATTTAATTCAAAATTTTAATCTGTTTGAGAACAGAAGTCTGAACGTCCTTAGTCATATTAAACTGACAAAAAAAGACTGTGAAAGAAGGACAGAGTGAGGCTGCAGGTCCACCTAGTCAGTTGCCATATCTACCCAGTCTTAATGAGGTCAAACTGAGCAAGAAACACATTTTTGCAAGGAAGGATGAATGCTTGTGGAAAAATAATGTGAACTCATGTTTTTTTTTTGTTCAGTAGTTCTGCCTGTTCATGTCCTGCCTTTTTTCTCCTTTTTTTTTTCCCTCCAGTATTACTATCCAAGAGGATTTAGACTTTAAAAAGGTATGAGTTTTAATTTGGTTGTATTATTTCTTTTGTGGACCACTGACATATCAGTATGCTTTTTGAAGAGAAAAGAACTAGCAAATCAAGACCTTCTTTTTCCTTTCCTATATCGAGTTGATAACACTAATGGTATGTACAAATAGGTAGTGTAAGGGACATCACACACACACCCTCACCCCCACTATTATTCTTTGTTGCTTGTCTTAGAATCATAGAGTATCAAGGGTTGGAAGTGACCTCAAAAGGTCATCTGGTCCAGCCCCCTTGCCAGAGCTGGATCACCTAAAACAGATCACACTGGAACTCATCCAGATGGTTCTTGAATATCTCCAGAGAGGGAGACTCCACAACTTCCCTGGGCAGCCTGTTCCAGTGCTCTGTCACACTTGCAAAGAAAAAATTCTTCCACAGGTTCACATGGACTCTCCTGTGCCTCCATGTCCATCCCTTGCCCCTTGTCCTATCACTGGACATGACCAAGACAAGGCTGGCTCCATCCTCCTGGCACTCACCCCTTACATATTTATAAATGTGAATGAAGCCACTCCTTAGTCTCTTCCTCTCCAAGCTAAGAAGCCCCAGCTCCCTCAGTCTCTTCATATTAGGAAGGTGTTCAGTTTCATTAATCATTTTTGTGGCTCTGCACTGGACTCTCTCAAGCAGCTCCCTGTCCTTCTTGAGCTGGGTGCCCAGAACTGGACACAGTAGTCTAGATGAGTCCTCACCAGGGCAGAGTACAGGGGAAGGAGAAACTCCCTTGACCTACTAATCACATCCCTTCTAGTATACCCCAGGATGGCACTGGCATTCCTGGCCACAAGAGCAGACTGTGGCATGCCCTTGTTTGAGCTCCTTAGTAAGCTATTGGGACATACACAAAACCAAGTTTACAGTGGTAAATCAAACTATTTAAGAATTACACACAGCACAATGTGGGGCATGTAAATATTTTTGATAGGCTTCTGTAGCAAATAAGGGTTTTTCTGCTGTCCTGAAAACTGATCTGCATCTTGAGATCTGCTAGGAGGTAGACGTGTGTGGAAGATATAACTGGATTTTAAACTTCTAGTATATTATATAAGCCAGACAATAACCTAGCTACTTTATTTTAGCTAGGTATCAGGATCAGGTGTAGTTGTTTTCAGTCTTGCACCTGAAGACAGGAATTCTTGTTTTGCCATCAGTATTTGTTTTGCTACCAAATGTAAGGCCTGTGTGGTCAGGAATTCTGGGAATAGTTTGGCTTGCTTTTGAAAGGACTGTGGAGATGTATTAAAAATGCTGTGCACTCATTTTTAGCACACCAATAAGCAGGTGCTTGAAAGCTGCATCTTTCTTCTCCTGTGATATGCGTGGAATAATGTCTGTCACATACTGTGAACTCATTATTTCCCTGTAATAACCTGGTATGATTAAGAATGCTGCTGCGGTGTCTGAAGAGCTGCAGAGTGTTTGAATTAGAAGATAATAAAGGGACAGATTATGAAGAAAAACTGTGTTCATGTTTAGAATCTCAGGGGAAAAGAGCATCAGGTAGTATCTCTGGTTAGATGGTTGTTTTTATATGCTCTGTGTTCCTCCTGTGTATATTGCAGGTAGATTTGGGAATATATCTGGCTTTTCTTTATGAGAGCATACACAGTAGACACTAGGTGTGATGGTTTGGGTATTAACCCTGCCCCCTGCTCCACTTAAGAAAAATCACCCAGTCTAAACTCAGACGATCTGGAAATTGAGTGAAGCTTTATATTTACAGCTTAGCACAGTATACAAGCAGATATTTACAATATATACAGAAATATACAAGTTAAAAAGTAATACAGAAACACAACAGCCCTCCCAGAAACCAAGAGTCCCCAGGAGGGGCTCCCAACCACCCTTCCACCTTCCTCCCACCCCTCTACCTTACCCCAGACTTTGCCTTATGTTCAAAGGTGAGTTTGGAGGGTCAACCGGGGGGGTTAGTGTGCTAGTTTGGAGCAGGGTAGAATGTTTTGGTGAGAAGAACTAGATTATAGGCTGTGAAAGGAAAACAATGGTTATGTCCACTTCCCTCAGAGTCTTGCAAAGGAGTTCAGGAAGAAGAAATGAAAACCTTAGGTAACACTAGCCATTTTTCTCACACACTCTGCCTTGGGCTTCTGACTGAGCTACATCTCTCTGACAGTTAGGGAGCAGAAGAATTAGTCACACAGATGGTTAGAGAGAAAATTTCATGCATCCTCAGAGACAGAGCAAACAACTGTTATCTATGTTTATGTTCTTGTTCTTATACATCTCAGCCAGCCTGTGAGTGAAGTAGACCTCACCATTGTTTCCTTTTCACAGCCTATAATTCTTCTCACCAAGACATTCATCAAACTAGCATACTAGGCCTTGCTTTTGTATTCAGCTGCTTGCTAATACCACTCTTTTCTAATAGTCCCTGAAGATGCCTGCTGCCTGCGATTCAGTGCTGGAAGACATTGAGGATATGGTGTCAGCAGAAGATTTGAAACCGCAGGATCGGCAGTTTGTGAGAAAGAATGTCTTCCCAAAAGTGCGAAAACGCCGCTCACAAAACAGGCAGGCAGACGAGGATCCCCCAAGTGACAGGTAAATTCTTCTCATCTCTTGTGTGCGCTGTCAGCTGCTGAAAAGCTGCAAGTGTACAATATCTCATAATGTAAAATCTCAATGTAAGATAAAACTGACCAAAATAGTGCTTATAAAATGTAGCGATACTGAATAATAAATCCTAAGCAGGCTCACTTTCTGTAGAAATCAGCTATGACTGAGATACAGATTAATGGAGTAATTAGGCTGGAGAGATGATTCTTGTGATTTAAGCTCTTATATGTAAAATGTTTTGTGAAGAATTGTCTGTTTCTTCTTAATTACCTAAGTAGAAGCTGAACCCTTCAAAGTGCAGTCCTGGAGTAGCTTTTCAACATCTGGAATGAGAAATGTAAATGAAATTTTGAAAGTCACGAAAGGGTTGAGATTGGAAGAGACCTCTGGAGGCTATTTTGTCCAAATTCCCTGCTCATGCAAGGCCATCTAGAAACAGTTGGCCAGATCTGTGCCTCAGTAGCTGCTGAATATCTCTAAAAAGGGAGATTCTACCACCTTTTTTGGGAACCTCTGCAGTGCTTGGTCACCTGACAGTGAAAGCATTTCCTGATGTTTGGAGGGAAATTACTGTGCTTCAGTTTACACCAGTTGCTTCTGTGGCTGTCACTGGCCTCCACTGGAAAGAGTCACAGAATTTTGTAGATAGGATGTGGCACTTGGTGCCATGGTCTAGCCTTGAGCTCTGTGGTGAAGGGTTGGACTTGATGATCTGTGAGGTCTCTTCCAACCCTGATGATACTGTGATATATTAGCTTGTCATTCAGCCTCCCTGGTTAGCCAGGACTGTGGATAAATAATGGTGAGTGGCTCTGTTCTCTTGACTCCTGTTCTTTGGATATTAATTAGAATTGATGAGATCTCATGTTAGTTTTCTTTTCTTCAAGCTAAACATTCCCAGCTCTTTCAGCCTCCCCTCATAGGAGTGCTTGAATAACCTCCGTGACTCTTTGTTAGACTGTCTCCAGTACATGCACATCCCTTTTATGGGAACATCTTATCTGAGCCCAGGGACTCCCCTGATCTGATCCTCTTCCATCAAGGGTATGTCTTGCTTGTTTTAGTCTTTCTACCTGATTTCTGGAACCTGGGATTTCCAAGGGCT
Organism: Pogoniulus pusillus; assembly: GCF_015220805.1. Taxonomy (NCBI): domain Eukaryota; kingdom Metazoa; phylum Chordata; class Aves; order Piciformes; family Lybiidae; genus Pogoniulus; species Pogoniulus pusillus. The sequence goes on from NC_087284.1 coordinate 14,982,506, forward strand.
GTGGTTTTTGTATGTGCATCCTGTAAGTGATAGAGTGAATGTTCTTTTGAGCATTCTTCAAGGTTCTTTTGAATCTACTGGTTTATTTTGGGGGAAGTAGTATGCAACAGCTACCAAATGCATCTGCATTTTTCTTCCTTGTGATTTCAATAGGAACAGGATCAACTTGCTGCTGCAGTGGAATTGATTAAAGCATAGGTGAACTCAGTTATTGATCATTCTTTCTGCTGCAGTTCACATCTAGTTTTTTATGGCTTGTTTCCACCTTCCCCCTTTTTAGTTTCAGCAATTTTAAATTTTCATTAGTATTCAAAGGAGATTTTATAAACATAACAAAGCACATTTATGTGGAGCCCCACAAAGGTACATGGATCCCATTCTGCCAGAAGTGTATGTACACCTGAACTGGTGATGGTCTATAGATACTTTTCACTAGCACTCCATTCTCCCAAGTATTCAGATAATATATGTTACTTAAAAGGCTATGTTTTAGTGGTTTTGATCCAAGAAAACACATCAAACTTAGGTTGTGAAACTCATTCATGCCTCTTAAAATGATTCATGCCACTCAACCCTGGTCAAGCCACACCTTGAGTACTGTGTCCAGTTCTGGGCCTCTCAATTCAAGAGAGTTGTTGAGATACTGGAACGTGTCTAGAGAAGGGCGACAAAGCTGGTGAAGGGCCTGGAACACAAACCCTATGAGGAGAGGCTGAGGGAGCTGGGGTTGTTTAGCCTGGAGAAAGGAGGCTCAGGGGTAACCTCATTACTGTCTACAACTACCTGAAGGGAGGCTGTAGCCAAGTGGGGGTTGGTCTCTTCTCCCAGGCAACCAGCAATAGAAAAAGGGGACACAGTCTCAAGTTGTGCTGGGGAAAGTATAGGCTGGATGTTAGGAAGAAGTTGTTGGCAGAGAGAGTAATTGGCATTGGAATGGGCTGCCCAGGGAGGTGGTGGAGTCACCATCCCTGGAGGTGTTCAGTAAAAGCCTGGCTGAAGCACTTAGTGCCATGATCTAGTTGATTGGACAGGGCTGGGTGCTAGGTTGGACTGGATGATCTTGGAGGTCTCTTCCAACGTGGTTGATTCTTTGATTGACCCTGATCAAGTACTACACAGCCACTCAACCATTTGCTCACTCCTCCCGGTGGGCTGAGGGAGATAATTGGAAGAGCAAAAGTAATAAAACTTGTGAGTTGAGATAAAGACATTTTAAGTGAAGGAGAAAGTGAAAAACCTCTAATGATACAAAAGCAATCACTTGGTACCTCTCACAGACCAGTCAGTCTCAGGACAATGTCTAGTTTGGAAAGACCAAACCCTCATTAGTTTTTTTTTATTGCTGAGCATGATGTCATCTGGCATGGGTTATCCTTTTGGTTAATATGGGTCAGCTATTCTGTCCATGCTTCCTTAAAGCTTGTTGGCCATCTTCAGTCTGCTTGTAGTGGGAGTGGAGCACATGGAAACGGAAGGTTTTGGTGCTTCGCAAGTACTGTTTAACAGCAGCTGAAGCACAGGTGTATTTGCAACACTGTTCTAGTCACAAACACAAAAAATAGAATCATAGAATCAACCAGGTTGGAAGAGACCTCCAAGATCATCCAGTCCCGCCTAGCACCCAGCCCTATCCAGTCATCTAGACCATGGAACTAAGTGTCTCAGCCAGTCTTTTCTTGAACACCTCCAGGGACAGTGACTCCACCACCTCCCTGGGCAGCCCATTCCAATGCCAATCACTCTCTCTGCCAACAACTTCCTCCTAACATCCAGTCTCTGCTTCCCCTGGCACAACTTGAGACTGTGTCCCCTTGTTCTGTTGCTTCTTGCCTGGCAGAAGAGACCAACCTCCACCTGGCTACAACCTCCCTTCAGGTAGTTATAGACAGCAATGGGTCACCCCTGAGCCTCCTCTTCTCCGCTCTATCCTGGCTAGACCTAATATCCACTACACTAAAATGAAATAATTCTGATGTTTTTTCCTAACTGTTTGGAATTTTACTGTTTGTGTTGCTTAATTTTTTATTTAGGGGATTTCAATCAACTGAGTCTGTTCAGTGGGCTTAAAGGGGAAGCTTGCCTATCTTTTAACTTGCTTTTTTCAAAAATTTTTGCTTAGCATTATCCCTGGTGTTCAGAAAATCTGGATCCGTACATGGGGATGTTCTCACAATAATTCAGATGGCGAATATATGGCTGGACAGCTGGCTGCCTATGGATACAAAATTACAGGTAACAATATCAAACAAATTCCATAATTCAGATTGTTGTGGAGTAAGTGTTCAGAGCTCTCAAGCTGTCATTGTGTTTTCAGTCTGAATTAGCTTTTTGATCTGATTTTGATTTAGGGGTGAGGAGGTGTTTTCCTGGCATTAAGCAGAATCACTGCAAGATGGGTGCTTTCAGGATGGTTAAGTTTTCCTGACAGAGTAGCCATCTAATAAACAGCTTGCAGTGCCTTTTGTAAGCATTTTGCTTATAGAACTTAATTGAAAAGCTTTTCATAAGAGTGGAAGGGAAAAGTTATTCTTGGGCAGAATCTGACTGGTTCTCTGGTTGTAATTGCTGAAGCCCGAGAGAGAGAGACCAAGGAAGTGTGTTGCCACTTGGTGTGTGTTGGTTGCTGGAGCAGAGGTGAACTGTTCTATGTGGATGATCCTTTGTTTCAGGAGAGACTTTCAGTATGACGAAGGTGGGATGATACAGCTTTTTATCTTATACACATGAAAGTGCTGAAAATGCTTTTTTTCTCTTCCTTCCAAATACTTTAAAAGACTCCCTGTCAACATCATCTGCCTCTCCAGCTCTGAGCAAAACCCACAATCCTGTGTTTGTGCTGGCCACACTTCATCTCCGTAAAGCAAAATGTGCTGAAAGGAAAGCTGTAGGAAGCTGAAAACCGATCATGTCACGTTTCAGTGTGGAATTATTATCTGAATACTTTTGTGTAGCTTATGGCTAGTGGGAAAAAAAAGTTATTTTTTATTTATTAATTCAGGTTTTGGTTTGTCTTGCATTTACACTTGTCCTTGTACTGAAAGATTGCAAAGTTGTCTTTCCTGACATTTCACCAGAAGCATTTTATTCCTAATTTCACACAATGCTCGTTTCTTTCCTTCAATATCTCATGTTAATGCTAAACACTTACACCTCGTTTTTCTATTTTGCAGCTGATATCTCTGTATCTAAGTAGAAACTAAATACTGAATTACTCAAGTGCTGAACTATTTTAGGGAACCCAGGTGGCTCTTAGTACAGCTCTGGAGGAGGTATGCACTTTCCACAAAAATTATAACGTCTTTCAGGGGTTCACATGGGACTGATCTAGTTAATGTCTGTAATGGACTTGGAAGACAGCATGTAATGTACCTTCAGCAAGATTGTGAAAAACTGGGGGAAGTGGTTGATAGGCTGAAAACCAGTTCAGAGAGACCTTAACTGAAAGCAGCTTTGCATGAAAAGAGTCTAGGATTGAGGTAGACAAGGGCTGAAAATGAGTCAGCAATGTACTCTTGTAGCTAAAAAGGGCAAACTGTATCCTGGGCTGTATTAGCAAGAGTATAGCCAGCAGGTCTGGGTTAAGTGGTCCCTCAGCTCTGTGGTACTTGTGAGGCAGTGTTTAGAGTAACTGCGTTCACCTTTGGCCTAGTTTTTGGCTCTCCAGGGAAAAAAAGAGGTTGATGTAGTGAAGTGAGTCCCGTGGAGGACCATCAAGATAGTTTTGGGAGCACGTGATAGAGACTGGAAAGACTGAATTTCTTCAGCTTGAAGACGAGAAGGTTCATTGAAAATCCTGGTTGCAGACAGCAATACCTAGTAGGAAGGTACAGAAAAAATGGAGCTAGTCACTTGTTAGAGGTGTGCAGTGAGACAAAAGACATCACAGTCTTGCTCTTAAAAAAGTGGCAGTTAAGATTTTTAGCATCTGGTGCATAACTGGCTGCTCATGCTGCCCAGCTTTCTGTAGAAGCAATGCCAGTGTAGAGAGTTTCCCAACATTTCTTGACTATGGCTCATAAATCTCTTTTTAAGAAGACATTTTATTATTTCTTATAGCAAGTCCTTTGGGAAGTTCAAACAGAATGTCAACAAGAGATTTAGTGGTTAGTAAGTATTGCTTAACATTATCCACATTTCAAATATTTCTTTAAATTAAACAATATTACTTAACACAACACCAAAAAAAAATCTTCATAGGCAATTTTGTCTACTTCAGGGCCTCTGTTGCTATAATTTGTTGGAAAGAATTTGTTGCCAGAAGTTGAGGAAAAGGTAAAAAAAATTACTAAGGTCAAAGATAATCTCTTGTCATAGAATCTTGGACAGCTATTGCTTGGTGTTTTAGCCTGTTTAGTAGGTGTTCCTGAGCTTGGTTCAACAACACTTGCTGAAAAGATGCTGGAATGAAGTTCTCTAGGGAATATGAGGTGAGCTTTAATTGCAGTTGCTTTCCCATCATAAAGGAAATGGCCAAGCACTGTTTTTACTGTCTTCTAGTTACAAGATTGGAAAGAAATAAAAGCAAAGCAGAATCAGACAGACACTCATTGTTAACTAGAAGTTAACTGAAACTGAACATTGTTATAATTTATTCTAAATACAGGAATAATTGTTGATTACTTCTTCATACTATATCCTATCTTTCTTTATTGCAAGGAGTTTACTGTGCTCTCGCTAAGAGCTCTGTTTAGGAGATAAAGTGGTGTGGGTTTTCTTTTTACTGGATTATTTATTTTTCTTCCTTGCCTCTATCTGTTTCTAGAATGCTCATTCTGTATGAAGACCTTTTATACAAAAATACTGCTTTCAGGTGTGGTTGAAAGCTGAGGGCTGTGCTGCAGTTTTTCACAGCAAAGACTTAACTTTGTCTAGAGAGAGAGCGCAGTGTGAATTTGCAGTGTACAAATAGTGCAGTAAAAGCAATGCCAGTTTAAAATCGGGAGCTTCATCAGCTTAAAGGCAAAAAGGAAACAGCAGAAAAGCTGAACTTATTTTTGTACTTGCTTTTACAATGGAGGTAGGCAGTATTCTGAACAAATCTTGCATACCACCCAGCAGGAACACAAAGCTCCTCTGTTAGTCTGAATCACGCAAAAGTGTGTGGACCAGCTGCTATCAGTGTAGGGTTGTACCATGGTGCTTGTTCATGTTGTGGAAGTGGTATAGCTGAAGGTGGCTTTACTGGTTCTAAAACTGGTTTTGTTTTCTTGGCAGCATGACTCTCTATATAGCTTAGATATGCCTGCAGATCTACTAGAGTTCTCCCTTTGAGATACAGCCTGGAGGAAGAAGAAACTCTCATGCTACAGACATTACTGCCTACTGTGAAAAAGAGGAAGGGGGCGAGCTGGGAACTGTCAAATACTGTGAGCTAGATGTTTGTTTGCAGAAGAAATTCAGTCTATGTGCCACTTCACAGTATGTTCTCTTTGAAAAATGGAACCAAACCTGTAGTCGTACAAGGAATAGACTTCTGAAGTGAACAGTTGAATTGGCATTTGTTGACCTCTACAGGTTTCTAGTTCTGTTGAATGAATGGTTTTTGACCCAGCTTTCTTGAATGCGTTCTGCTAGACCAAGCAGTTAGACATGCTTGTTATTTTGTAATAATTACTTCTGGCTTGAGGCTGTTCAGGTCCATAACATTCTCTCTTCAGTCACTGCAAAACATGCTTGGGTAGAGGTGGTGTGTTTGAAGACATTACTAATAGCTTGCAAATACCAGAAGAATGAACAATAACTTTTCCTTTTATGAAGAGGAAGCAAAACCCGTTATTAAACTGTTCCTAGCTTTTATTTGCACTGTACTTGTATTTCTCTAGAAATAAGTGTTGGCAGGGAACTTTTTCCTCTTATAGCATGGGATTCCAGAAGCTAAGAGGAGTGTTGTTGTTTCCTTGTTAATTCAGCAGGCATGTGATACTATAGAACTTAAGCTTTATCTATGTAACTTTAGACTAGTTTTTGTTCAGGCATCCTTTTTTCTGACTTGCATATTTTTTCTGCAAGGTTGTTGGATGGAAAGATGCTGTATTTTTTGTGAGTACCTTTCTGTGCCTCTTGAAGAGCTTGCCTTGTTTCTGTAGTTGTAGTAGTTTTGGCAGAACTTACATCAGTGAGATTTGCCAGGAAGGTGGTGGAGGCACCGTCCATGGAGGTCTTCAAGAAAAGACTGGATAAGGCACTTAGTGCCATGGTCTAGTTGACTGGATAGGGCTGGGTGCTAGGTTGGACTGGATGATCTTGGAGGTCTCTTCCAACCTGGTTGATTCTATGATTCTATTTATAGTTCATGTTCTGTCCCAAGTCTGAAATTGCTGTGCAGAATATGTATGCATTTCTCTAAGGCAAATCTCATATACTCTTTGGAAATACTGTTAAAGAAATTCTCTTTGTTACTACTTGTTAATTTTCACAACACTTGTCAGTTTCATTTACCAATGGATATAGCTGAGGTATCCTTAAGACTATGTAATCAAACAGCAAATTTGAGCAGAAGAAAGAAGGAAAAAGACAAGGGAAGAACAAATGCTCTGGTCTGCTTACCACCTCATGTTGAAAAGAAGATGGATGTAAAAGGAAACATAATCTGCTGTTGAAAAAGATGGGGTGCTACGATCTAGTGTAGACTTCAGTGTTAAAAGGCATTAGCTCGTGTTCATTCTGTTGCATGAACCCTGCTTTCTCAGACTTTGGCTATCTCCATACAGATGCAGTGTGCTGCATCATCTATTTTATACATACAAATGGAAAATAAAGATAATGACTAAGATTTTACAGGTGTTCACTCATGGCTTGTGAATTGCAATTCAGAACCTGGTGCTTTGTTTTGGAAGTACTTGTCTACTGCACAATAAAATTCTAATATTTTTAGACTTTGATTTAATTTGTCCTAAAATGGAGATCTCAAACAGGTCGCTGCATGATAAACATTTGGCAGCCTTGCATAGCAGTGGTTGAAGTCTTTTGACCAAGGTTCCTGCTGCATTCTATTGTATGCTTTTAGCTGCTCAGAATCAACAGCTGATATTTCCATTTTCCTCTCTTCACCCTGCTGATTATGCTTCTCTGTTGCTTCAAAAGCATCATGTAGAATAAGCTGTAATGAGTGCCTTGTAGTTTTGGGGTGCTGTGGCTATCCTTTGAGGGTTTTTTAAGTAATCATTTTTAAGATAAAATAAACGTCATCTAAGTGCTTGGTATTTAGCTTTAGCAGTTAGTTAATTCAAGTTTAGTCCTTGCTATACTTTTCAAATGACTGTGATTGCACTGACCAAAAAAAAAAAAGAATCTTTTTTCTTTATTTTTTTTTTAAGGAGGGCATTTAAATAGAATAATCCAGGCAATTCTGTTTTCCCTAGCAGCACTGCAGCCATGAGACTGTCATTCTCTGTGTAGCCCCACAGCAATGGTTACAAGTGAGCTAAGGTGTAAATCCTATGTAATTTTGTACCCTTGCTGTAGAATTCCCTTGTTGTCTGTCACTTGTAAAATCACAATCCTGTGTGATTTCTGCATTGCTTGAGAACCTTACCTGCCTAACCACTCTCCCAACAGGTTCCTTTTTCAAATTCAAACTGACTGATAATCTGAATGCAAAAGATTTTGGTTGCTGGTACTGAAAGAGGCAGTAATTTATTTCTATACCTCTTGTTAAGGTGAAATAAGTATCTTAACACATCCAGTGATATGGTTTCTTACTATCACAAGGTCTTTTGATTCTTGGTGCTTAGGCTTGAAAACCCTTCTCTGTCACATGCACTTAGTGTGAATGCTTGGATTGTGAGTTTGGTGGGTTGTGTTGTGTCTAGTCCCCTTTTGCTGCTGCTGAAATAATCGTTGAGGGTATGAATTCATCGCATTAGAATCTGAAAATGCTGTGGTGGTGACATGGTTAAGAGGATGAGATGAGAGGGCAAAAGGAGACATAGAGGGAAAACTAAAGATATCCATCCATGGGATGAAACAAATCTGTGAATGAAGACAATCAAGATTTCACAGATATTTGGGATGAATACAGGTGTTCCTAGTGCAGCCTCAAGTGTCCACTGAAGCAGGAAGTGGGATGATGGGTCTGGAGTGTAGAGTTAATATTACAACATGCCGTGATTGATCCACAGCTGCGCATGTTCCACAGCCCTCTGTGAACTATGGAATAATTGGCAGTTTTGGCAGCTGTGTGTTACTCTATTACTGCTCCTGTGCTCCCTGTAAAACTTCCTAGCATGTGTGTGGCAGGAGTTGGCCACTTCTGACTTAGAGTTTGGTACAAGATTATATATAGAGCCGTTGGTGGGAAGTTTTTCCTACCTCAGCTTTCTCAGCACCCACTTCTTACCCCCATTAGGCAGCTTCCTGTTAAGTGGTGTATCTGCTTTGGGTATGTAGGACTCTTAATCCTCAAACTGGAAAATGTTTCCTCTGTTTATGGGACAACTAGAAAGAACGACTGTGTGTTTTTCCCTAACAGCTTCCTGTATCACTGCTGTTAAGCCTTGGTCTGACAAGTGTGTGCTGTTTTTTTCTGTTTATCACACTTTAAATCACCTGTTTCACAGTTCGTATAAATTGAATTGATTTCTTTGTTTTCTTTTTAGTGTTTTTCTTTAGCAGTTGGGAGGAGGCCTGAAAGCCTGCATAAATCCTACATGCACAACATTTTCAGAGACACCTTTAGAGAGAGTATGTAGGTAAATTTAAGCATGAATACTTTTTTGGGGGTAATTCCAGATGTAGAGCAAATGACTGCATGCTCTAGTGGTTGTGCAGTAAGGTGTAGTTCCGACTGTGCTCAGCTTCATGTAATCCAGAAGAATGAATCTGAAAAGGATTGAACCATGAAAGGTAAATTTCAGCTTCTGGTAACATGCATCGTCATATCTGCTATGTGTCCCTCTAGTAGATGGTTAAGCAATCAGTAAATGAAGCATAAGTAGTAGTGATTAAGTGAGTTCCATATGGACATACAGGTGATATGGAGCTTTGCAGAGTGCTCTGCTGAGACAGTCTCAGGTTTCTCATTATTCTCTCTGCTATACAAAATTTTTAGAAGTGAATGGGAGAACAGACCAGATTTTTTACCATATATTTTCAGAGGTGGGAGCAGGATCGTATTTTGATTAGACCATTTGTCAGAGCAGCTGAAAAAAACTTCTTTGTTACGATAGATGACTGGGGAATAGTGGAGAAGAGTTAGTGTTTACTGTAGGCTCTTGCTATAATTTGCAGTTTCATTTGCCAAGAATGGTGAAGCTTAGCTGTGAGTTCATTGCCATAACTTTGCCATAAGGCTTTAAAAGCCTTTGCTGTGCAACTTTGCATTAAGATGTTTTTAATGTGTTTGAGGAGTACTTTGTAACAACTGCAGTGTGGGTGCCTGTGCAAGTGTGAGCTGCAGTGCGTTGTGTATTATAGGAGACATGGCAAGCTGAAGTGACTTAGTTTCTGACTTGTTGCTGATTAGAATTTTCAACTGTAGCAAGCTCTTGAATTGTACTGTGTTTCTAAATACATAGCAATAACCTATATTCTCCTATCAGGCCTGAGGGTGTTTTAAGAAAGGATTGCTGTGTGATTATGGAGGCTGGCTAGAGACAGTAGAAATTCACTAAATGGATAAGAGGCACAAATCTGATTCGGTGCTTTTCCTGCTTAACGGAACTGAGCGTAACTTCTGTGTCTTTTGTCACAACCAACTTGGGTTATGGTCATGCAAACCTGGTGCTTCTGTGGTTCCCAAGTGTGAAAACAAGTCCTGTCAACAAGGAGACAAGTAACCATAGAATCATTCAGTTGAAAAAAACCTTGGGATCATCAAGTCCAACCATTAACCCTATTCTACAAAGTTCACCTCTAAACTATGTCCCCAAGCACCACATCTAAGTGACTTTTAAACACATACAGGGATGGTGACTCAACCACCTGCTTGGGCAGCCCATTCCAATGTGTAACTACTTTCTGTGAAAAATTTGTTCCTAATGTCAAGTCTAAACCTACCCTGGTGCAGTTTGAGGCCATTCCCAGTTGTGAGAAGAGACCAACACCAACCTCTACAATGTTCTTTCAGGTAGTTGTAGAGAGTGGCGAGATCTCCCCTTAGTCTCTTCCTCAAACTCAACAGCCCCAGCTCCTTCAGTTGCTCTTTGTAAGGTTTATCCTCCATGCCCTTCACCAGCATCATTGCCCTATTCTGCAGTCACTCCAGCACCTCAACATCTCTCTTGTATTGAGGTGCCCCAAGCTGGACACTGTACTTGAGGTGTGGCCTGACCAGTGCTGGGTACAGGGGGACAATCACCTCCCTACTCCTGCTCGACGTAGTATTTCTAGTACAAGCCAGGATATATGTAACAATGCATGTAGATTTTTTTTTCTTTCCCAGAATCCATGTAACATATCTGGTGCTATCTTAAATTGCCTGTGCTTTTTGTTTGAGCTTTTAAAAATGACTCGTTTGGTTTTGTTTATTTCGTGATAGAGCATTGTGTCTCCCCAGGCACGATTGCCAAGAGCCACTTCAGATGAACCCTTATGATTTCTTTCTATCGAAATGTACGCACAGGAAAAAAGTCAGGATCAGGTAATGCACGAAGTACTTCAGGCTTGTAACCTTTTCGACTTTCTTGGCAGGGCTGGGTGCTGTACCAGCAGGAGCCAAGAGGTGGGAGCATTGGCTCGGCAGTGGCGGGCTGGGGCTCGCCTGCTCCCTGCCCTGCCTGGGGAATGCTCCCTCGCTCTATCTCTCAGCAGGGTGCTTAACCTTTCCATTACGATTCAGCTGATTTTAATTCATGGAGAGTGGATTATTCAAAATTGAAGTGCAGTCTTGTGGTTTTCATTAATCAACTTGAACTTAAATCATTCTGTTACTCTGATCTTATGACCATTTAGTTGAGAGCTTTGCTATTGTGTATTACAAAGGTTTGAAGTTGTATTTTGTTTTACAGGTACCACTTTTTAGCTGCAGTTAGATTTTGTGTCGGACTCTTCAGTTTCCCTTTCAGAGTTGTCAAAGAACAGTCTGTTGTACCTCTTAGGAGCAGTAGAGTTGTGCACTGGGAAGCATTTGAGTTTGCAGAGAAGGATCTCTGTGTTGGTGGAATGGCGTTGTGGTAAGCTGGTCCTGTGTCTGTGATGCAAAGAAATTACTTATTACATCACAAAGTTGTCTTGGAATGTCTTATATTGGCATAAATGATTTGTGCAGCTGTTCAGAAATTTCAACCTCGTCTGTCACTTCTATTGAACTTTTTTTTGTGTGTGTGCTTATTTCAAACACTTGTGTAAAGCAGGCTGGGTGCTGTGACCAAACAGCCACGGGGACATTAAGCTGGGTTAGCTGGTACAGTCTTTACAACATTGCTGATAGATGGGGTATGACTTGTCTGCAGAAATGCCCATCCATGGAGCTTCTACATGCTTCTGTGAATCTTACAGCATTTGTGTGCAGCCAGTTGAACTTAGAGCTTTAAGTGTAAGGGCTGAGGAACAGGCTTCATCTGTTTAAGCAGAACACATTAGTATTTGTCTTGTGTGTCAAATCCCTGGCTTTGGAATTTGCTTATAGAAAGAAACTAAGCAGAAAAGCAGAAACTTTATCTTGGATGACTATAAATAGGCTTTGAGTTAATCGTGCCAAAACTGAATTGCTGTTGATTGGTGTGAGACACTGGTGTATAGAGAAGTGAGTTTTTTGGCTTGCAATTTAATAGAAGACAGATCACTTGGCTGCTGATTTTATTAGGCATTTTGGACCCTCAGCTTTTGTTGGCTGGACTTTAAGGTTAAAAGTGTGCTTGTTTTTAATTGATTCCCTAAGTGATAGTTGACTTTTGAATCTCTGTTTGTTTATGGGTTGGCATTTTTCTGTGTATCATGCTTTGAAAAATTAATTTACTGTTTGTGGATGTGAAGAGGTAGACTGTTAGATGTTGCTAAATTTCAGCATCCAGGGTTTGTTTAGAGGTTTGAGACATTTGTGACTGATAGAGATGAAAGTAGGATATTAACTGAATATGCTTTAGAAGTCTTCTAACTGGAAGATAAAAAAGTTTTACATCTTAGACAGCTCTAGTGATATAATCTCAATAGCTCCAAACAGTCTTTGTACCATTATAGTAGAATAGGGAAAACTCTTAGCAAAATTTTTCATTAAAAGAGAAAAATGACTTTGGTTCTCCACAAGTGCTTTGACACTTGTCTTTTGTTTTATATATATGTATATATAAGGCTTGTTGCAAACTTGATGTGTTTCCAGAATTGCTTTGGGTCTATTCATGATTTTCCAAGTACAAACACATCAGAGCAGAGCACCAGCATCGTCTCGTGTAAGTGGCCGTCTGTAGTTTTTCAGTGCAGTCAGTGCTTTCTCACTTTCCTGAGACAGATGGATGTTTAAATGGAGGGGACTGTGAGCTTCACCTCTGCTGTTCTGTGAGCTGGAGAGAAATTCTCATAGTTTAATAGCACCTCAGTGTGATGCTGCTCACCTGCTGGCAGGCAGTCAGGCATAGGGTATAGGAAGAGTAGTTGATTTGTGAAGTGTAAATTGATGCAGAGTTGTATGGAGAGAGGAATTTTAAGTAAGGTGGTTTTCCCTGACCACCTGTAGGGAGTAGGTTGTATGTTTGTGTTCACGATGGGCAGAGCCTCCTCTTAGACTGCTGCAGTCTGTCACAGATCATAGGCCAAAAGGCCCCTGCCTGCTTGAGCTTTCATGCCTAGGGCTGGGCCTTTCACCAACACTTGTTTCAGCTGGTTGTTGAAAGCTGGCCATGGAGAACTTGCAACCCTATTTAGGTGATTAATGACCTTTCTGGTTGAAAAGTGCTTCCAAATGTGTAAACTAAGTCTTTTAGCACAAGACTATAGCTGCTTGTGTTTTCTTTAGTAGGTATGGGGAACATCTGATTCATCTTCATACCATGACATATTGAACGCCTTTATCACTTCTCCCCCTAGACATCTTGTGTCTAGGCTAAACAGACCTAATTCCTAAAAGCTTCTTTCATAGGTTATGTACACTGGATCTCTGATCTTTTGTGTTCCTCTTTTGTGGATATTTCCAGTTAATTTGCATCAATCTTCACCTGTGTTATTCCCTTTATCTTGTGTACTGTTCTGATAAGCGGCTACGAGATGGATTTTTGATGCCGTATTTGAAATGTGGTTTATGATCCCTTCAGACATAGGTCCCAAAACAGCTGAAATTTGAACCAAAGTCTTTTAGAGAATAACTGTCATAACTGACAGTTACATTTTCTTTTTAAACAAAATGAGACAAACTGAAACACATATGTAGAAAAATAGTTGAGAGATGCTGTTAGACTAAGTTGAAGTCTTGGTGCTAGCTTGTTCTGAACGGAACACCTTGCTTCTCTGCATCCATTTTTAGTGTAGCTTGACTGAATGCTACTAATTTGTAGAGTTTTTAAAGATTTGTGGCTCATTTGGAGACACTGCTGTTGTTGATAATAGCAATATTCTAGCTTTTCTTCAGTAACATCAATTCTGAATTGCTAAGCCAAAGGTTGACATCACACTTGTTGTTTGCCTTTACCTTTTCTGCTATAATTTCAAAACCACTCAGGTATATATATATATATATATATTTAATGCTTTGGCCATCTAACTCTAAAACTCAGTTAGTTCCTTAGCTTGATTTATTGCAAAGTTGGCCAAATCCATAGAAGTATGTATCTGTGTATTCAGACATTGTGAAAGAAAGAGGCCAGAGCATTAATGGGACTGATTGCTCAGGAGGTGGGTTGCCTTTCATTTAGTGCTAGGGCTTACTTATGCCTGGTTCAAGTACGTGCTTGTGAAATTAGAGCTTTAGACTTGGAACACTTTATTTTAGTGTTTTGTTCAGTGATTGATTTCTGCAGATATTTTATGCAATTTGATCTGGTTAAAAAAATCCATCTTGATGCCAGTCTTCTGGGCTTTTAAGTAGCCTATTATCTGCCTCCCTCCCCTCAATAGCTTGAAAAACTTGAATTTATTGCTGTGTGTAACTTCAGATGTTTTGAAAGTCTAGCTATGACAAGCAGAGTAATCCTGGCTGTTTAAATTCAACAAAGAAAAAAAACTTCAGGGGAACATTAGGTCAAAATTTAATTTTCTAGTTAGACTTGTGATACAAGAACTATACAGGTCTCTATTAGCATTTTGCTAATTCTTACTTACCTTCTCCAGAGTACTTTTAGGAAGCAGATGTAAAAAGCCATTGAAGGTGTCTAAACACTTTTTCCCCATCTTGCGGATTGCCAGAGTTTAGGTCAGTGGTAAGATGATTGTTCATATAGATTCAATCTGTAGTGTCAACTTTTAGGTTTTAGATAGCAATTATATGGGTCACTTTGCCCTGATTTATTTGAATTTATTTAAAATGAATCATAGAATCAACCAGGTTGGAAGAGATCTCCGAGATCATCCAGTTCACCCTATCACCCAGCCCTGTCCAATCAACTAGACCATGGCAGTAAGTGCCTCATCCAGGCTTTTTTTGAACACCTTCAGAGGTGGTGACTCCACCACCTCCCTGGGCATCCCATTCCAAAGAGTAAAGACTTTACTCAGTAATGTGTCAAACTTACCGTCATAGTGAGCTCTATACTGTAAGTCACTGCTAGATGGCACTGTGTACCTTTCACCGAAACTGTTAGTGAAAGCTGGTTATGAGAACTGTTTAAATTAACATTTAGGTTAAAAATGGCATTTTGTTGAATTTTATTTTCAGTTCAGTCACTTAATTGATCCCAATACAAGTGATTTCTGGGCTCAGGGACTTCTCACGTTGATTGAGAGGACTCCAAAGTTCAGAGGCAGCCCTAACAAGTGAGGTAAAATTTCTCAGTGTTTCCTATGTAGTTATTAATAATGCAGAAACAGTGCATACATTAGGCTTGTGTAAATATCCTAGAAGATTATTCAGAAAAAAATAGATCCCTTGTCAGGTCAAATATGGTCACAAAAGAGATGAAGCAGTGATTAGTATGGAAGTCTTTTGAGATTAGATGGGATTTGTATGATTTTTCTTAATGATCGTTGCCCATGTATGTTCTTGCTAGTTACACCAATGCTTTGCTTTCAGAGTCTTGGCTAGGACAGCTTAAAATTGTTGTAACTATTTACTTATTCCTCTGTAAAACTGCCTTTTTGGCTTCGGAGTGACTCTGTGGTATTCTTGTAAGCGTAGTAGTGTTCATTCATGGAGAAGAGCATATTCAAATAAAGCTTATGGGTGTGGTGCTGAGCCGCTTGCAGTGAGATGCAGCTGGAGATGCTTGTGTCCAATCAGGAGGGTGTGAGTTTTTCCTTCAGGAGCAATGTAAGCAAGTGGTGTTGGCTCTGCGGAGAGCACGATGCACTGAGCAGCCCATTTGCTTTACTGTAATGCTTACAAGCACGTTAGAGATTGTGGCTCTCAGGTACGTACATCAGGAAAGTTCAAATCTTTTAAAGATGTGGATTCTTTTGACAAACGAATAAAGTTTGCTTTAGCTGCAGCTTGTGCTTTCTGACATTAAAAAAAAGTCAGACTCCAGAGGGCCTGTGAAGTGCAAAAATGACATTTATATTGTCAGACTGCATCTTTTCTGTCTGCATGTAGGATTTCATGTTTTTATAATTCACATTAAGTGAAGACTTTTTTTCTCTTTCTCTTTTTTTTGGGAGGGGGAATAGATGTAGTTGCTGAATGCTGTAGTTGTATGTTACTGTAATGATTATGTGGATTTCTGTAATTGTTAATGTAAGTTACTTACTTCCTGAGACCTTGCTGTTTACTGCCTCTGTTCACGCCTGTACTAGCATTATCAGTGGTAGTTTGCATTGTGTGTATACAACACATTAGTGTATCAGTGATTTGCATGGTGTCTATACAACATTTCTGGTCTGACACTCCTTCCTGGCACTGACTTGGTGAATTTGTACTTGGAGTTCCAGGTATGCAGCCTAGCACACACCAAATGGAAGATCTGACATAAGGTCTGATTCTTATTTTATAAAAAGACTACCACAACTGTGATGGTTTGGGTATTCCCTGCCCTGCCCCTGCCCCCTTTGGAGATCACCCAGACTAAACTCAGCCAGCTCTGGAAATTTGAATGAAGCTTATATTTACAGCTTAGCAGAATATACAAGCAGATATTTACAGTATATACAGTTATATACAGAAACATACAAGGTAAAAGGTAATACAGAAACACAGCAGCCCTCCCAGAAACCTGAGTCCCCAGGAGGGGCTCCCAACCCCCCTTCCACCTTCTCCCACCCTGCCCCTTCTCTACCTTACCCCAATCCCAAGGAAGAATGGAGGTTCGGCCAGGGGGTTAGGAAGCAGAGTGGATTAATCAGAGAGACGGCAGAGAGGCTAGAGAGAGAAATGCAGCTCAGCCAGTTCCCGCAGAAGAAGACAACAGCTGCAACTCCCTTATCTATGTTTGGATTCTTGTTCTTATACCTCTCAGCAAGCCTATGAGTGAATTAGATGTCAGCACTGTTTCTCTTCCATAGCCTGTGATCTAATCCTTCTCACCAAAACATTCTAGCTAGCTTCAAACTAGCACAACAGCGAAACACACACACAATATATTAGCAGATACTGGCACAGGGACTCTTCCATGTAGGAAGATTCTGAGGAAATACTGAGCAGTTACTCTTACATTCTCTAGCTGCAGAACATTATTAAAACAAATGTTTTCACAGAGTGTTTATGGAAACTCCACTTGTATTGAAGAAGTGTTCTTTCAGACTATATATCAGAGGGAAACAAACAGAAGATGGTTCCTTACCATACGTGATTTTGAAGGTGATGGTGATCTGTATTAGTTTGTTATGTGAGGCTGTGTGGTGGTTTTGCAGCACTAACAGAATTTGAGAGTTAGCCCCAAAGAGTAAATTACCAAGCTACTCAGAATTTGAAAGTAAAATTAAATTCTTATTTACAAAAGTAGACTAATTATAAAAGGTAATAAACATATATACATACACAACTGCACAGCTACCCCTCTGGACAGAGCTGTTGCCAGCTCACAATAATATCTGTTCTGCTCCTAGTCAGTATTCTTACCAATAACTGAAATAATATTTGGTGGAAAGAAGTAAGCAAGGCCAGAGGAGAGACAGGGGTGAAAACAAGCAAGCAAGGGGGCCCAGAACAAGCTGTATTTCAAACTATATAGTGTTTTTTATACCAATGGAGTGGGATAAACATATCTGTTATATTTTGTTCAGCCCCTTGAGAGTCCCTCCTGAATTCTCTCTCAAATTCTCTGGTAAACATATATTTACAATTAAGACACTACTCTTAAAAGTGTAACAGGCTGGATGGAAAAAGTAAGATGTCTGTATCTGTTAACAACGGGAAAGCTAAGAAGATTTGTTGTCTTAGGTGAAAACTTCCTCAGTTTAGAAAAAAATGCATAACTGTAGTGTGTATCTACCTACAGCTGCTGATCCTTGCCTATGATGCAATGACTTTAAAATAAAGTTTCAGTTTAGAATCTGGAAGAATTACTTGAATGTAACTCTTTTACTTTGCAAGCTTTTTCAGCCTTTGCTTTGAAGCAGTAAGCAGCTACCTGAAGGGAGGTTGTGGCCAGGTGGGGGTTGATCTCTTTTCCCAGGCAACCAGCAATAGAACAAGGGGACACCATCTCAAGTTGTGCTGGGGGAGGTCTAGGCTGGATGTTAGGAGGAAGTTGTTGCCAGAGGGAGTGACTGGCATTGGAATGGGCTGCCCAGGGAGGTGGTGGAGTTGCCATCCCTGGAGGTGTTCAGTAAAAGCCTGGCTGAGGCACTTAGTGCCATGGTCTAGTTGATTGGCTAGGGCTGGGTGATAGGTTGGACTGGCTGATCTTGGAGTTCTCTTCCAACCTGGTTGATTATATAACTCTAAGACAGCTTCTAGGATGAATTAGTAATATATAGTTAGGTCAAGCTGTTAAGGCAAGATCTTTATTCTTTTGTATTATGATTAATTTGATTCTGTAAGAAATGTTTTAATAATGCTTTTGTATGAACTGATTTAGAGGTTTTTTTTTTTTTTTTTTTTTTTTTCTTTGGGAGAAAAACTCTTTTTCTTGGACACCTGTGCCCAAAGAGTGATTCAAGAAGGTGTTGATAATTGCTCATCCTTATTGCTAATAGGCACTTAAAGAAGAAAGATAAATACAAACTGGAAGGGGTTTTTTTTTTTTCCTGAGCTTCAGGAAACAAAAAAAACCAAAACAAAAGTTAAAAAAAGTTAAAAACTCATGTGAACTAGTGTGGGTTTTTTTTAATGTGAGATTCAAGACACTGTAAAATGCCTCCTAATCAGGCTTGTCCCTGTAAAATATGGTTTAAAGTGTTGTTCCCCCCCCCCCCCTTTTAATTAATACACACTAGCTTTTTGTAAAAGCAATTCCATTCCCCTTGATGCCTACTTTGGGTATCAGGAACTAAACAAAAAATGCACTGTGCTGTATAGAAAGTGTGGAACTATCTAATCCCCTGCTAAACATACAAAGGAGTGTGTGACTTAAGAAACAAACTGTGGTATTTGATACCAAGTTGTACCAGTTATGTCAGACACACTTGAGTATTGAAAACACATGTGCCATCTGTGTTGCAAACCATATTCTCAATAAACTGATTCCTAAAAAGAAAGATTTAAAGCCTGATCAATGTGGTAGGTTTCAGATGTGTTTTCAATGGATCTACTTTTATATCTTCCAGCATACTATACCATAACCTTTTTAACCTCTGTGTAGTCTACTAATTTTTTTTTTGCATCAGTTCCTTGAGCGTTGTTTTGCAAATGTTTTGATTGTCACCCCTTGAAGAGAGGATAGTACTTTGTAAAGTGTCATTCTGGAATAAACCATGAAGAGACTTCTTTGGCAAACTCTGTGTGCTGGAAACTTTACAGGCTTGTAAAGATGAACAGCTATTTGAGGAGAAGCTTAAACTTGGGTGGCGTTTATTATTGTTGTTTACAGTATGTGAATGTATAATTCTAAAGCAGCACTTGTTCTCAAGGTGCCATCCTATATTGTTTGTCTAGCCAAACATAACTCATATTACATACACAGGAGGCTCATTAATAAATTCTCTGTGGGTTGTAATATACTTTATATTTGTCCTTGGTTGGAATGTACATCCATTGTTCTGCTCTTACTGGCCACTAAAGGGATGAAAGAGGCCTAAGAGTGTTGGCTATTCCTGGTTGTCAAGAGAGAAGGGATTAGCCCATGCTTTAAATTTCCCTTTGTAGGACCTCAGAATGCATGCAGAGAATCAGGTGGTTTCTAAAACACTGGAAAATAATACATTTCAGTATGTCATCTTTTTGATATATTCCCTTCAGGAAAGTTTAGTGCCTCTCTTGGAATGCTTATAAAAGTGGCCATTCTATTCTTGCTATTGGTATGGCAATAGTTCTCCATTTTGTCCCTTTCAAATCTGAAGAAAAAGGACCTACTTGTCTTCCAAGTTGAAAGATTAATGTCACTATTTTCTGGTAATGTATTTCATGTAATGATCAGTTTCACTTAAACGTGTTTTAAATGTTGCATTTTGGAGTTCTTCAGTATTACCCTATGGCAACCACAGCATTGATTAGGATGAAGTTCAAACTGTTGCTTGTGGTCAGCCTGGTGGTCACACCATGTTGTTTAGCAGCAGGAATGAGGCTGGTGGGCTGCACTGTTTGTTGTTCTGTACAAAATACTCTAACTGAAGTACTCCTAACACTTTTTGTGTTGTAAAATATCAGATTAATTCTGGGCTTAAATGTAGTACATGTTGACTACAACTGAAAAAACCCACTCCCAAACCATAATATGGAAATGTTAAGTTAGAAAACCCACACAATAACAAACAAACAAAACCCCCCAAACCAAAACACACAAGTTCATGTTTACCCTAAAACTATGACTAAATCACTGTCTTATCAGGTAATCTGGGTTGAGGCTACTTTGACTTCATTTACACTGTTCTCAGATGTATCACTTATGAAAGGCACTCAGTTTCTGAGGTGACCACAGAGGAATACCTAATCAAGAATGAGCTTAGCTTAACTTCTTTTCCCCCACTACTTTAATATCTGAGTGTGAGATTATTTTGAAAAGGTATTTTGGTACCTTCCTTAGTATCTAACTCATCTTGGAAGGGCTGCCTTGAAAAAAAAAACAACAGTTGTCAGCATGGAAGTGTAGAAGTTATTCAGAAGGGAACATAACTGAACTGCCCCTCACATAAACCACCAGCTCTCTTCAGACCTGATTAAAGGTGGCCTACATACTTAGGTTGCAGTGATGTTTCTGTACAGGAGCTGTCTGTAAAGATAGCCCATTGTGAACTTTACTTAATAGTGATTTTAATTAGCCTGCTACTCCTACCACCTGCTGAAGTGGAGTTGGAAGGGCTGCTGACCTGAAATGAATGCACATGTTCAGTATTAATACTGCATGTCTGGATCCAGACAGCAATCTTTCATTTTGACATGCACATAGTCAAAATAAATTGTTTAAAATTGGAATGCTTGAAGTTCAGCCAGAGTGTGCATTCATAATTATCTTCAGTCTAGTCTACATAGAAATACATAGTGCTGCCTTTTTTTTTACTTGCTGTACATGCAGGTAAAAATTGCAGTGCTAGTAGATAAATGAATTATGTTGACTTGTTTTCCTCCTATTCATGAACAGTATTAAAAGCCTTTAAAACAGTTTAGTTATAGGGGTTCAGATTCTGTATGAATCTGTGGGTTTTTTCATGCATCCTCAAGAACCTGAACTTGTATTTTCTAGCTGAGCAATTATTACTTGTAATTATTCTTAGAAATTATTTTGTTGCAGGGAAAACCAAAACCCTGCTTCATCTGAGAAGAAAGTTTTCCAGTCAACAACATGACCTGTCAGAGATTTAATTCTGACCACAGTACCCTCTCCCTTAATTTAAGCTATGTGTTCTTCAAGCTCCCAGAAGATAATTAATCTAAATACTGCCATTCATTCAGTTCAACCTTGTTCACATTGCAGCAAAATGGTTTATTTAAAAGAAATCATAGTCCTGTTGGCAGCTGCAGCTCTAACAGCACAAACGCTTTTACACTGATTTTCATTGGATTGTAAGTCAAAGTTCAAGCTTTAAAGGTACTGCTCAGTCAGGACAAAGGATTTCAAAATGTTTTAGTACTGAGGTTCATACATGTCTGCAGTAATGCCAGACAGTGCTAGGTACTTTTGATACACTGCTGTTGATTACCTTTTGCAATAAGATGATAATGGAAAATCTTCCAAGTGATTCTTTTGTTTCAGATGAAAAAGCAAAAAAATAACCCTTTAATGGAGGTCATGTGCACTGATTGTAAGACTGAAAAAGGCTATGGATGCATGAGCTGTCTTATTTCTCATGTTGAGACTATAATGAACTAGGTCCAAAGCTGTTACCTCTAGAGCTGTGTTCAGGTCTAAGTAGTCCACGTAAGTAAACAGTGCCTTTTAAAATCAAACAAAAAGACCACCCCATTCCCTTTCCAAAACACCTAAAGTCCTGTGGTGTTATAAATGAGTATAAAAATGTACACATCACATGGATGTCAGATGTGTTAGAATCTGAAAGAGGTGTCATCCTGCTACTGGGTTTTGTTGGGAAGAAGTTCTTCATCATGAGGGTGAGACACTGGAACAGGTTGCCTAAGAAGGTGGTAGAAGCCCCATCCCTGGAGATTTTTAGGGCCAGGCTGGATGTGGCTCTAAGCAACCTGATGTAGTGTGAGGTGTCCCTGCCTATGGCAGCAGGTTTGAAACTAGATGATCTTTGATTAATCTTTGAGGTCCTGTCCAACCCTGACAGTTATATGATATGTAAACATTGATAACCTGTAGTAACTGAGCTCTGGATGGGGAATTTTGATGGCTGCTGGCTAAACTATGAGCAAGTAGATTTCTCATCATTTTTCTCATTCAAGTTTCAAGCTTGAATTAAAGTCTACACATAGAATTTCTGGGGTATGGAGGTTTATTATTAAATCATCTGTTACAATTTTTTACTGTCTCCTGTTTATACTGTTTGTGTATTCATCCTTCCAGAAAGATTCTACTATGGTGAATCTTCCAGCATTTTTTCTTGTTTCATGGTTGACTGTGAATCTGTTCTTGAGCTATCTGCAGGGCAAAGCGAGGTGCCTCACCTTTTCTCTTACCTTATTTGCCTGTGGAAAGAAAGAAATACTGCTTTGTCTGCCTGATTTTACATCAGGAGATGGATATGTGATTGTGAAGTCTAATGTTTTTGAGTAAAATCCCCCTCATTGAATTATACTTTGAAATACTCACTAAAAACTATGAGTTTTTTAGGGTTTTTTGGGTGAAAAGCTAACTGCTGCCCTTCTCAGTTGCCAGGAATTTTTCTTCAGTCCTTACAGTCTTTTACTCTATTGCTTGTGTCAGTAAAATGAAGAACAACTAAGCATCAGGCTGTTGGTGTGAGTACTTCCATTATGCTGTCTCCTGTTCTTTCTGACTGTATTTGTATCTTATTAGTTTTCCCTTGGGATTTTTGTTCTAACAACAAAATACTGGAATCACAGATTGAAAATTCAAATAAAGGAAAGAGAACACTGCAGGTACCTGGAGTAACAATTGTCAAGATTTAACTGTTTCTTATCTCAATAATTAGGTATTTCAAGCCTTCAGCTTAACATGGCATCCGTGAGCAGAAACTACTGTTTCTAAACCACCTTTGTGCCTGTTTCTTCCCTGCTCTCTGACCTCCAGTGTAAAACAAACATCACATTTAAACTGAAATTTTTCCTCTGTGTGACAGCTTTATGAGGAGAAAAGCATGTAAGGTCTGAAGTGTTATAAGGATGTTTTATGGTTCTTCTTCTTACATTCAATACAGCTCTCTTTGGTGCAGCCTTCCTTTCCTGTTCCTCTTAACCGTCAGATAGAGATCATCACAAATATGTAACTATTAGTGTCTGCCTACAGAGTAAATTTTTGTGTGCAATAAAAACCCTGGGTTCTCTTCAGCAAATGTTTCACTGTGCCTTTTGCTATGGTCTGACAGGCATGACCTACATTTAAGAAAGCCCTCTGGGTCTGTCTGGTTCATTACTGTCTAGTTGCACATGCTTCTTCATAGATGGTTTGTTGAGATGCTTTTGCCAATGTCTAGGGTGCTTTTGCAACAATTTGCTATAGTGGTTTTGCAAATTCATGCTCTCCAGCAGCAAAAGTCTGACTTGCTTAACAGAATTTATGTGGAGCTTAGTTTAAAGCATCTTTCTGCCTTTCTGATGGCATTTTCATTTTTGTCTCACTGAGCTTCAGGTTGCTCTGGGTTGTTAGATGAAAACACATGTAAATTTACATCTGAAATGTGCAGTCCCTATTCTGAATTTTACTTGAGAGTGTTTTTAGAAGCCTGTTGAAAAATGGTGTGGAATATAATTGAAAGGCATTTCCCAAACCAGTGGGAGTGTATGTTTAATAGCAAAGGAGACTGCCTTATATCTTCCTCTTTAGTAGCAAGAGGCTGACTGCTGCAACTGGCATAACTTTTAAAAGATAGTAACGATCTTTAAATTAACCAATACTGCTTCTGTTTGAAATGCTAATCCACCAGGCTGTATGGTTTGTACAATTATTAATACTCTTTGTCTCTGTTGCTTGGTAGTTAAGAGGTTAAGCATTTCACAGGAGAGGGGAGATGAAAAACAAAAGCAGTTTGCATTTTGTCAATTTTCAACTTCAGGTATCAGTAAATCATTGCAGCAGCCTTCCTTATCAGTTGTTTGCACAAAAAAAAAAAAGAAGTGGAATGGGGGAGTGGAGAAAACCTGTTAGAGTTGTGTCTGAGGGGACCATCTGCTGTGGTTCCCAGTGTTGTCAGTGTGATAAGGGATAAGCTGTGTAAACAGAGGTACCACAAAAAAAAGGCAGGCCCCATTCAGGGAGGCGTATGTACGATTTGGATTTGGGTTGATAATGGCCTTAGAAAGTCAGAGGACTTAAAGTCTGTTAAGCAGAGGAGTGATGTATTTAATCTGAAACTCCAGATGTAGCTTATTAGCATGAGTTTGCTTTTGGACTAACTTCTGTAGCGTCTTTCTGATTTATTGGAACTTCTACAAACAGAAAACTACGCATGAGTTGCAAGGGATTTGTGTAATACTGACACTTTTGTCTTGTTTTGGAAAGCTTCACTAGCTGTTTGGATTGGTGCTTAATCAGCAGGAATAGATAAAGATTTGGAGAGGGACTGACATTGATATTAAATGTTTGATTTAGGGGTAGAATTAGCCAGGTGGTCACTTGGCAAATTAAGTGGACTGATACGAACAGAAATCATCAGAGAATTGGTGATTCTTCCCTTGGCCACAGGTGTCCCTAGTGGGCCTGAAACTCATCTGTATGTGTCAGACCTTTGGGAAAAAGGGCCACAGCAGTAGCCCACCTCTTGAAGTGGGGAGTGGTTTTCTAAGCTTCTTGTTAATTACCCTTTGGATGCTTCTTACAGCAGAGTGAGGTGTGGGTGTGTTTCTCTGGCTGGCTACCCACCTGCAGTGTATCAGAGAACCTTAGATCTGTTTGAGCTAAATCAGTCATCTGCTAACTGGAGTCCCTGCAAGTAGCTAGGTCTAGTTTAAATGTATCTGGAAGGGTCACTGATGTGTCTGGTTTTATGGTGACCAAAGTACTGGAAAATGGGGAGGAGATTGCATTAGAAGTGCAGTTAAACTTTTCACCAGTCTGTTTCTGGCTGCTTATGGTAGTGGTTTAGGGGCAATGCAAGTTCAACTTGGAGGTTGTGTCTTTTTTTAGTTTATTTATTTTGGGTCGACATTATAAGGCTTTTACTACTAATATTCATACAGCCACCTGTAACACCTACTAGACACAAACTCTTTAGGAAGATAGTATGTAGAATAATGTTCTGAGGGAGAAAGAGTATGATGCACTGCCTACTACTCCTCCAGGACTGCCTCCCTTTCCATCATACAAACTCGTCTTTCTAGTTGCCCTATTGAGAGGCAACAATTTCTTTTAGTCGCTGATGATGTGTGGAAACTGAAGAGGTGCCAATACCTTCACCTTGCTAACTGCTGGAATGTGATATGCCACATTTGGGAAGGCTTAGTATGGATGGATGTTGGCCAGTGGCTATGAAATGTTGCTCCTTTGGGGAGGAATAGTTGCTATGAACTATTACCCTCCATGAGGGGCTTGGTGCCCAGAGTTTGAGGTGCAGAGGTTTGGAACAAGCTGGAAGCTGGAGTGTGCATGTGGGATGGGAAAGTGGAGGGTAGGGACATTGCAAACCTTTGTGGAAAAGAAGGGAATTGTCAAATAAATAAAGTTTGAGTGTGGCCAGTCTATAGATCAGTTTACTTTCTGGTGTGCTATGTAAGATGTGAATATTTATACTGCTTATTAGTGAGCCAGTAACAGTATAAATGTAATATTTTCCTAACTTTGGGATCTGGCAGCAGGTTTGTAACAGTTGTGTTTAAAATATATGTGCTGCTTGCTCTGATGAATGCTTACAGACCTTTTTGTGCTTTGATTGACTTATGGTTCTGCTGCAAATGCAAATACATTTTGTCAGTATGTAAGATTTAGGTGAAACTCTTCTCTCTGGGCACACAAAATGCTGTTTTTGTACTAGAGTAGACTTTTTAGTGGTTTTTTTTTGTAGTGAGTTTGGTCAAATGCTGTAACATTTCCTCATCTACATCATGCTTAGATGTAGGAGGATGTGTACATCCACTCTGAAGCACGCTTAAGGAGTTATTATGAACCTTATAGTATACTTAGTGGCATGGTCTAGATGACTGGATAGGGCTGGGTGATAGGTTGGACTGGATGATCTTGGAGGTCTCTTCCAACCTGGTTGATTCTATGATTCTACCATGTCTGAGATGTGAAATCTCTGTCCTTGAAGACATGCAAAACCCAACTGCCCACAACCCTGAAAAACTTCCTTTAGTTTCCCCTGATTTGAGGCTGAGGGTTGGGCTAGGTGATCTCTACAGGTCCCTTTTCACCTCAGCCACTCCGTGATTCTGTAAAAAGCTGTAAGCTGCAGAAGCTATTCTAAATGAGAAGGAGGAAGATTTCTGGGGAAGGCAAAATCACATT
The DNA here is from genome assembly GCF_015220805.1 of Pogoniulus pusillus. Classification (NCBI taxonomy): domain Eukaryota; kingdom Metazoa; phylum Chordata; class Aves; order Piciformes; family Lybiidae; genus Pogoniulus; species Pogoniulus pusillus. Next base: position 15,008,641 of record NC_087284.1, read on the forward strand.
TTTCTTTTTAGATAAAGTCAGATGAGTCACTCTCTGCTTTTCTTCTGGTTAGCTTTTTGCCAAATTTTTCTTTTGTGTTTCTGTCTATCTTGTTTTTCTGTCCTTGGGTTTGCACTCCCGTTCCTACGGTTTGAGAAGGCACTTGTGGGAAGTAGGAAAAGGCAGAGGAGAATTTTGCATTGCTTTCCTTTGTCCCATAGGACCTGTTCTCTAACTCATTTTTAGGTGGTTGTTACAAAGATAAATTCTATGCTAACCTAGTCTTTATCACTGCCCAAGTCCCAGTAAATGTAATTCTGTGACCATCTAATATAATGGAAACTATGATCAAAACCTAAGAAATGACATACTGCTTATAAGAGCTGCTTTGATTTTTATTTTTTCCCACTCTGAGTTTAGGCTCAGATATTGATTATGTGTGAAATACTATTGAGGGATGAGGAAGACCTCAAAGTGAGCTTAAAATGCTTCTTAAACTTTCAAGGCTCTGAACGCAGCACTTTATTAAACCACTTAATGCTTCTTACATACCATTTTCAGTTTGCGAAGTTCTTCCTCTTTCCCTGACAGCCTTTTCTCTTTCTTGATGTAGAGACCCTCACTTTTTATTGTCAGGGCTTACTTATGCTTTTATTGATTCTCATAGTGCTGAAATGTTATACTTTGGAGAACGAGTTTCATATGTAATGCTCTCTACACAGGGCTTTAGCTGAAATTAACGTGACACATGCTGGGTGGTAGAAGTTGCTGGCTGTTCTTAGATGTTGCAAGAAGAAGATAGAATGAATTTGTCTTCTTGTAGACTATATATAGGAAGTGGTTCCTTGCTGGCCTTATCCCTGTGAAATGAGTAAGGCAATGTGAGTGGGCAGCTCTTTGCCATCTGAACACAATGAATTATGGTGGCTGTAGTTCTGCATTTTGCTTAGCATGCAGGTTTAGCACATTTCCTTTCTCATCAGCAAACATCTGCTATGCTACCAACAATCCACTCACTAAGATGTAAAAAATAAGCGCTTTAAATTATAAAGATAGTTTAACTACATGTAAATATTAATAAAGTGGTGATTTCATTAATGATGTTTTAATAATTCTGATACAGTTTGAGTGACAGAAAACATTTGCAAGCTGAATTAACTGGAGTTATTTCACAGGTTGTGCCTGCATCACCCACTGCACATGTTTCTTAATGCTTTCTTTTGCTATAATCTTCACTTACTATTTCCTTACTTGCTTGAAATTCCATGTGTTATGAGGTAATGGATTCTGTTTCATAAAGATATGAGAACAATATTTCAAATCTGTCCTCCTCTCTGGTCTGCCACATTAAAACATTAAGTGCCAGAAGAAAATGTTGTGGGTCAGATGCAGGTTTTTTTAAGCTTGATCTCTTGTGGACTCTAAGGCTTCTGTAGTGGATTTGAAAGCCTGTTTACCTGCAGTAGTACATGTTAGATGCTTGTTTATTAAGCACATCTGTCCTAATTACACTGTAGTCTTTTCCTGGTTTGAAACAAAATATTGGAAGCTAATGTAGGAGCCAAAACCTGGACTCAAGCTTCTATCTGCTTTTTCTCACTCAAAGCAATAAAGTTAATCTGTCTGGGCTTTATTTAATATGTTGGAGACCTTTAAATAGTTTCACTACTGAGTTCAGCTTTCTGCTTGCTCCTTTTCACAGCTTCTGCAGTTGTTCTGCAGAACATGAAAACTTGATGAGTGTGGTATTTGTGCTTTTACAACTGATTAATTTAGATTCTGTTGAAAGTAATTTCCAAGTAAATGGCATGTGTAAGCTTGCTGTATAGCTGGAATATTTTGACAGACTAAGTTGTCTTGAAGGTAAACTCTGTGTGGGTTAAAACCATGTGTGCTTGCCTGAGCTGACTGGTGAAGAGGTGTACAGAGGGGAATGTGGACTGATGGAGAAGTTAATCTTTAGGGTGACTCCTTCTGTTTTAATAGTTTTTCCACCCTTATAAGTCGTGCTTTATTCATACTGAGCTTAAAAAATGGTGTTTGGAAGAATTCACAATGTTATTTGTTGGCCTCTTTAATAAGACTAATAAAGAAGGTGTTGTAGAGAAACCCAAAAATACCTTGAAATGTGATCTTTAAAAATTGATTTGGGTTACTCAATGACCGTATGTGACCTCAGTGGCATACTGAGAGCTTTGGAGATACAGAAACAAAACCTATCAAATAGGGAAAACGTAGTGTTACATTTAGTTAGTTGTTTTCTGCCACTGTTGCTCCAGATCAGGGCTTTGTGATTTCTACTGGTGGTGGATTGGAAGGGGGAAGTGATTTGGCACGTGGATCTTTTCTTCATGGTAGTACAGCTCTGGTTTTCAGCACAAATGTGAGGAGCCATGTGGAATACTGAAGTGAGTGTTAAGGAGTGAAGGGTGATCTAGGTGATCCTTTTCTGGCAAGGAGGAGTTGGACTAGATGACCTTTTGAGGTCACTTCCAACAACTAATGTTCTGTGACTGATGCAGTGCTGCCATGGTGAAGCAGCAGCGTAGCAGGACAGGCAGCTTGCAGGCACCGGAGTACTGGAGCTGGCCATGAGCTATGGGAACGGAACATGGCTTGAGTTTTGCTGGTGCTGTGCTTCACAGCTCCCTGCCCTTTTGGGCCTCTGAAAAGCTCAGAAGTGCTTGTTTTTAAGTATTGGTCTTATATCTTCATCCTTCTTGGAAACCAAAGGTAAATAACTCGGAATCATATGTCTGTTCTCGTATACAGAGCCTTGCTTCTGTGTTCTCTGAGGTAGGTCAATCAACAGGCCACGTACAGTCCAATGACCTTGATTTGAAACATATGGAAGCACTTCTAAGGCTCAGAGCAGCTTTTCCTGTTTGCTTGTCTTCAGAAGAGCTTTGTAACACATAGCTGAGGAATCTGGGAAATCATTTATTGGTTTGGCTTTTGGTGGGTTTGTTTTTTTGTGTGTCTCAAATAATAGTGTAGAGAACATGATCAATCCTCTCTCCACAGTCTACCACAGTGGGCAGCTTCCTAAAACAAAGTTTAGCAATGTTTGACTAGAAATTTTATGTGTAAAGAAAACTGGTGAAGTGTTTGGCTTTCAAAAAAAGAAAGCTCCTTGCTTCTGCAGGAACAGGAGGATGAGTTTGGTAGCTGTTGCTCACAACTGAAAATAGAGGGTGGCTCTGTATGGGTTGGCAGTTAGAGTGAAATGTTAGGACGGAAGGTCTGGTGGGGAGACAACTCTCTCTGTGTGAAGGAGAGACAGCAGACCCTATACACAGACAGTAGTGTGTATCTGAATTGGGGAGTAGGATGGAGCAAGAAGAATGCAGGAGCTGTCACTAGGGAATGGAAGAGCAGGATCTAGTGTCTGGCTTATGTAACATGGAGCACCCCAATGCTGTCAGCCTTGCACCGAGGCTGACATTGGCACCATTCTGCCAATGCACAAGAAGTTGACTGAAACAGCTGCCTAATACCAGAAAGCCATAGCTTTAGGTAGTGCTGCTTCAGAATGTACCCATTGTTTGGAAGTGTGGCATAGCTAATTTGTTCACATTTTGAATGTTACAGGATTTTAACAGTACTGATGGCATTGTGGTCTGGATCTTTCATTTCATGCCATATGTCACACTTGTAATTTGATTCTGAGAAGTGCTTGCATAATGATTTTAAAGTGCTTTAAGTATTTGACAGCACATCATCAGTTGGGGAGAAGGCAGTTACTGTCTGTGTGAATTCCCTTCTAGCCCTTTTTGATTAGATTATTCAGCACCTTGTTTTAAAGATTAATGACATGCAAGTGTCTTCTGAAAGTCAATTGTCTAACTTGAGGTGAGAAAGTGGTACATAAGTATTAATGATAGTACCAGACAGAGCATCGTGATGCATGACACAGCGTGAAAGACTTTTGTCTCCTACTGACTTACCTTGCCACAGGGCCTCTGCAGTGTTATAGCTCCATGGTTAATGCCCATCAAGTACATCCAGTGGCACAGTCTATAACCACCATAGCCTCAGCTCAGCTGCTAAGGCCAACACACAAAACTCAGGAGGGCTTTGTGCATTGACTTGGACTCTCCCAAGCTAGCCATGCTGGGAGGGCAGAGGGGTTCAGAACTGTTGTCAAATGTGGTGGTCTTTTCTTTGTCTTCTTGAATACTAAAGTACAGGAAAAAAATATTTCAGTGGTGTAATTAAGTGATTTCTATTGATTGTGAAGATGTAAATTGCATAGAGCTAAGTATACAGGGACTTAAGGCTTTGCTAAGGCATATGGAAAATGAAGTGTTTGACACTGTCCCACATGACATCCTGACTACCAGTCTGGAAAAAATATAGACTTGAGAGGTGGATCACTCACTGGATAAAGAATTGGCTTCATGGCTGCACTCAGAGTTGTGATCAATGGCTCAGTGTCCAAACAGAGATGGGAGACAAGTGGCATTCCTCAGGGGGACTGCTACTGTTTAACATCTTTGTCAGCAATATGGACAGTGAAATTCAGTGCACCCTTGACAAGTTTGCAGGTGGTACCAAGCTGTGTGGTCTGGTTGACATGCTGGAGGAAAGGGATGCCATCCAGAGGGACTTGGACAGGGTTGAAAAGTGGTCTAAGCCAACCTTCTGAAATTCAACAAGACCAGGTGCCAGATATTACACCTAGGTCAGGGCAATCCCAAGCACAAATACAGGCTGAGTAAGGAGTGGCTCAAGAGCAGTCCTGAGGAGAAGGATTTGGGGGTATCAGTTGATGAAAAATTCAGTGTGAGCTGGCAATGTGCAACTGCAGCCCAGAAGACCAACTGTGTCCTGGTCTGCATCAAAAGAAGTGTGACCAGCAGGATGAGGGAAGTGATTCTGCCCTTCTACTCTGCTCTTGTGAGATGCTGCCTGGAGTACTGTATCCTTTTCTGGTGCCTCCAGCATAAGAAGGACATCTAGCTGCTGGAACAGGTCAGGAGGAGGCCCATGAAGATGATCAGAGGGCTGGGGCACCTCCCTATGGGAACAGGCCATGAGAATTGGGATTGTTTGGCCTGGAGAAGAGAAGGTTCTGGGGAGACCTTATAGAGGCTTTCTAGTACCTGAAAGGGACCTACAAGAAAGTTGGGAAGGGACTTCTAAGAAGAGCTTCTAGTGATAGTATGAGAGGGAAGGGACTGAAGCTTAAAGAGGGTAGATTTAGACTGGATATTAGAAAGAAATTCCTTACAGTAATGGTGGTGAGACTCTGCCCAGGGAGGCTGTGGATGTCACCTCCATGGAAGTGTTCAGGCCAGGTTTGATGAAGTCTTGAGCAACCTGGTGTAGTGGAAGGTGTCTCTGTTTATGGCAGGGGGTTTGGAACTAGATGATCTTTAAGGGCCCTTCCAACCCAAAGCATTCTATGAACATATGAAAGCATTTATTCATTTTAAAATATAAAGTATATGCACATCTTGTAGGCTTTTAACTCCCAAAAACACCTGCCACAGGCTTTACTTCTGTGTACTATGAGCTTTACTATGAGTAAACCAAACAAAAACAGAAACCCCACCCAAACCCACTGTTACTGCAGCCTGCGCTGGTAGGTTGGGATTTGAGATCTTCCTGAGACTGGCAGTTTTTGTGGGAACTGAACATTTTGTAAGAGGGAAGACCTTAGTTTTAGAGCTTTTACTTGTGTATTTATGTATAATATATGACAAATGTCTTTTGAAATTGCACAGTTTTTATCAATTATGCAGCAGCAAACCCTAGATTATGCCACAGGATTTGCTTCTTTCCAGTTAATGCCTTAGGCAGCTTAGTGGGGAGTCCGTCTTTAGCAATGCCATGCAAGGGATTAAATGTGTTCTTTATAAATGTATAATAAATTAACTTCCTTATTTGAAAAATACTGTTACTTAACTAAGTAGGATGAGGGGACCTTACTGTTTTGGAGAGTTCATTTTTAGTGCGTGCCATGTGAACGTTGTTTTTCTCGAAGGGCTGAATAATGAATGGCTCTAAAATCAGATGATGATTTTTGCAATGAAATTTTCATTCTTGCAGTTTCTGGTTCTCAAGGTATTTGCTATTTCAGTTGTGTGGCTTCTGAACACATTTTGTAAGATTTAATCAAATAACTTTTAATAAATAGTGAAAATCTGTTTTGCTAATGCACTAACAATTCAGGAAAGAAATCTTAGTTCTGGTTTTCCCCTTGTGTTGTGTCTGCCTATTCCCTGGATTTTTTAAGCAACTATTTATTATTTTTTGGAGGTGTGCACAGCTTTGGGTTTTTCCATGGCCAGATGAGTTTTCTTTCTTTGTTAAGTTAAAGCACATAGGTTTTCATTGCTAAATAGACAACATTTTTGGAGATTTTAGCTGTTGAATCTGCTGATGTGTGTTCAATACCATGCTGCTGTCATGCCAGCTTCAAAATGGAAGTGCTGGCATGAAAGGCTTCTTGTTGGTTCTTCCAGTTTCCAGGTGTGGGGTGTTGGTCTGTGCTGGCTGCTGCTTGCTTGAGTAGGGGTAACTCTTTTATTGCTGGCTTCTACTGCTGCTTCTGCTTTTGCTCAGGTAATTGTATAGTGTATCTCATTAAACTCCTTACTTCAACCCAGAGAGTTTTGTGGCTCTGTGTGTGGGCTTCACTTGGAAAGTAGACTGTGAAACCAGGACATTTCTCCCTCCTGTTCAGGGGTGGAGGGCTTGCTTGTTAGAGAGGGCTGTGTTGACCCAGAACATAATTGTTTGTGTTTAAAATGTTACTAAGTTGCTGACTATGCAGAAATTGAGATAAACCAGTTTTACACTGCGATGTTAAATTATTTGAGTTATAAAATAATCAGTTTTGTCTACCTTTAAAGAAAAATCTACAAAATATACCTTTTTTCTTTGTCCTAAGTAGATGATCTTTGTTTGGAATTATTCACCATCTGAGGAAAAGGAGGCTCAGGAAACAACTTGTTTCTCTACAACTACCTGAAAGGAGATTCTAGTGCAGTGGGTGCTAGTCTGTTCAACAAGTGAAAGGACAAGTGCCTCAGCTTGCACCAGGAGAGGTTTAGATTGAACATTAGGAAAAAAATCTGCACTGGAAAGAATGTTAAGTTTTGGAACAGGTTGCCCAGGGAAATGTTCAAACCATCATCCCTGGAGGTGTTTAAAAAATATATAGACGTGGTTCTCAGAGACATGGTGTGGCAGCAAACATTGTAGCATTAGGTTGATGCTGAGACTCAATCATCTTAAATTGTCTTTTCCAGCCTTAATGATTCTATGACTTGGAATTTGGTTTTTTTTTCATTAGTCAGAACTGGTCTTTATCTTCTGGATTCTGCAAGGTATTCTAAGCAAAAGAGAATTTTGCTTGATTTATTTGAGGTAAAAGGGTAAAACATGTCGTCTTGCCACAATGAAGACATCCAAATACAAAGCAGTAAAACTGAGAGAGTAGTTGGCCACTCTGCCTGCCACCTGTGGTAGCCAGCCACTGGATTGCAGTGCTTTGTATTGGGGTAAAGGCATGTGTCTTGCTTGCTTTGCCATGAAAAGCTGGAGTTGGAAGCACTCTTCTCCAGGAGCACATGGTCTGTCTTAGTGTATTTCTGTGAGGCAGATATCTTCTAATGTAAAATATGGAATGTGAGGAGTTAAGTACATGGTGTTTACATTGACTTGTAGTGAAGATGGACTGTCCTAGGAGAGGATGCTCTAAGGAAGTGGAACTTTCTATTTGTATCCTCTTCATCCTAGTATTGAGAAGTAGGTAAGTTGCTGTCACTCTTGCACATACAAAGGCCTTTGCACATGTGTTTGTAGAACTCATGTGTGGTGACCAGTGTTTAAATTCTTGCTTCTTTGGACAACGTGGTCCAACAGTGGCCTTGAGGACTGGTCACTTGACCTGCCTTGCCTGAGCAGAGCTGCTAGAGTTCTCTGATTTGTTGGTATGTGGTCATTGAGTAAGATGACTGAAACAGTCATCGACCAGAGGTGGCTTAGATGTCACCCTGTTACTTCCTGAGGTGCAGAACAGAAAAGCAGCAGTGGGGCATGTGTGGTGTGTGATCCTTTGGCTTACTGTGAAGACTAGGATCTCCTGCTGAAGTTCATTAATGAATAGTTGGAGACAGTATTATCTTAATTTATTCTAGGTAAGTTCTCAAGAAAGTGGCAGTAGAAGAAAAAGAGCAAAGTCTTCCTGAAAGTTGCCCTTTTTTGTGTGTGTGTGTGTGTGTGTGTTTGTTTTCTCTAATAGTTTCACAAGGAACAGGATTACCAAATCTGAAAAACTAGTTTTTCCTTCTCTTGAAAATAATAGTGATAAACAAAAATCAGGTTTATCAGTATGACAGTGTGTCCAGTCATTTGCATTTATAGTTTGATTGTGTTTTGTCATTTTGTGTTAGTGCCTGTGGCTCACTGTTAGTGAGAAATGACTGAGTTTTGTGGTGTTGTTGTGGTTCTAGGAATGCTCTCTTTCTGAATTTAAAGTGGTCCCTGTGATTAAACTGGTGGTGTGAACAATGTTCTCTGGTTAGACACAGCTAATTCAGGGAGCTGGTTTGATGTAGATTCTGATCAGTGAGAAAATGCTCAAAAATGAGGGCTTTGCCTTGGCAGAAATATTGGAAGGAGTGTGACAATCTCAAGTTGTGCCAGGGGAAGTATAGGCTGGATGTTAGGAGGGAGTTCTTCGCAGAGAGAGTGATTGGCATTGGAATGGGCTGCCCAGGGAGATGGTGGAGTCACCATCCCTGGAGGTGTTCAAGAAAAGCCTGGCTGAGGCACTTAGTGCCATGGTCTAGTTGAGTGGCTATGGCTGGGTGCTAGGTTGGACTGGCTGATCTTGGAGGTCTCTTCCAACCTGGTCTATTCTATGATTCTATGACTCTTTATACAGTTGTGTGGCAACTGTTGTGGCAGGCAGCTAAGAACAAACCACCAAAAGCTAGTGTGTAAAAGACAATGCTTTTGTATGTGCTGTAAACTTAGCTCCTGGAATTTACTGCTGGAAATATCTTGGGGGCCAGCGATTCAGGAATGAATTGTGTTCAGAAATAGCAAAGTATTTTCCCACCTCATAAATTGGGTGAGGCATCGTTACCTATGGGCCTTGAAGCAACTTCTTTTGTTTCTGACATCACATTCTAAAAAACCCTGCGTGTCTGTCACCATTTAAGCTTCCAGAGCTCAAACCCACAGGATAGAAGGTAGGTTACACCTCCTCTTCCCCCTCCCCCCTTAGGGAAAAGGTCAGCAGGGCAAGCAAAAAGGTAAGCAGAAGATGTGAACAGAAATTAGAAGTTAAGAAAGTAATTTTTACAGAAAAGGAAAGGTATATTTAGGGAGAAGGAGTGTACAGAGATATAGGGAAAGGGAATAAATACAGATATATACAGAACCAGTGCATGGATGGCAATGGATTCTTTGGATGTAGATCCCAACACGTAGAGGTAGGCCAGGACCAGGTGGCATGTCTGACCGCATGGTTGGCAGCTCTCGGGCAGGGAGGTGAAAGGCAAGAGAGCAAATGGGAAATTCCTCCCCATTTTATAGAGGGTAGGCAGAAAATGGGAGGGAATAATGTGACCCAGGGACCCCTACCCTGGAGGGTTGGGTTTCCATCCACCTGAAGGGTTCAGGTTTTCACCTGCCCACCTAGTAGCTCTTAAACCACAACAGTGTCGCTCTGCCAAACTGCTAAAGAGGAGAGGCTGTGACCAATGGGTCCATGATGAAGAAATTGCTAAGTAAAAAGAGCTTGTCATACTACCGTTTTGGATAGTGAGCTGATACATCAAAAGAGTATGCAGGAGAAATTGCAAGGACTGTCTGTTATTCAGGTAATACTCTTGTAATGTTTACGGCTTTCAGTGCTGGAGAACAAAGGAAAGCCTATTTTACCAAATCACTGGATTGTAACAAACAGCAGCAACGTTAACTAACAAACCCCCATGTTCTCTTCTGTGGAAATTCGTAAGAAAGTGGATTTTCTTTTTTGACAGTACTTGCTGGAAAACCTTGGAATGATTTTCATAAGTCCAGTAAGTGTTTGCATGGCTGCTGAGAAGCTTTTCATAATGTTTAATATTTGCAAGATGTACACAGACCTCTGTTTTACAGGCATTGAGCTAAAAATATTGGCTTTTGTATTCTTGTAATATAGAGCTGTGGGTGAAAAACAGTAAACTTCTTGACACTGCCTGATCTCAAAGCTTGCTAGAGGAAGAGTTTTGCAAATCACTTTCATTGTGTTTTTTCTACCTGTACCTATAACTCTTTGAATGACAATACTGTTAAGTAACATCTAAGGTAATTAATCTGCTGAGTGTAGTCTGTTTAGAATAGAGTTAATTTTGAATCACATAATTAACCAGGTAGGAAAAGAACTTTGAGATCATCAAGACCAACCTATCACCTAACACCTTCTACTTAACTAAACCATGGCACTAAGTGCCTTATCCAGTCTCCTTTTAAACACGTCCAAAGATGCTGACTCCACCACCTCTGTGGGCAGCCCATTCCCATGGCCAATAATTCTTTCTGTGAAGAACTTCTTCCTGACATCTGGCCTAAACCTGCCCTGGTGCAGCTTGACACTGTGTCCTCTTGTTCTGTCACTGGTTGCCTGGTGAAGAGACCGATCCCTACTTGGCTACAACCTCCTCCTTCAGGTAGTTGTAGAGAGCAATAAGGTCTCTGCAACTGACATGTGGTCAAGCATAGGTAAGTGAGACTGTGCTATCTGGCACAACCCCCCCCCCCCCCCCAGTGTAAGTGGCTAATGCCAAACAAGACCTAACAGTCTTGTTTCAGTGGCATTTTTTGGTAAGCCAAAAGCTTTAGGAATGCAAGATGGTGATCACAGCAGTATAGATCCTCTTTCTAGAACTGCCCTGGTGAAGAGAGGCGGAAAGTGGAAGATTTTCATGTGTACTTCCAAATGGCTTCCTTTGGGTTTCCATCCAAAATACAGATTTCTATAAATAACAAATGAATAGTTAGCCATTAATTACTTGGGAAACAAATAACAATGATTCTTAGTGCAAAACTCTGTGTTAAAGTTGCACAACTCTTTAACTATATGAAGAAGTATACATTGTGGTTAGCGAAGAAGGATTTTGTTAGAGGTTATAACCACTTGAGTCTGAAGTATGAAGCAGGATATTACTTTATTACATGAGTTAGAAGTTTAATTTTAAGTTGTGCTTCTCCACTACAGTGAAATGAAAAGCGAGCAACTTTACATAAGTGTGCATTACTTTGAATCCTTCCTGCTTTAGTTTTTTAAACCAAGATGGTTTTCAGAGCTGCTGCAAAGCCTCAGAGTTACCCTAAAGGTAACATGGAATGTGAGTGTTCAAATGGTGACATGTTTTGTGGCTAGTGTTGCTGAAAGACTAATGATTAAGTTTTTGCTACTGTTTTTGTGGTGACATCAACTTCAGCATGTTGCTTCATACTATTTTACTGGAACATATTCACAGTTAAAATTGTTTAAAGAGAAACTGATTTATTTTTTAGTATTTCTTTTTTGATTGAAATATTCCATTACATCAAATCTTACAACTTGGTTGGAAGAGAAACGCAGGATTTGGTCAAAGGACTACAATATCCATTCTTCAATGAAGTGCTAAGTGTTTGTTTAATATGTTCTGGACCATTTTTCAGCTTCATCAAGCTGCTAGTGCCAAAAGAATAAGGATGTGAAGATTGGAATGGGAGATAATGAGGGTCATAGTTCCAAAGGAATGATGTAGAAAAATGATTTTTTTTCTTTAAAATTAAATAGTAATTGGAAAGATTTTTCACTGGCAGAGAATTAAAAAACGTATTTTATACTGCTTATAAGGGGTGCAAGGGGGAAAGCTGAACTTAGAAACTATTAAAAGTTTGTAATGTTCTAGGTATCTTTTTCAAGCTTTTGGTGAAATGATATTTAATGAAATTGTAAGTTGTTTTCAAACAAAAGAAAGATTTCCTGTTGAGCTTCTGTATTGATGTGTTTGAAATGGTAGCTCTGAATTTGAAAATTAAGCACATTGAAACTTTAGTGGTTTGGATTTTTTTTTTTTGTGTTGTTGTTTTTTTAAAGGGAAATTTAAGTTACAGTACCATGAAGTGAACAATTTGCTAGTGCAAGCTTGATACACATTAGTTTGAATGGCAGATCCTGCCAGCTGGTCAAGGTGGTTCTTGTACTCCAAGATCTGTTAGAGATACTGTGCTGTAGAGTTGTTAGAAGCTGAGCTATAATAATGTGCCTGTGCATTTGCCTGCAGCAAACATTTAAAACACCAACTTAAAGAGCTAGGGAACCAGTCTGTGCTGCTTGTTGGTGCACAGCTTTCCTGCCAATAATCTGTTTATGCTTGTTAATTTTTCTTTGTAATTAACATGGAAGGTGAGATGGCAGCATCAGTAAATCGGTTATCGTGGGAGAGGGTGTAGAGTAAGTTTGAAAAGTTTCAAGTGCAGGTTTGAGATTGCCTTTTGACATTAAGTTACAGCAGATGTTGGCTTTATTCCAAATCCTTAATAAGGGATGGGGGTTACAGTTTTCCACTTGGCAAGTTACCAGCCTAAAGAAAAAGGCTTCTATTCATGCTGTTATAATGGAAACTATTCTCTTTACCTTAGTCTTCCATAAATGCAAGTCATTTAGTGGATAAAAATATCTTCTTGTGTTCATCGATTTCAGTCTCCTGGTTATTCGTACCTAGACTGATTTGATGCAGTTTCAGAGGTCTTGAGCAATTCAGGAAGATTTATTCAATAGTGAGAAAGCCTCCCCTGAGGCTTCGCTGATACGTTCTTGTGAAGTAGAACGAGCTGGAGCGAAGAGAAATATGGTAGTGGACTCAGCAAGTCATTTGTCCTTTAAACAGGAGTATTACTTAGTCTTATGGCATCACCTGCTGTACGTGGCTGGCAGAGACAGCTACAGGATGACAGCTGTCATGCCTAGGCTACAAGAACTTCTGAACTGCTCAGTTTGTGCAGTTCCTGGAATGTAAAGAGCAGCAAGAGTTACCATTCTTCTTGGCAACTCCATTGGCAGGAATGATTTTTAATTCTGTGTGTCTGCTTCTGTTTTTCAGAGGAAAGCCCACAGAGGGCTGAACTAGGCTTGTGTGTCCCACCAGGATTTTTGTGAGAATGCTGTTACTGTACTACTTCAGTAGGTGGTGTAGCAGTGGCTGATAGAATCATAGAATAGAATCATACAATCAACCAGGTTGGAAGAGGCCTCCAAGATCATCCAGTCCAACCTAGCACCCAGCCCTATCCTGTCATCTAGACCATGGCACTAATGTAGACCTTTTATTATGATGGGAAATGTGAATAGCAGGTAGAGGTGCAGATGTTCTTCAGGTATACATCTCATTTAGTTTCTCAAGTCAGAAAGGTAGAGAGAGGTGAAGTTTACATAGCTGTAAGGATATATTGAAATTTTTAATTTGCTTTGGTTTTGATGGCACTATGTAGCCTTTACTCTTGAGATGCAACCAAATTTCGTCTGACCAGCATTGAAGATTCAGTTAGGGTATGGATATCTGGGTCTTCTGGGTATCAAAAATAAAGAATGAAAGAAGTTCCAATCTTTGTTAGTAAATGTCTTGAAGTTATCTTGAATGGAGGCTGGGATTACAAAGCCGGGTGGGTGTTGGTCTCTTCTCCCAGACAACCAGCAACAGAACAAGAAGACACAACCGGGAGAGGTCTAGGCTGGATATTAGGAGGAAGTTGTTCGCAGAGAGAGTGATTTGCCATTGGAATGGGCTGCCCAGGGAGGTGGTGGAGTCACCATCCCTGGAGGTGTTCAAGAAAAGACTGGATGGGTCAATTAGTGCCATGGTCTAGTTGAGTGGCTAGGGCTGGGGGATAGGTTGGACTGGCTGATCTTGAAGGTCTCTTCCAACCTGGTTGATTTGACCGCTGTTCCTAGTGGTTGATACTCAGTAGTAGGTATGCAGACAAAAGTGTGCATATAGTTACAGCAGTGACTGAAAATAGGTCATAACTTTGAAAACAATGGTACCTGCAGCCTACATTATTTAAAGCTGCATTCTATTGCCTGCATAGTATATCATGGCAAAACTGAAGTCAGTAATGACAGACACCTCATGTCATGGAAGGAGACAAATCTGGAGTGAATTTGAAATGCATAAGAAACCCATAATGGAAAATACACGCTTTAAGGTTTAATTTGTGAATACTGGTCTAAATGATGCATACACAAATCTTTTCCAGTTCTTATCACTTCACAGATTTTAATTTTTATTCAGTCTGCTTGATTTGTTCTAATAGGTATTAAACATACACGTTCTCACTTTCTGGCATGTTAATAACGCTGCATGGCAATTGAGTTATTCCTCTGAAGGTAGGAGATGAAAAGGAGGCACAACAACTGTAAGAAAATACTAAAATATGTCTGCAATTCTAATTCTTTTTTTTTTCCTCCTATTGAAAGCTAGTTAAAAGAAATTCACTACTTCTGAAGTTCATCATCTTTGCCATTGGGATTGCCTCTTGTGATGAGAATGTTACTCTGTGTTGAGTTTCACTAAACATTTCAGCTTCGGTATAGTTCTGCCCTTTTTCAGTATTTACTGGCAAAGTTCAGGTACAAATCCTGTAACTGGTTTAAAAATAAATAAAAAGTGCATAATTTTTAACATATAGGTACTCTGATGCTAAATGTCTAATAAAAATGGACTTTGAGAAAATTATTCAGTTTGTGCTATTTCAGTAACTCTGCAGTGCTACTTGGTGCCCCAGGAAACCTCCCAGTTTGAAACTGGCATGGAATTTTAGGAGTGTAATTTTTTTGTTGCAGTGTTTTCTGCTTACTGCATTGTGTATTCAAGTTGCATTGTTTACAAAGACCTCAGAAGGTGATGCTACATGTGCTTTGTTTTGAGAAAAATGATGTTTTGAGGGAAAACACAGACCTCTTCTAATTCCACTATATTTAATTCCAGCGTTAGTACGTTGTCAGGGAGGAAGCATCCTCTCTGTTTCAGTTTGACCCAGCCCATGCAAACTTATGTTCATATGCAAACAGTCTGTAAGTCATTAGATAAATATGACCTCCTTCATTGTTTGATATTTCTCAAAGCATTGCTTAAGAATTTGCCTAATCGTTTGACTCACTTTTTTGTATTGTCAAGAGTGCAGACGTTGATATGAAAAATACTATAATGTGCACAAAACACAGACAGGTAGTGTGACAGGCAGTGTTCCCAGGTTAAAATCTTTCACAGATATTTGCATTCATTTTGAATATTGAATATTCCCAGGTTAAAATCTTCCACAGGTATTTGCATGCATTTTGCATAGTGAGGCATTCATGTGCTTATTAGCCCCACGCTGTACTTGCAGTTAAGAAATTTGCATATGATTTGCTTTCTGTTCAGTGGAATAAGCTTCACATAAAATGCAGTGTATTAACTCTTTTTATGTGTGACCTATTGCTGGGTGGAAGGCACTTAGGGAAAGAAAAAAATCTGGTGCTACTTAGCATTTTGTAATAAGTCTGAGAGTTAGAGGGGGAACACAAGTATGAAGTGTTTCTGTCAATAGGACCTTTCAGTAACACATTTACAGTATCACAGTATCACCAAGGTTGGAAGAGACCTCATAGATCATCAAGTCCAACCCTTTACCACAGAGCTCAAGGCTAGACCATGGCACCAAGTGCCACGTCCAATCCTGCCTTGAACAGCTCCAGGGACGGCGACTCCACCACCTCCCCGGGCAGCCCATTCCAGTGTCCAATGACTCTCTCAGTGAAGAACTTTCTCCTCACCTCCAGCCTAAATTTCCCCTGGCGCAGCTTGGGTGTGCTGGGTGGCATGTTTCCAGATTTGGTGTCATTTCTAGCCTCCCAAGGACTTAAATTTAAGCTAACTCTTTGCAGCAGATGCAGAAGAAGAGGTAGAGGGGATAGATTGTTTTGCTGTTGCTGTGGGTTTTTTGGTTGTTGGGTTTTTTTGTGTGTGTGTTTCTGTTGGGGATTTGTTGTTGGTTCCTTCCCCCCCCCCTCAGTTCTTTTGTCCATTTGTTGCAGAAGCAGTGGTTTGTTGCCACTTTGATGACTGGTAGTATGAGCTGTTGATTAGTTGTCATTTTCGTTCACAGTATTTCCTAGTATATTAATTTTTAATTCCTTCTGAAACAATCAATATTCATTATTCTTTCAGCTCTAGTGGTCTGAATTGAGATTACTCAAATCCTTGAAAAGTTAATAAAATCCTACGCTTTTTCAAAGGCCAGAGGGAAATAATTGTCCTTGGAGCCTGACTGCCAGTTGCCACTAACAGATTTTCTGGTGAGGTGCTGCATAGTTCCACAGCATGTGTGCAAAAATCCCACCTCCGTGTGTATATATGACTGTTGATCTTCTTGGACTGGCATTGCTTTCAGTGAATTTTAAGCTGTGGTACCTTTATTACTTCACTAATTCCAAGTACACTTGCTTACTAATTTACCTGTTAGAATATTCATATATAATAATCTACCTCTGAAACATTTTCCTAGGTCCTAGTGCCCTTGCCTTCGTCTTCATGACATTAGAAAATGATTTCCACTGCTCTGGCTCGTTGTCTTTTACCATGGTCAGAGGTGGTGAATGCAAGATGAAATCTATTTGTTGATTTCTGCAGGCAGAAGTGACAGTGCTCTCTGTATCCTGGTTATTTATGAAAGAAAATTGACACCCTGCTAGTTTTATACCACTGCTAGGTATCAAATGGCTCTTCAGCATGGCTTGATAGTTTTCTTCATGTGCAAAAAGTCTAAGAATGAAGAACTGAGCTAAGGTAGAAGCATTTAGTGGCCCAGAAATCCAGAACACCTGATTTGCACTGCAAGATGTGTTTTGAATATAGATAGCAGCAGACAGGCACTAAGGAAAAAACCAACCTGCATGCCCTTCCTTCTTCATCCTTGAAACCTGGAGATGGTCCCAGTTGTGTCACTTGTTGGCATTACATTTCTGTCACTAAATAGCAGATAGTGTGGGCTGCAGCACTGCTGTGAGCAGCTGCTGTTTGCTTCCCCTGTGTACCAATGTCAGGTGTTTTGGTTTGTTTGGTTTTTTAATCCCAGGTCACTTACCTAGTTAATTCTGTAGCCACAAACAGTTGTGTCATTCCAGTGAAAGGACTGTATGAGAAAGACAGGAAAATTACTAAAGCTTGGACTGATAGTAAAGGAAAGCTTTGTAAAGCTGTGCCCTGAGTCTGTTCCCTATTAGGTAGCTGTAATTTGTGTCTATATGTGAGACCTGGCCTGCAATGTAACTGCAATGGGTTTCATGTTATGTGTTTTTTGTTGTTTGTTTGTTATTTGTTTGGGGGTTTTGGTGTGTGTGGGTTTGGTTTGGTTTGGTTGGTTGGTTAATTTTTTTATCTTCCTCCCCCTCAGGCTGATCTTGAAATTTTAGCAATTTATTTACCTTATTCACAGAATCACAGAATATATATTTGTTTGAATGAGACCTCAAAGATCATCCAGTCCTAACCTTTGACCCAGCATTGAAGGGTCAACCCTAAACCATGTCACAGTATCATCAGGGTTGGAAGAGACCTCACAGATCATCAAGTCCAACCCTTTACCACAGAGCTCAAGGCTAGACCATGGCACCAAGTGCCACGTCCAATCCTGCCTTGAACAGCTCCAGGGACGGCGACTCCACCACCTCCCCAGGCAGCCCATGTCCACACACTGCTTGTACACCTCCAAGGATGTGACTCCATCACTGCCCTGGGCAGACCACTCCAGTGTTTGAGAACCCTGTCAGTGAAGAAATGAAATTCCCAATATACAGCCTACACCTCCCTGATGCAGCTTTTAAGCAATTCCTCTTGTCCTGTCACTTGACACCAAGGAGAAGGGGCTGTCCTCCTACTCACTCTAACCTACCTTAAGGTAGAGGGCAATGAGGTCCCCTCAGGCTACTTTTTTAATAGACTGAACAACCACAGATCCCTCAGACGCTTCTTGAAGGTCATGTTCTCCAGGCCCTTTGCCAGCCTTGTTGCCCTTCTCTGGATGTGCCTCAGCACCTCAATATCCTTCCTATAGTGAGGGGCCCAGAGCTGAACACAATACTCAAGGTGTCACCTCACCAATGCTGAGTATAGGGAGATGGATGGTCACCTCCCTGTTCCTGCTGGCCACATTTAGATGATTTGCAGCAAAAAAACCCAAAATGTTCATTACATTGGTTGATGTCGACACTGTATGAACATCAGAAATTCAAAGTAGATCTGATTATGCAGGAAAAAGTATATTATGTAGTCTACTGATATACCTTGAAGGGAAAAATGTGCTTGGAAACTTATTTCAAAAGAGATAAATATGAGTTCTCTCCAAGATATGTCCTTCAACCTTTGTATCTAAAAGTCATTGTTAATGATTTCAGAATTGGCTTTTGTATCTCTACTTAAAATGCTTTGGGAATGTGTCTGGAATTTTAAGTACTGAGATGTAAGAATTAGTTTAGTGCAGGCTGATAGCCGTGTTTGGTGACTGGGAAGCAGTGTTTCTGGGCACATGAAGATGATATGTTTCAAAGATGTTGTTCGAAAAGGAAATGTTTCACTGTCTTGATGATTGTAAAACTAATAGCAACGATGAATGGGAGAGTTAACCAAAGCTCATCAAAGCTGTTATTTCTTCCATTTCTACTGATTTCCTCAGCTGACTCTGGTTAATAACTGTGGCCAGGCTGCTTTGTTTCCCATTCTGTGAGCGTGGTAGCAGCGCCATACCTAAAGGCCCTGAATTCTACATCTTTGGTGCATTTGCTTGCTCAGTTTGGCATGGTTGAGTTTGCATCTTATCTTTAAATAGAGACAGATTAAATGATGTCATAGAACTTGACAACAACAGGATTAGCATAAACACAAAACTCAGTCTTTTTTAGAGAGTGGTAGTCTTTGTTCTTCCCTATGTATGCTGCCGTATTGATGTTCTTGAACTTATTCTACAGTGGTACAAAGGTGAGGACCCTGTTCCAGTTTTCCCCATGTACTTTCCTGTCTGAAAACCATCCTAGGAGTTAAAAAGTGTTGTCTTGCCTTCTGTCAAATGTGGAAGCCTCTCTTTCTTGTATCCTCTTGCACTGCATAAAATTGTAAATTTGTTGGAAGAAAAGCTGAGCAGTGTTTTTAAGTAGGTGACTTCATCTTCACGACTCAGACCGAACATGCATTGTCTATTTTAGCAGCACAGCTCATCTTCTTGTAAAGTGAAAAAGATACAAATAATCATCTCCTGATTTTTTCATGTGGCTGAACATGGCTTTGTGAGCATTACAAACACTTCAATCTACTGAAAGGTATCTGGTTTTTAGCTGGTGGCTCTGGTGCAAGAGCAGGGACAGCTTAAGTTGTGTTTGTAGGTAATTTTGTTTCGAATACTGGGCTGTTTGTTGATGTATTTTACAAACCACTTGGTCATCCAGACTGGGAGAAGAGGGTAATAGTACCCTTGAAGAATGTCTGAGTATATATTATCTGTATGACTCAGAGTCCTGTGACTGATGATTACTTTTTTTTTCTGTGATGTTTAGCATCTGTTCCTTGAGATTAAGTAGCTGTTCCATTTTTCATTATAGGTATATGATTACAACTATCTTTTAATCAGTCCTGTAGCTTTTAAGGCTTATTTTGCATTGTAGAAATGTAATTGAAAGCATTATTTAAGTATTACTCTGACCAGTCATGCTTATAACTAATGTGTAGGTAGTGAACTTCATTTCAATACAGATAGCTTCTTAAGTGTATATTATGAGTTGCATTAGCACAACTCATCTGTTCTCAAATGAATTTCTGCAACTTAAATATTTTGCTCTTGGCTAATTAATGCTGTAGTTGCACATCGATGTCCAGATGGTAGCAGGCTACTTACTTCTGTCTCTCCATCCATTTCTGCTTGAGTTTATCATCTTATTGGTTGGGCCACCTGGCTGCTTTCTAACTTGGGTCTGCAGCGTGGTATGCATGGAACATTGAATGTCTCTAACAATGTGAGTCAGTCTTAGATTGTCAAGCAGTTGTCCCACATCACCCTAACTGCAAGCTACCTGCCTGCAGTACTGCGAGAATCAGTCTGCTCTCTTTTACCAAGTGAGATTATGATGAAGTTCTCTACCCAGGTCTAGGATTCCTAATTAGAGGGACATGGACATTTTAGAGAGAGTGCAGCTAGGGACCACAAAGATGATTAAGGGACTGGAGCATCTCCTGTGAGGAAAAGCTGAGAAACCTAGGACCATTCAGCATGAAGAAGAGATGTCTCAAGGAGTATAAAATATCTGAAGGGCGAGTGCATAGAGGACAGACTCATTCCAGTGGTGCCCAGCAACAGGACCAGAGGCAATGAGGACAGACACATAGGAGATTCCCTCTGGATCTCCTATGAATTCTCTGAAAGAAAAACATTTTTTACTGCGAGGGTGACTGAACACTGGTACAGATTTCCCAGGAAGGTTGTGGAGTCTCCATCCTTGTTGATACTGAAGAGCTGTTGGGTCACAGTCTTGAGCAGTTGGATCAAATGACCAGAGATTGCTTCCAACTACAACCACTTGTTGGCTTTTTTAGCTACTGGAGAAACACTACTGCTGTTTCCAGCATGTTTCATAATGTGGCATTTGGGTTGGAGGATGTGTTTATGCTGTATGAAAGCAACCACCTTAAACCAGTCCAAATATTGTGTGGCAAACAAGCTTCTGTTGAGTTCTGTGATGCTGTAACTGGGATTTTCAAGCATTTGTATTAGTCAGTTTAATGGTAATTCAGAGGTCTGTACCACCCTGTATTTATAGTCTTACCTGGAGCAGTGCAAGATCTGGTCAGATTGTGAGCTCTGGCCATGTTGATTGTGAAAGCAGTTTTCACTAAATCTTTTAGCAGAGTATTGTAATAAAGTGGAAATAGCACTGCAAAACATGTAAAAAGCATCCTACAGTAGATATTTTCTACAATAGAAAGGAAATACTTATTTCAGCAAAAAATTCCTATTTTTGTTTTCCCTTTCTAGGCTTCACACTGGTAAGTTTTGATTTTTTTTAACCTCTAATACCTCTAGTATTGCAAACATAGGTTTTGGTTCTTTTCTGTAGAGATGTTTTAAATGTGCTTTAAAGACTTAACTGCTTTTCATCAACTGGTTTGAAGCTTGCTTTTTGCAGCCTTTGTTTTATTTTGGTGTGCTTTGTGCTACAGTAGCACTTACCACCCAATGACAGTCTTTTGGTCTCCTATACTGATGAGTTTCTCATTGACGTAGAGCTGTTGGTTCCTTAGCCCTCTTAGAAATTCTTCCTGTGTCAGAATGTTGTCATATCTGGGTAAAATGGTGATGCTTCTATTGGAGTGCATGTGGAAATATTTGTGTGTTTTTCTCACAATAATCTTAATTAGCAGGTAGGCTCTTAACTAATTGCCAAGTGTTTTGATGTGGTGTTAGTGTGCTAAGCCTATCCTGGGTTCTTTAATCTGTCTAAGCTAGGAATTAACTACCTGTACATGATTGCTATGGGAAAGAGAGAAAAAAGATTTGTGATGAATATTTATCTGGCAAAAGACAACTTGAATTTTAGTATTCAGTGTGGTTGTGGTCTTAGAGTTTACTTTTTCATCTAAACTCAAGGATTTAAATGTCTTGTGTCCATCAGCTCTCCTGTTTGTTGGGGAAAGAAAGACAAATATTTGGTTTGGGATTCAAGATCCTATTTATGTCATCAGAAGCAATGCTCAGTTGAATTGTAATGTGTTACACAGCTTGTGTGTTCTTGACTTCTGTGACATAATATTCCACAATGCATTATAACCTGATGTAATGTAAGATACTTGGGGAGTAGGAGACATTATCTGGAGCAAACACCAGCCTGTGCTTGACATTTGTGTGCTGGTTCATTAATCAGTCAAAATGTGTGCTCACAGCTCAGCAGCTTTCAAACACCTTAAATATTAATTTCAAATGACAAAAAAAGCAATGAGAATAGGAGTGAATTTTTAACATGTCTGAGACAATTAATTGTTTTCAGCTAATAGCAGCTAAACATTGATTTGATCTTTTACATTTTTAAGGCTGTTGTATTTTTTTAAGATGCCTTCTGAATTGGTGAAGGATTTAATTTGTATTCACCCTCACCTGATTAACCTACTGCTTATGATGGTTGATTTTTTATTCTGATTCCAAGATGGTTAATTACCTTTGGAGTACTAACAGTGGATTTGGAAAACACACCTTATAAGTCTTGTAAAATCTGTACCACAGTTACAGGTAAGGCTACTATTGCTTTATTAGACAATCAAGTGGTTGAAGTAGATGTGCTTTTGGATGCACAGACATAAGCTCTGAAATAGTAACATATAACTGCAAAGGTCAGGTGGAGAAATGCTGCCCAGCCACATAGCATTTATAGAATGGTCCAGGTTGGAAGGGACCTCAAAGATATCCAATTCCAAACCCCCGCCATAGGCAGGGACACCTCCCATTATAACAGGTCGCTCAAGGACTCATCCAATTTGGCCTTAAACACCTTCAGGGAGGGAGCATCCACAACCTACCTGGGCAATCTGTGCCAGTGTCTCACCACTTTCACTGTAAAGAACCCTTTCCTAATATCTAGTCTAAATCTCCCCTCTGCCAGTTTAAACCCATTACCCCTCATCCTGTCATTACAAGACCTTGTAAATAGTCCCTCCTCAGCTTTCCTGCAGGCCCCCTTCAGATACTGAAAGGCCACTAAAAGGTCTCCTCAAAGTCTTCTCTTCTCCAGGCTGAAGAGCACCAACTCTCATAGCCTGTCCTTGTAGCAGAGGTGCTCCAGCCCTCTGATCATCTTTGTGGCCCTCCTCTGGACTTGCTTTAGCAGTTCCATATCCCTCTTGTGTTGCGGGCTCCAGAACTGCACACAGTACTGCAGGTGGGGTCTGACAAGAGCAAAGAGGGAGAATCCCCTCCCTTGCCCTGCTGGCCATGCTTCTCTTGATGCAGCCCAGCACACAGTTGCTGTATGGGCTGCATGTGCACACTGCTGACTCACATTGAGCTTTGCATCACCCCAAACCCCCCAGGTCCCTTTCCTCAGGGCTTCTCTCCAGCCATTTGCCACCCAGCCTGGATTTGTGCTTGAGATTGCACCGACCCAGGTGCAGGACCTTGCACTTGGCCTTGTTGAATGTCATGAGACTGGCCTGGGCCTACCTTTGCAGCCTGTCCAGGTCCCTTCTGTATGGCATCTCTGCCCTCTAGCAAGTCGACTGTGCCACACAGCTTGGTGTCATCTGCAAACTTGCTGAGGGTGCACTCCATTCCTCTGTCCATATCACTGAAAAAAACATGTATCCCTGAAGAAAAAGCACACCTGGTACTTACTATCTGGACACTGATGAGGATTGTGAAGTGGTTATCTTTGGGGAAAGCATAAAAGCTTCAGCTTGTTTCGCATAGATGATGATTTGAAGTTTCTACACAGTGTGAAAGGTGTGGTAGCATAGAATCTCACTTTTCTGTGAGGTGAGTTGTAGCTGATCTGGTTTCCAAAACTGATGAGTTGTCACACCTGGCATGGCTAGTTTGGCTTTTCTGGTGTGTGTAAGGATACTCTGTTAGGTAAGTGTCACTGGCCAGTGGCTTTCTTTTACACATCTGGAAATATTACTGGATGCTGGGTGGCTCAGGGTGCTGCTGAAATAAAGGGGTTTTTGCATGTGCTTTGTGGTGTGTGGGTCTTTGGTTTGTTGGTTTTGTTTTGATTTGTTTTTTTAAAGAATCTGCTAGCCCTAAGTTGCTAAGAGTTCCTAGTTCTTAAATATTTGTCAGAAACATGTTCACTTCCTTAAGGAATTCCTGCAAATTCCCCATATGAGGCAGTACTTAGGTACTTAACATTTGTGGAACCCCTATGCCTTATATTGGTTCATGTTGTTTCAATATCTAGAGAGGTCTGTTGGGCAAAAAACTGCTTTTCTGTTTGCTTGCCCTTCCTTCTGTACATCTTCCAGGACTGATTTTCACTACACATCTATTTACTCCTTAGATCAAATTCACCTCCGGTCTTATCTTTTATGTAAAGACTACCACCTTCAGATTTTCACCAGTAGTTCTCAGCCACAGGAGGAATGCATTTCTTGCAAGACTGCCCTAGTTGGCTGTATATTTGTAGTGTAGCTCTGCAAACCTCTTTGTGGTAGTGCTTAGTAGTGTTATAAGACCAGGAACATTAAATTTGACACTGTGTTTTTGGGTATGCTTTGAGCAAAGCCACTGCCCCAAAAAATATAATGTGCATTTACTTTTAGTCTTCTAACAGGATTATTTAATGCATCAGAATATAATACAAACAAGCCTGAAGACAGTATTCTGGCTAATAACTCTCTCTGTTGTGGCAATGCATGCGTGGAAAAACAAGGAGGGATTTAAGAACTTAATATAGACTTCTAAATGCAGTGGCAGCTTCTTTGTGGGGGTTAAAAAAAGCCCAATGCCAAACCAAAACAACTTTGCAGCTTTATGAAGATGAGCCAGCAGTGTGCCCAGGTGGCCAAGAGAGCCAATGGCATCCTGGCCTGCATCAGGAACAGTGTGGCCAGTAGGACAAGGGAGGTTATTCTTCCCCTGTACTCAACACTGGTCAGGCCACACCTTGAGTACTGTGTCCAGTTCTGGGCCCCTCAATTCAAGAAGGATGTTGAGGTGCTGGAACGTGTCCAGAGAAGGGCAACGAGGCTGGTGAGGGGCCTGGAACACAAACCCTATGAGGGGAGGCTGAGGGAGCTGGGGGTGTTTAGCCTAGAGAAGAGTAGGCTCAGGGGTGACCTCATTGCTGTCTACAACTACCTGAAGGGAGGCTGTAGCCAGGTGGGGGTTTGTCTCTTCTCCCAGGCAACCAGCAACAGAACAAGGGGACACAGTCTCAAGTTGTGCTGGGGAAAGTATAGGCTGGATGTTAGGAGGAAGTTCTTCGCAGAGAGAGTGATTGGCATTGGAATGGGCTGCCCAGGGAGGTGGTGGAGTCACCATCCCTGGAGGTGTTCAGTAAAAGCCTGGCTGAAGCACTTAGTGCCATGGTGTAGTTGAGTGGCTAGGGCTGGGTGCTAGGTTGGACTGGCTGATCTTGGAGGTCTCTTCCAGCCTGGTTGATTCTATGATGATGATTCTATGATGATGATACCTCTAGACTTAAATGTGTTGATTATTTGGCATTACATTAATATATATATATATTTATATATAGGTAACAAATGTCAAACAATCACTGGCTGCATTTACTTCTGCTGGAAAAATATTTTCATGCATGATAAAAATAAACATGCAGTTATCAAATAAATCATTTAGACATGCAATAATAATTTGGGCATGCAGTTACCAAATAAATAGGGCAACAAAAGGAACTGGAAGACTTAGACATGATATTAATTGCAGTGTGTTGTTAAAATAGAGTTAACATTCACGAGTAATGTCTTTTTAAAGGAATGGCAGACATGGTTTGGGTTTTGTTGTCAAAGGTGTTAGCGTTAAGTGTGCACCTGCTCGAAAGAGACGTAATTCTTTTGTACTTGAAGTAGTCGTCTTAATAATGTATATCAAATTTTGCTCTGTAATACAACAGAGACCACTTAAATGTGCATGCTGAAACTGAAATCTTCCTGTGAACCTGAGGATGGGATGGTCAGAATATTTGCATTTGACTGATCAAATGGGTTTCAGTTTCCTAGCCAATACAAGCTCTCTTCAGAGCTTGCAGAAGACTCCTGTGTGTCAATGGAAAGCTAATGTTCTGCTTGGCTTTTACTTGCTTTACTAAATGGATTAAAGTGATTAAATTTTACCACCTAACTTGATTTCATTAATCATCTGTTTCAAGTGGATTGGTCAAGAAGCATGCCTTGCTTATATATTCTAATGGCACTTTTTTTAGCCATTTATTTTGTACAGGTTTTATTGTGGCTAACGATGTTGGAAGAAATGTGCCCTTCTGTAGTTTTACTGTGTTCTTCCTAAACACATTCTTAAGCTGAATCTTTTTTGTTTCTAATCTCAAACAGGCCCTATGAAAATTCAGAAGCTGTTGGTGTCATCTTTGATATATTTTTGACACACACTTGTTGCCCATACTTAAATCTTCAGCCCAAGCATAATGATCTGCACCTTTCAGTGCATGCCTTAAACTTTTTGAATAGTTCAAGCATGAATTTCTTCAAGTTATGGCCTGCCTGAAAGAACAGAGGCCTCTAATAAACTTCCTCAAATTGCTAGGTCTTTTGATTAGCCTTTAAGTGTCTAGAAGTAATGTTTAAAAATGCCAAAGCACATCTGTAGTAATTACTAATACACAACATTTTTGAAGTTCCTGTCAGAAAGAAGAGTGAGTCACTTAACCAAGCTCTGCTTTTAAGGTTAATTTTTAAGGGGAAAAGATTAAGTATCTATTATACTATAAAAAGAGTGGGGAGCAGAAAGGGACAAAGTCATTTAAGGCTTTGAGCAGGGTCTAGTAAATTCATCTGAAGTGCTGAATACTGCTCTTGAAGCATAATGCTAGACCTCAAATTGCTCATGAAAAAAAGAAGCTGTTCTAAGAATTTTGACTCTGTTCAGAACTGCAGATGTTTGGTTTTGAACAGTGTTTAAGATCCTGTTTTCTTCAGTCTATCTGCTGGAGTGTGATCTGTACTTCATAACACGGGCTAGCTTATAATGAATGTGTTTTCAGGCAGGACATTTTTCAGGAAATTATGCTTGTTGTCTTGAGTGTTTGCTTTGGTCTGAGGATTTAATTGTGCTTGATGTAAGTAATTACATTTGTTGAGGAGTTTAGGTTCTCTCTGCAGTTTATTACAGTGGCTGTATTTGATTTTAATTAGTTTGATGATCCTGTAGAGATTGAGAATCTGGGAATGATGCATAATGCGACATGTCTCAGCATGAAGGAATACAGCATTTCACTAAAGGGGCCATTTGTAGTGCTGTGAGAATAGACCTGCTGTAGATGGTTCCTTGTTTGTAAAAAAAGTGCAAGAAAAATCTTGGTGTGGACCCAGTTGGGGTAGAAGTTATATTTTGCATTTATTTTTCTTTCCCCAGTGATTAAAGTAGAAGCTACATAATGTCATTGCTCAGAAAACAGCATTATGGGGTGATTCTGAAATAAGAGGTCACATACAACTGACAAGTTCAGTGTAAAACTGGCAATTGCCTTCATTGTCCAGATAGGGCTCTGTGGTCTCCACGTCATCAGCCAAGCTGTCTGTATGGTCCCAGGTTGTGCAGGGCTTTTGTATTCAGGAGCAGTTGGTATATATCCATCTGGCAGCTGAGTATACAGACATAGCAGGAGCACCAGCAGTCTGGAGAGTCCAGATGCAAAAAAATCACCTCATCTAGGGCAGTCTAACAGCTGCAGATGTTTGGGGCTTAGTTCAGGGCTCCAAAAGCTTGTGTTTTGGACATGGAGCTTGGACTATAAGTTGTCAAAGACTAATGGAACTGAAAGTGTGTTTTCTTACCAAGAGATGCCAGGGGGCCTGGCATGATTGGGTAATTGTGGGGTTGCGGACCCTGGAAACACTTGGGTTGCTAGCAGGTGACCTGATAAAGGAGCTCTGGACTGAGAAGTACAGGAACCTCTGTAGTGTAGTGGATGTATTTACAGTTTTACAGCTAATAAATTTTGGCAAAACAGATTTGTTCAAAGCCATTTCCAACACTGTGTTAAGTGCTGGGTGATTAATGGAGAACACAGTGCATGCCGTTGTAAAACTCGGCGATAAATTAATAGCTACTAAAACCCTGTGAGAAATAAAGTGCTGTGGTGTCTCTTCTGTGAAAATACTCTTAGCATGAGTTTGAGTACAGATTTTTTAATGAAATATTCTTATCAATCTGAGTTAAATAAAACTAAAGATTACAGAATATTAGGAGTTGGAAGGGACCTCTAGAGATCAAGTCCGATCCCTTCTGCTAAAGCAGGATTGCTTAGCAAGCCACACAGGAATGCATACAGATGAGTCTTGAAAGTCTCTGGAGAAAGAGACTCCACAACTTCATTGGGTGGCCTGTTCTAGAGCTCTGTCACCCTCACACCAGAGAAGGTTCTCCCCACGTTGAGGAGGAGCCTCCTGTGATCCAGTTTGTGTCCACTGTTCCTTGTCCTATTATTTGGCACCACAGAAAAGAGCTTGGCCCCTTCGTCTTGACACTCACCCAATAGATATGGACAGATATGAGTAGCATTTTGAGGTTTCTCTTTTCTGGCATTTGGAAGACATTTAATTTTTTTGCATCAATCATGTCCTTTTTTTTCTCACTGCACTTTCAGACAAAGCAAAGCCATGGATGTTTTTCCTCCACTGAGTTCTAAAAAGCATCTCTGCTGAATATTTGAAGTACTTGTACAGGCCATTGGAACAGTAGGCAGAGTTCCATATATATTGCCATGCATACTGAACATTGAAAAGAGACTTAGCTGTACAGAGCTTATGAATATAGAGTTTTAATTCCATCTGACTTGTAATATCTATTGGCAGAGGTTTAAAGAGCTGCTAGCAGAGGGCTGGTGTGACTAAGGAAGAAAAGGTGAAAATGTGAATTTAACATTGCTGTCTCATGGTAACTTTACTTTCCTGGGTTTTTTTATTACAACAGTAGTAAACACTATCTGAGTTTAATTCTAGTTGGAAAAATTCAGGACAGGACCTTTAGTTAAAAGTAAGGGTTTAAGCACTTGGTGTTGGTTAACTCCTATGCTTTATACAAGTTGAACATGTGGATGAACCTGAAGTGGTAGATCTGTGCTTCCAAAGACAGAAAGCAGGCTGTTCTGCTTGTGCTTGTGGAGGGACTCGATGGTTCCATGTTGTTTGTATCTGGGACTCTGATGCGTGGCCCATACTGTACTGACAGGCTGAATTCCCAGCTGCGTTTCAGTTTGGACACGTCCTGACTGCTGACCTGTGCTGGTGACACTAAAGCATAGTTAATATCTATATTTCTGTTTCTTGCTGGACATGTCTTGACAAAGTATCTCTCTCATGAGTTGTTTTTATTTTCCCTCCTCTTCTACCTAGATAGAGCTCTTAATGCACTTGCAAGCTGTACTGTTTCTTAGGATTATTGCTTCAGGCCAGTGGAAATAAAATCCCAGCAAATGCCATATAATCCTATGATTTGATGGTAGGTAGGCTAGGCTTTCCATGGAGTTATGGACCCTCTCATTTCCTCTCTTTTCACTGTACCACTTCCCTTTATATTTATCAATGTTTTATTCATTTCAATAAGGTCTTGCTCTTCTGAAATGTTGAAAAGACTGAAGGTGCGGTAAACTAATTTTATTATAAAGTCTTCTCCTACTGGAAGTGATCATTAACCCTTATGGTTATTACCAATAAGCATTTTTATCTTCAGATATTAAAAAGGAAGGAAATAGAACCCCAAATTTTTTGCATTTGGGTTTTGACTTTTTTGTTTGTTTTGATTTAAGGTTTACCACTAGGGTTCACCAAAAGCTTTCTAAAAATTAGTGTCAGTATCAGGCCATTGAGTGGATGAAGTGCCAGAGTGGAGTGAGTTGTCTGACTTGTAGAAACTTGATATGCTGTTTTTAAAACTCATCTTTGAAAGCAAAGAAAAGGTAAATTAGAGACTCTGTGCTAAATGAAAACAGCTGTAAGACAGTGAAGTCATAAGATACAAATATACAGAGGAAGACAGTGATCATGGAAGAGATATCAGATTAAACTTCAGAGCTGCTGCTCTATGGAATACAACAACACTCCCTCACATTAGTGTTTGACCAGTTTGTGTTTGATGAGACCATAAAGCCCCAATTCTTCATGCAAAACTGGTGATGGTGAACTTTTGCAACTTATTGAAAGTTTCAAAATGAGCTTATTTCATTGTATGCAGCCTCAGTAATACTGGAAGACCTCCTGTTCTGCTTGTGTTATTTGTACAGAACACATTACAGGAACCTAATAAAATTGGCTTTCTCAGAAAAATTTAAATCTGCAGTCAAGATTGGGAAGAAATGGAAAAAAAGAAATGTGTGAGGCTGTAATGAATCTCTTTGTACTAGGACAGAAATACTCAACTTCTTTAGGGTCCTGCTTTGGAGTGACCAAGGTCTTGTTTTAATTTTGTCCTCACCCCTTCATGTAGTTAGATACTGTTATCTACATATCTGTATAGATTCAGATTGGATGTTAGGAAGAAGCTCTTCACCATGAGGGTGGTGAGGCACTGGAACAGGTTGCCCAGGGTGGTGGTAGAAGCCCCATCCCCGGAAGTTTTAAGGCCAGGCTGGATGGAGCTCTGAGCAACCTGATCTAGTGTGAGGTGTCCCTGCCCATGGCAGGGGGGACAGAACTTGATGATCCTTGAGGTCCCTTCCAGCTCTGACAATTCTGTAATTCTAAAACCTAATCAAAACCTGTTGGTGGGATTTCGTGGAGAACCTGTGCTGCTGCTGGTTGCTGCACTGCATCTGTTGGATGTTTGTGTAAAGGGTGAACTTTCAATTTTCGCTATGCTCAGGCTGAAGCTTTCACAAGCACTAAATTCTGCTGATAATCTGAGCTGGGGATGATGGCTGGGAATTAACCACAGCAAAGGCTTATCTGGCTGCTGGGTATGGTACCTTAAGCCCATATCTCCTGCTTTTCAGAAAACTGATAAAGTAGCAAATAGATGAGGTGTGAAGGTAGTTCTGAGAAAGTCAATAAATAGCTGGAAGCTACAATTTAATAAGTGTTTGGACATATCTGGCTCAGATAGATTATATATTTTAACTCTTTAAAAAATGATAGATGGAACCTAAATCCATACTCCCTGTGGCATTAGGTATCAGGAGAAATAAGTCTGTGCCTTTAGGTATCAGGAGAAGCAAGTGGAAGCAAAGCATTTGAAATCAATAAGTTGCTTCTAGGTGCACCTTAATACAGACAGAATTTAGAGGGGAAAAAAAAAAGATTGTGAAATAGATACAGGAATAAAATTTAGCTTTTAATTTGCAGACTACAGCAAAACTGTAATCCTGGCTCTTGTGAAAATGAGCGGACGTTAGGAAGTTATGGAAGTGAGGAAGTTCAGTGCCATGGGCCAACTTGTACACAATAGGTGTACTGAAAGAGCAAGACATCTGTGGAGTAAAGTTGCTCTCCAGATCAACATTATGCTTTTATGATCTTGGGAGGAAGTTCTTCACAGAGAGAGTGATTTCCCATTGGAATGGGCTGCTCAGGGAGGTGGTGGAGGCACCATCCCTGGAGGTGTTCCAAGAAAAGACTGGATGAGGCACTCGGTGCCATGGTCTAGTTGAGTGGCTAGGGCTGGGGGATAGGTTGGACTGGCTGATCTTGGAGGTCTCTTCCAACCTGGTTGATTCCATGATTCACTTTGGGCATTTGATTAAGAGCTACTTTATAGAGCACTTGGAATGAAGCAAAGATTCCTCATTTTCTTGGCACTTTTGCGGTACTTGAGTCTTCTTCACTGCTTTGGTATTCTTTTTTTCTTTTTTAATGTAGTTTTGGCTTCCAGGGATTAGAAGTAAAAGGGTTCACTGAGGAGGTAACTCAAGTGATGCCATTGCATTTTATAAAGGCCTTTGGTTTGTACCTTTTGTGGCAAGCACAGCAGGTTGTTACGTGGGTGCATGATAGGACTGAAGCAAGTCTCAATCTCTATTTAATTCTTTCTCCCCTACAGTCACAGTGAGGGAGAGCTGTTTAACATTTTATTAGCTCCAAAGATAGAAGCATTTAAGTGAGGCCTGTCAGAACATTACACCTAAGGGAGATTAAAATGATCTTCCTGGGGCAGATTCCAGTCAATCTTTCTTGATTCTGAAATATTTATTACTGTTTACCGCAAATTCATATGGAATAATGACGTGTACAGAAACCCATAAAATTTTCATACTTTTTTTAGTTCACCTTTGACTTTGCTGTCAGCATATGAAATTAGTTGCTTCTGCTTGACTGCAGTGGTTTTTTTACCTAGTAACATCATAATGTGTAATATTTTCAAATAAGTGGTTTAGACTACATTTTTGACTTGCATTTTGTGCCTTGCGGGTCTCAACATCATCAGTTTCACTTAAATTTTACCAGTTGTTTAGAAACAGATCTGTAAAATACAGTCAAATCATCCTAACCACTTTTTTATAGGTAAGCTTTCTTCTGGGATTATAGATAGAGCAAGTGGAGATTCTAAAGCATTGTACAAAGATGAGAAGTGATCCCTGAGGAAGCACTTAGTGCCATGGTCTAGTTGACTGGATAGGGCTGGGTGATAAGTTGGACTGGATGATCTTGGAGGTTTCTTCCAACCTGGTTGATTCTGTGACTCTATAGATTCTTCTTAAGCTCACACAACTGTCATCCTTCTAAGGCAGTAGTTAGACTTCAGTAGATGCTTTAGGTTAAGTGACATATCTACAAGATATATTCGAGCAGTCACAGGGGGTCTGTAGATCTGTTGTCATCTGGGGTGGTTTTGTTTGGTTGTCTTTTGTTTTGTGCATGTTTGTTTGTTTATTGTATCCCATAGCAAATCCTCATTTTAATCTGCTGATCAATGCTTTGTGTTGATTTGCTATGCTACCTAAACTACAGAAGGGCTGTTTTTAAGACATCCCTTCAAGTCTGCTGTCAGAACTACTGGATTGTGGCTTATTTGCATAGACATTCTGTGTGGCTTGGTCAAGTTATAGAAACTCTGAAACTACATGTCTGTGTTTATGAGATGAAAAGGAGTTGGTGTAGGGCTGGGTGCATATTTAATGTGTGGGTGTTGAAGGCAAATCAGTTAATATTTGCAATGTATTTTGAAAGTCTTGCACAATACTGTCGACTAAACTTCTTTTCTTCATGGTTAACTTCCGACTAGTAGTGACTGAGGTAGTCTGTGTTTGCTCATTTGAGTAACTCCTGTGTTTTGCATATGGAGCTGTATGTAGGGAGTACAGAGACAAAGTGCTGAACAGTACTGCATGTGCTATTTTTGGAAGTTCAAGCAGCCTTAAGACTTGGAGGAGGAGGAGTTTTCTGGGATTTTTCCAATTTCTGTCAGCAAAACAAATTCTACCCTCATTAATCATCAGAATGAGTCGTCGGAGTTATTTGTGTGCCGTAGTGTAGCCTGGCTAAAATAAGCTGCTTGACCTTGTTTCTAATGTAGTGGGACTTTCCCTGTGAGACTGATGAATCACTCATTAATACTCTTCATACTGAAATTATTTACGGTGACCATGAAGTCTTCACTGAAGTGAAAGGAGCAGTTGACTCTTGAAATGCATGAGCTTAATAGCAGCATGAAATGCTCCCTTGAGAGCACCACACTATGGCATCTGCATCTGCTGCTGCCCAGGATAATTTGAGTGCCTTAACATGAGGTGGTACTGTGCTGAACAGCCCCTGACTATACTTTGGCTTTCTGCTAGCACACCTCTTAGCTGGCAGTTGCATTTTTCTGATACTGTTTTATTGTTGGTGACCAGTTGCAAGTGATGTTCCCCAGGACTCAGTACTGGGGCCAGTTCTATTATTTATCAGTGTTATGAATTACACAAAATTAATAATCTATATTAATTTTGATATCCAGGCAAAGATTGTTTATAACTATGAAAATTGTTTATTAACATTAAATCTTACCAGAATACCTATTTCCAATGTTCAAAACACACGGTTTGGGTATTTATACGCACAGGGAACAGGCAACCTGGAACACTTAAGAAATAACTAACAAATACAAACATCAAACTTAGAACAGGAAAGAGGTTCTTAGTTTCAGTTCTACTGCTTGCCCACTAGTGGACTCAGGAGGATCCTCTCCTGTGTCCAGTTCTGGGCCGGGCCCCTCAATTCAAGAAAGATGTTGAGGTGCTGGAACATGTCCAGAGAAGGGCAACAAAGCTGGTGAGGGGCCTGGAGCACAAATCCTATGAGGAGAGGCTGAGGAAGCTGGGCCTGTTTAGCCTGGAGAAGAGGAGGCTCAGGGGTGATCTTATTACTGTCTACAACTACCTGAAGGGGCATTGTAGCCAGGTGGGGGGTGGCCTCTTCTGCCAGGCAACCAGCAATAGAACAAGGGGACACAGTTCTCAAGTTGTGCCAGGGTAGGTATAGGCTGGATGTTAGGAAGAAGTTCTTCACAGAGAGAGTGATTGCCATTGGAATGGGCTGCCCAGGGAGGTGGTGGAGGCACCGTCCCTAGGGGTCTTCAAGAAAAGACTGGCTGAGGCACTTAGTGCCATGGTCTAGTTGATTGGTTAGGGCTGGGTGCTAGGTTGGACTGGATGATCTTGGAGGTCTCTTCCAACCTGGTTGATTCTATGATTCTATGATTCTCTCTGCTGCTAAGGCAGGAGGCACATTAGAATCTAGTTACAGAATCTAGTTACACAGTTACAGGCTGTGAATATTTACTCACACAGTAGTATCAGACAGTACCCAAACACTTGGAGGCAGTTCTGTCGGTGTCTTGAAAGTTGTTGCAGGCAAAGCAGAGCATAACGTGGCAAAAGCCTGTTTATTGTTTGCCCGAATGTAATGGCCCCTTTGGTCACAGAGATTCACCATTCAGAAGGACACTTTGCCAAACCTGACCGTATTCGGTGAAGTGAGGAGCTTGCTTTCCCTTGTTTGGGAGGGCTGAGTCTGGGCAAGTCTTGGACCCTCCAAGTGGGTGTTTCCAAGCCTTTTGTCATTTCCCTGCACTCTGCTTCCTCCCCCCTAGCAGAGGGAGGGGAACCATGGGATCATGCCTGGGCAAGCCAGGACATGTATCTCCCACAACAGTCAGCGATTTGAGGGAGGGGATTGAGTGCACCTTCAGTAAGTTTGCAGATGATGTCAAGCTGGGTGGGCATGTCAATCTGCTGGAGGGCAGGAAGGCTCTTCAGAGGGATCTGGACTGCCTGCATAGATGGGCTGAGGCCAATGGTATGAGATTCAACAAGGTCGAGTGCTGCACTTGGGCCATAACAACCCCACACAATGTTACAAGCTTGGGAGAGAGTGGGTGGAGGGCTGCCTGCCAGTGAAGGTCCTGGGGCTTCTGAATAGGGCCCCGCAATGTGTTTAGGTGACCAAAAGGCCAATGGTGCACTGCCCAGCATGAGGAGTACAGTGATGAGACTGCACTGCAAACAGCAGGTGAGACCCTAAGTGTTTACATTGGCTTGCACAGCACCACTGAGGGGCGGAGGTGCACATGGCACTTGGCCTAGGTGTGGGGGCAGTGAGATCTGCCGTGCGGGAGGTGAGGGGGCAATGGGAGGGACCTCTGGGGAAGCAGAGGGGGCAGGGGGCCGGAGGAAGCTGCACTGTTCCCACTGCTCAGCCCGGCCCTGCACTTTAGTAGGCAGCAGCAGCAGCAGCAAACGGTGAAGCAGAAGTGGCCCTGTGGCAAGGCCCTGTGGCAAGGCCCTGTGGCAAGGCCCTGCGTTCCCACTGCTGCCTGCCTGCCTGCCTGGAGGGCTTTGCAGCGGGCAGCCTGTACCGCTGGCCCCGCATCCTTCGGCGCTCACTGCTGCCTGCGTCCCGCAGAAAAGCCTCCTGGAGCGGCTCTGCTTCGTGTTGCCTGTGGCCTGGAGAGGAGTGTGCAGCATGGCCCCGCTCCACGGCCTCTGCCAAGAAACTCGGAGGCTTCTGCAGCAATGCACAACGTCCAAGCCAGGGCAAGGGTGATATCCCCTCTCTTCAAAGTGTGTTTTTCCCGCTCTTTTCCCCTCCCCTTTTCCCTCTGCTCTGGTTCAATCTAGCAAACCCAGTTCGTTAGCTGTTCAATGTCGTTTCACCTTCGTTTGCTCCAGGGGAACTGTGTGAGCCATAGCAGTTAACCCACACCCCCTGTGCCCGGGGCTGGTAAAGAGAATCCCAGCCTGTGACATGGCCCTTGCCCCTCACTGCAAGAAAAATACAGAGGTGCTGGAGCGTGTCAGGAGAACAGCGACCAAGCTGGTGAGCAGCCATGAACACAAGGCTTGGGAGGAGCAGCTGAGGGGAACCAGGGTTCTTTAGCCTTCAGAAGAGGAGGCTGAAGGGAGACCTCACTGCCGTTTATGACTACCTCAGAGGAGGTTGTAGCGAGGTGGTGATTGGTCTCTTCTCACATGCAGCAAGGGACAGGACCAGAGGAAATGGCCTCATCTTGTGCCAGGAAAGATTCACGTTGAAGGGTAGGAGATTTTGTTTCACGGAAGGGGTTATCAGGCATTGTTATTGATTGTGGATGAAGCAATATGCTGTGACCAGAATGTCTCAGAAATTCAATGACAAAACTGAAGCATTGCATGCAAGTTGACCCTTTTGTGTTTTACATCCTAATACTGCTGTTAATGAGTGGTAAAATACTGCAGCTGCCCAGGGATGTGGTTAAAGCTCTGTCCCTAGAGACTTTCAAGATCAGACTTGATGTGCCTGGGGCAGGCTAATCTAGTTGGAGGTGTCTCTGCTGACTGCAGGGGGTTTGAATGACCTCCAAGGGTCCCTTCCAACCCAGTGCAATGTGTGAATCAGTAGAGATGAGTGGAGCTGCTTTGAAAGGCATTTGCACTCTGCAGATACAGTACTTTCAGCATGCATGCGAGTGCTTTGCACGCATGGTACATCTTCAGAGAGTGGGAGCTGATAACATGGCTCTGAAATTTCAACCAAGTGTCAGCTGTGGAATTCATAACTCATGTTTTTGATTTGTAGTTGCTGTTGACAGAGCAGACTAAAGGAAAGTGCTCATTTGTTTGGAGTCTTCTCTGTAACATGGTATATGAAAAGTGATCATTTGTATCCGATATGAACTAGCAAGTGGCAACTGTATCATGTGACAAGGAAAGGTCTGGAAAGCATAATTATCTTTTGGGTTTTTTTTTTAATTAGTTTTCTTGTGCTCTTCTGAAGTTGGTTGTGTATATTTCCTCTGCCAAGCAAAGCCCATTGTCTAGAAGCAAATAACCAAACTTACTGTCCCCAGAGGAAGATGTACCTTCTTTCTGCACTGTTGACTCACAACATTTCTGAACTAATATTTATGGAAAAGATTCTTTCCCAATACTTTCTGAGGTCCCTCGGTGCCCAGTGGCTCAAGAGATCATTAAATTAACCAGCACCTAATTTCAGTGATGTGGGGTGTAAGAGTGGGTTTCTGTGACACAGGAATGTTGAAACAAATAAGAAGTTTGGTAACTTTGTTCCAGTCAAGATGCTGGGTGACTTTTGTAAGTGGCTGTGAGATGTCCTCATGCTAAGATGTTTGTGTCTTTTGGGGGGAGATGATTCACATGGAGTCCAGTTGTGAGCACATGCTCTAGATACATGACTTGAGGGTTACTGGCTCCAGAGCATAAAATGCTATGCAGGGGATTGAGGGAAGGGGACAGAGTTGCTTTGGAAGTGAGAAGGCACAAGATAAATTGTTAACAGGGAGGTCCAGAAATGGGAACAGAGACCAGAATAGAGCACATGAGAACAGAAATTGGAGATATATTTGTTTTGCAAGAGTTAGAAGTAAAACCAAATTGGAAAGGGCAAGAAGGAAAAGTCACAAAGAGCTTTGAACAGGGTATAGAGGCTGGAGGAAAAGGCTATGGGAGAGCCTTCTCTGCTAGAGAAAGATGATATTTCTGATTCAAATTACACAGGTTGATGTATAGGATTTAAAAGTATGTCCTACAAATTAGGAGTAATGTTCTTTGAGTAGTCAGTGCTGAGAAAATCCAATAGTGGTTTCAGTTCAGAGACAAGTGGTATGCTGAAGAACGTCAAGAAAGACAATTCTTTCAGGACTTCACTCTGTTCCTTGTACTTTAGTGCTCTGTGTGCTTTGATTTTCTTTTTTTTTTTTTCCCAAGGACATGTGGTTTGGGGGGAACTGAAAAACAAAGTTTTGAAACAGAGTCCAAAGAAAGAAGACTTCAGATGAAGCACCAGGGGAAAATCATGTCAACTGTTTAGTTTTCAACTGGTAGCATTACTGCAGTCATCTGAGATTCTCCTGATTTATGATATCTAAAATGATAACAAACTCAAAAATGCTAGTAAGAAAAGCATTGTAAATACTGTTTTCCACTCTAGGTACACTGCTGTTTCAGACTCTTGACATTTTATCCTCAGAATATTGCATAATGCAGCCAATTCATGTTTTCCAGAGCTTCCCAATTAAGTGAAGTATTCAGAAGTTTCCATGACCTTTAGGTTTCTTTGTACTCTGTTGTTTTTGCAGAGAGTATGATAGACTGTGGTTTACTTCCAGTGTAGCCTTTCTTTTATGGAAAAGATGTCACAATGCAGAAAGGACATGGTTTTGAGTTGTGTTTTTGAGGATCTAATCCAATGCTGATTGGACATGATTTTTTTTTTTCTAAAAATGTCTTAATGTACTGGGAACTGTTTAAGTAGCTCATAAAAAATGTACAGCAGCAAAAAAGAAAAGAGAAAATCAAGAGGCTGTCATTACACTGAGCAGATGAAAAGCTGAAGACATAAGATCTCTTTAGAGAAGTTTATTGCAGGACTTAGAAAAGGGCACCTCTATCTCGTATTCACTACTGTAATTGTTCACTGTGCTTGTGGTACTTGCTTCAGTTTTGCTTGTCATGGTATATATGGCTTGCTGGAAAACCTTTTGTAAAGGTTAAGTTGTCCTCCTCAGTCAGATCTGTGACAGTTCCCAAACACAAACCTGTTCTTCACTGAAAATTTGGAGATTTCTTAGAAGCATTGTTGTCTAGTGGATGTTTCTAAAAGTGATGGGCATCAACCTGCTGAGTGAATGAATCCCAGCTTCAAGATGGAGACTCAAGCTGCAAGAGGTGACTGATGGAGGCTTTGCAAGGAAGGATGCATGGGCTACATTAGTAGTTACAGTGCTGTTGACCATCTAGATCTAAGTGCTTCAAAATCTGTCATCCTGAAGTATAAACAGGAAGACCTCGGGTCTGTTTGCCCCTGTGCTTGTATTTAGAAGCCTGAACTTACTTGTCAGAACTATTTTACTCTTCATTTGGGTACACTGAACACTAGCAACTACTCATGTCAGAAAACACACATACAGCTAGTCCCTTCAGTCCCCCATCCAGAGTAAAGAACACTTATCCCCATTGTTACTTAGTATTCAGTAATTATGAAGCCTCAAGGACTTGGATCTGATGTTTTGGTTCATATTTGTTTCAGCATGACCGTCGAGGCTGTGCCTTTATTGTAAGTGCATCAAAACTTCTCAAAGCAAAATGCAATTGATAACAAGTTCCCTTTGCAATGCTGTAAACATGCAACCTGATCAAAAAATGACAGCTAACTATTTTTTCAACTGAAATTTTCTTGGAATATACAGTAATTAACAGTGAATCCATACTAGTGCATCTACTTCTTTTAGGCATGTTCAGTGCAAGAAGGAATTCACCTGTCATTTTAAAGACTTGTGCTAGGAACTCTTAGTAGTGAACACACACATGCTTAGGAGCTGTGTATATGTTCATGCATATGAAAACTTAGATGTAAATACCTGAGAGGGAATAAGAAAAAGGTTCTAAAAAGTACCAGCATGATCTATTTCTATATTTATGATAAAATAATACTGTTGACTGGATAGGACTGGGTGATAGGTTGGACTGGATGATCTTGGAGGTCTCTTCCAACCTCGTTGATTCTATGCCCAGTTCTGGGTCCCTCAATTTAAGGAAGATGTTGAGATGCTTGAACATGTCCAGAGAAGGGCAACAAGGCTGGTGAGGGGTCTGGAGCACAGCCCTGTGGGGAGTGGCTGAGGAGCTGGGGTTGTTCAGCCTGGAGAAGAGGTGGCTCAGGGGAGACCTTATTGCTCTCTACAACTACCTGAAAGTCAGGTGGGGGTTGGTCTCTTCTCCCAGGCAATCAGTGTCAGAACAAGAGGACACAGTCTCAAGCTGTGACAGGGGAGGTTTAGGCGGAATGTTAGGAATAAGTTCTTCACAGAGAGAGTGATTGGCATTGGAACAGGCTGCCCAGGGAGGTGGTTGTGTCACTGTCCCTGGAAGTGTTTAAAAAGACTGGATGTGGCACTTAGTGCCATGATGTAGTTGATTAGGTGGTGTTGGGTGATAGATTGGATTTGATCTCAAAGGTCTTTTCCAGCCTGATTGATTCTGTGAGTCTGAGCTGCTGTATGAAATTACTTCTGTTGGGTTAGTGTGCCTTTTTAACTTAAACATGTTAGTTCTCCCAGTGCTGTTTTGAGAAAAGTGGGTTTATTTTACCTTTAGGGGAGAAATATTGTCACAATGAGTCTATCCCTTTCTTCTTATGTGGAGACTATGGTACAAGGAGGAACTGAAACCAAGCCTAGAATTGATGTTTCCTGTATTAAGGCATCTCTCCTCTGAATAAAATCATCACTTGAAAATGGTTATGCTCTGCAGTGCTGTATGACTGCTACTGAAACTCTTGTCTGTTAAATATTCCCAGCCTCCTGTCTGGCTCACAACATTGGCCTCTTGTTATTTAGTTCCCCCATGATTCTCAGGTGGGTGTATTATGGGTGTGGAGCTGAATTTTTTACTCTGCTGAAAAGAATAAGAAACAAGAATTTTGGCAGTGTTATTGGAAAACTGTTTTTAAAATCTGTTTGTTTTCATACTGAGTGAATTTGATTATGCCAAAGCTTTAGTCTTTTTCTGGTGTTGAAAAGGTACCTTGCTTTGCTTCATAACATTCCTAAAAATTATTGTTATTTTTTAACCTATAGTTATCTTTCTAGCAGTAATGGTATATTCGTTAGTCTGATAATGTTAGAGGAGGGATTCTTTGGCTCATTCCAGTTTCATTTTGACTTCTCTATAGACTTAACATTGAACTTGGTTCTCCTTCCCAACCTGTCAAGACAGGGTCAGGTCTCAATGCATTTGCTTAACATTTGAAGTAACTAAAGGTCTGAATGTTTTTTTTTCATTGAAGAGGCCAATGTTTGATGGAAGCTGATGGTGTCCTCTCTATCAAGATAGATGTTAGAATCCTGAATGTTCTCACTATGTACCTTGCTATTTTGTGTTATTTTGATTTTACCCTCTTCCTAGGTTGACTGGTGGTTCATAGAATCATAGAATAGTTTGAGTTGGAAAAGAACTCTAAGATCATCAAGTCCACCTGTTGACCTCACACCAAAGTGGCCACTAAACCATGTCCCTAAGTGCCACATCTGGTATGTTTTTTGAACACCTCCAGGGACAGTGACTCCATCAGCTCCTCAGGCAACCTATTCAATGCCTGATCACTCTTTTACTGAAGAATTTTTTCCTAATACCCAAACCTAACCTCTCCTCAAGTAACTTCAGGCCATTTGTTTTCATCCTCTCACTCACTGCATGTGAGAAGACATCAACTGCCATCTCACTACAACCTCCTTTGAGGGAGTTGTAGAGGGAAATGAGTCCTTTTCTGAAGGCTCACCACCCCCAGTTCCTTCAGCTGTTTCACACAAGATTTGTGTTCAGGGCCCTTCACCAGCTTGGTTGCTCTTTGGACATGCTCCAACACCTCGATGTCCTTCTTGTAAAGAGGGGCCCAGAAGTACTGAAGACAGTACTTGAGGTGCAGCCTCACCAGTGCCTAAGGTCACTTTCCTGATCCTGCTGGCCACACTGGCCCTGATACAGGCCAGGATGCCACTGCTGTTCTTGACTACCTGAGCCTAGTTAGCCAGAACTGCTGATAAATGATGGAAAGTAGCTTGCTGAGTGCTTCCAGTTTTTGCAGTACCCTCAGGTGTATGCCATCCAGCCCCAGAGACTCGTGTGTGTTAATTGTATAGGAGCATTTCTTTGGAGAAAATGGCAGTCAGACAGCTAGAAAGACTTTTCACTGGTACCATTTAGACTACGTATGGAAGGGAAAGAGGATTTGCCCCTATCTGGATACATTCGTGGTGAGTGCATGCGTAAACATGTCTGAGTCTTTGCAAGCTTTCTTTTGCTTCAGCAGGATGTCAGTTCCATTAAGGCATCCTAAAAATGGTATTTTACCACTAAACATTCT
Source organism: Pogoniulus pusillus (assembly GCF_015220805.1). Lineage (NCBI taxonomy): Eukaryota > Metazoa > Chordata > Aves > Piciformes > Lybiidae > Pogoniulus > Pogoniulus pusillus. Next base: position 15,050,649 of record NC_087284.1, read on the forward strand.
TCATTGGCTCATGCTATTTAAAGAGACTTGAGTCAGTACTCAGGATGTACTGCATAGGAGCATATGACACAGATTCATCCAGAATGATACAGTCTTTTCTGATGAATGCTAGAGCATTTGAATATTTGAGGTGGATTACCTTAATTCTTTTATTTGAGGAAAGAAGTTCTGACTTAACAAGCAGCATAACTATGCTAGTAATTCTTCAGTGCAGGTCATGTTTTACAGGATTAGAGTTGATATATGTGCTTCTGCAGATAATTCTGGCATTCAGTTCTGTTCATGCATTTAGATACCAATAGGTTGTGAACGTACAGGAAAGTTTGAGTCTTGAAGGAAATTATGTGTTTGTCTGAATGAAGGCAGATACTCATTGCAGGAACATTGTTTGTCTAAAAATTGCTGATTTATAATTATACCTTAAATAGATGTACACATTTCTTTTCGGATTATATGCACTAGTTCCTCACGCTAGTAGAGATTCACGTGTTCTACATTCAGATCTGCCTCTTTTGCAGCACTAATTCACAGTAGAGCTGGAGCAAAGGATTGATTTTGTTAATGAAACCTACTTGTGTTGACCACCGAGTTTGAAAAGGTCTTTTATGTGTTTTGGTGAGCTTTTTGCGTGTGGGTAGACCAGATCTTTCCAGGCACTATATATTTTTGGGAGTACCAACCATTTTTCTTAACTTTGTTTTCTATGATGAATGACCTCAGCTGGTAAGTGAGATAACTGTTCATTTGCAGAACAAACAAACAAGCAAACAAACAAAAAAACCCCAAACATATAATGGAAGTGCTGATGTTTGGGGTTGGGTTGTTGGGATTTGTTTTGTTTGCTTGTCTTTTTATTCTAAAACTCGGAACAAGAGCAGACCGACCAAAAAACCTTCAGAGAATGTAATTGATTTAAATGTTGAATATCAAGTCCTTTTTTGTATACAGTGAACTTACTGATAATGGCCAAGTTTGGATTTTTTTTTTTTTTAATTAATATGATATAAAGTAGCATTTGACAGGCTGGATAATCCTTAATGCAGGTTTGTATCATTCTGTTTTACAGACAACTCTGCTGAAGCAGATTTATGGTTGTTGAACAGTTGTACAGTGAAAAATCCCGCTGAGGACCACTTCAGAAACTCAATCAAGTAAGTTGTTTCCCTAAAGACACATACTTAATTATGGACAAATACTGCATCTTTTCAGTTTAAAAGCTTCATATTTTCCATCTAGAGCTAATTCTGTGTTTTGGAGCAAGAAGTATGCTGATTTTGAGTATTACAATGATGAATTCTCTAGAATGGATTTTTATGGTGCAGTTTATGTTTTTAATGAGCTATAAGTTGAAAGAATTTACCAATGCATGTATTTTTCATGACAGTTTTTTGCTATCCTTCTGAATGGTTGTTTTTCAAAAATGTGAATTCTTAGGCTGTTGTTTTTTAACTCAAATTGTACATAATCAGTCTTTTCCAATGAAAAGAGTATATATGAGTTACTTCAAACCAACCATTGAACTGTACATTTTCTTAAAGTGAATTGATTAGCCTATTGCAGAAATACTGTGAGGAATGTGTTTTATTTCACTGTAACATATGCATGTTGGAAAATGACATGGTAGGGAGTTCTGCCTCTGACTTTGGCAGAGGTGAAGCTGTGATCAGAGTAACTGGAAAACCTATAAGCTTATAGCTCTCATTTCCCAGTATAAATAAATACTGTGGTATGTTTCTTGTACATTTTACCTTTAGTAAACATGTGCCTATTTATGCAGTCATTTGTTTAGTGTGGTGCGCTGTTTGCTGAAATTGATTCTGTTTAGGAAAGCATCTTTCTTGGTAAGCAGTTGGCAAGCTCCAGAAGGTAGAGAGGATATAGAAGCTAAATATGAACTACCTGCTTTCAGTACTGGAGTTACTAACAGCATCCCAAGGTTGTAACATGGATTAGAAACCATTTGTCTGTGGTAGGTGACAGAGCAGAAGCTTCTTCCACTCCCACAAGGATTTTACTTCCTGACTGCTGGTGTCACACTTGGAGATGAGACTGGCTAGACTGGCTGTTGGGTGCTTTTTAAACTTTTGCCAGAGGGTAGGAAAAAAAAAAGGCTATTCCCAGAATACTTGCAGTTAGTGTGCACTGGCCAACAGAACTGATGACAGGATCTTTTCCAATGTAGTTGTGGCCATCTTTCTTTTTACTAATCCTATGCCAGAATGAATGTGGTATGGTGTGGCCTTCAACCAGCAGAATAGTAGTTGGTTAAGAAAGAGGGTCTAGCTAAAAGCAAATGACCCAAAATATTTCTTTGAAGTTCTTATTTCTGTTGCCACTCTATTAATGAACCTAATGCTATTTGTAGCCTGGGTTTATTCTTCTTTTTTCCTTAGTTTTCCCTGTGCTTTTCTGAAACATAGATACTCTGGTTGCTCTCCATTTCTTCTCACTGCAGAAAGTCACTTCTTTCCTGTAGCATGTGTCATTTGTTCTCTATGCTGAGATCCTGGCAGTTTCTCATTATGGAGAAGGACTTCTGGTGTTACTTCTGACCATTCTTAATAACGTTCATTAAACATAAGGGAGAGAACCATATGCAGGTGCTCTTTCATAGGACTTGGAACTCAAGTACTAAGTGTCCTCTATCTTGGAAAAGGGCAATTACTACTGTATTTGAGTTTTAGTATGGTGAGGAAAAACTTGGATTTCTAAAGAACACAGTTTCTCACAAATACATCTTGTTACAGCCTCAAACCCAGTGTATGAAGTGTGGCTGATAACAAAACTAACTGCTCTTGTATCCTTATCATAAGAGCTTGTTGGTAGCTATGGAGATCTTCATTTTTCTTGCTTAAAGAACAAATTAAACATTTAGTATGTGGATCATCAAAACAAACATACTTGGGGTGGAAAAATTACTACTCAGTGCAAGAAGCTGCTTCTTTGGAAAACAAACCCACCAAACGTTCAGATTTAAAGTGTTACATGGTATTATAAATGTCATGTGAGAGATGTAGATCAGGTTTCTTTATTCTCTGCTCTCTATAACAGTTTCTGCTGTGTTTTCTTTCATATATGACTTTGAAATGCACCGATTCAAACCAGCAAGCATGTTCACGCTGGTGCTTAAAGAATGACTGTCTGAGAAGCTGATCCTTCACTGATACTGTGTGCCAAAGGATGTGTCAGAACCCAGCGGGTTTGGTGGGTTCAACCTTTTCTGATCTGATGTTGTTTTTAAACAAATCAAAACCACTCCCAAACTCTGAATATATGCATATGCAGATGTGTAAGGAACTGGAGCAACCCAACTAACAATGTAAGCTCAGTGTCTTTCATTGTATAGCTCTATACCAGTTTGCCTCTCTTCAGTATCAGTAAAGTTGACACTACTGAGCCAAGGTGATGTTACGGAAGGCAAAGAGTTGCTTAAAGACCGGTAGCTCTTAAATGGGAATTGGAAGCTTTTCCTGTGCAGATTTTGTTCTGGGTTGGTTAGTCATAAAAAAGATTAAAGGCAGAGGTAGTAAGTAATAAAGAATTCCCAGTATAATTTACTAGGTGGGGTTTTAAAAAACAATAATTAAATCCTTTTTGTCCGGTTACTGGGCACCACTGAAATTCCAGGCTCTGTCATCTCCTCTCTCCCACTTTGCTGCCCATCAGCTTTATAAGTATTGATGGAATTCCCTATATTGTTCACTTCTCCAGGCTGAACAGTACTTTCTCTCTCAGCCTCTATTTTTTTTATTGTAAAGTAATTTTCTTGAAACTTAGATCTTATTAGTAACAAGAATAAGCATTCAGTAAATAAATTGCTAACCTTAACTTCTGTAAGCCATAGTAAATCTGTTAATGCTGTTTGGAGACAATTAAGTGTAAGAAAACGCTCTAGAGGAGGTCACTACCTTTAAAATACACTTTTTGATCTCATGTGTGCTTTTTTGATTTATATGTGCTCTGATACTTTCTAGACTGTTACGACTGAAATACGTCACTCAGTTTTCATAATGACTTCCAAAAATTTGGAAACCATTCCGAGTGTCTGGCTAACCATCTTTCCCCTCACTTGATTCTTTCCTGAGTGTTCTGCTGTGTTACTGGTGTTTTCAAAGACTCTGGCTTTTCCTAAGGAGTTCAGCTGATTTGAGTATTATGGGTGGGATTCTGGATTCTTTTACTGAACTAGCCAGAATGATGTCATTTGGGAAGTATGATATGTTTATGCTGTTGAGCTGGTCATGGCTTATCTCATAGTATGGAATAAGTTTCACCACTATAATCCTCTTTGTTACTATATATAATGAATGTGGAACATTAGCACATTGTGTTAAGTATATGTTGCTCCCTTCACTTCAAGGCACACTGCAATGTATATTCAACTCTGATAGCTATGAGTTGTGGCAGAAATGTGAAGGGTTTTAGCACGGGGTGGATCCCATCTCTGTCCTTGCTTCAGTCTTCACCCATTCATGAATAAACACTGTGTGAGATCTCTCATGCTATGAGAAGCACTAAAACGTGCAGAATTTGTTGAAATGGTAGTTTAACAGAGCTTTGGTCTTACGTCATGCAAATTACTTAAGGCTTTCAGGTCCAAGGGACCTAAGTTAAAGAGTAAAAGGCATTATTACCTCTGAATGCTACAGAATTTCTCTTCATGTACTTGTGTTGATATGAAGTACAGATTGAGGTTATTCTTCAAGAAACACAAAAGCTTGTTCAGAGATAAGAGATAAGAATAGCCTTCTACTGCTGCTTGTTTTTGCAAGTGAAAGTGACCTTGGAAGAAGATTTTTTTGTTTCTTTGTTAACATTTGTGCCCATAATTCATGTGATGCATTTTGCAAATGGAATAAAACCCACTGAGTTGCCCGCTGAGTTAGAACTCTGTTATTGCTTTGTTTAAAGCAACATTAAGCCTTTTGCTTTTACTTACACATTTTCAGTGCAAAAGTAGACTACAGTTTACACTTGTTTATAATGTTCGTACAGTAAAGTCAAAGCTGTGAAGTACCTCTGGAAGAGGGAGTGTAAGTGTTCCAGAGCTCTTTATTTTATAAATACTGTTAGCACAAGAAGCTTTCTTTCACTTCATTTCTGGGATGTGTCATAGCCTTATGGTCCATTGCATTTTAAACGAATAATCTGTTGCCATGACTATCGTTCTTTGTGTTGGGGTACTTCAGGTAATGGGACAGCACTAAGAAGTACTTGTAGATAGGAAGAATGCCATTTTCTGCTTTTCTTGCATTGAAGAAATATGTGAAGAGATGGATTTTCTGAACTAAAAATGTCTGTGGAGCAAGCTTTCTTAGGTAGGAGGAAACATGGCACTTTGAGAGAAGTTGCCAATAATGTTCACTCTTGCTCAGATCCTCTATGTTATTCCAGATAACACTGATGAAAATCTTACTGTTTTGTCATGAGACTCGTGTGGTTATGGGTTGAGAAAATGGTTTTATTCAAGAGATAACTTATTTTTGCTGTGCAAGAGAAACATCTTCAATTTGTTAACTAGAATTTTAAATCACGTTTTTTTTTCCTAAGAGCAACCAGGGGAGCTCATGTGCCGGCTGCACTCTGATTTCATCAGAGCTTTGATTGGGATAGATTTATGCTCAATGATTACATATTTGCAGTTATGGGAGGGCTGTGAATATCTCAGCAATTGCACACCATTAAGCAAAATCAGTTCTTAAATTAGTTTTGTAGTATAATATAGCTCATTATGTCATAATAACTGATTAGTATTTTTGTAGAAAGCATTCTTTAGTATAAATTGTACCAAGTAACTAGTTGAAAACAATGAACACTTGATTGATGGATGATTTCTTTTAAGGACAGTCTTTTTTTTTTTTTAATTATCAGAGATTGAAACAGGTTGGAAAATACCTTCAAGATCATCAGATCCAACCTATCACCCAACACCATCTAATCAACTAAAGCATGGCACTAAGCACCACATTCAGTCTTCTTTTAAACACTTCCAGGGAGGGTGACTCCACCACCTCCTGGGCAGCCCATTCCCATGGGCAATCACTCTTTTTGTGAAGACTTTTTTCCTAACCTCTAGCCTAAACTTGCCCTAGCACAGCTTGAGACTGTCCCCCCTCATTCTGTCACTGGTTGCCTGGGAGAAGACACCAACCCACCTAGCTACAAACTCCTTTCAGATAGTTGTAGAGAGCAATAAGGTCACCCCTGAGCCTCCTCTTCTCTATTTCTACAAGGGTTTTCTACTTCAGCATTTGAGATTTGTTATTGGTTTTTTATATATAGCTACACTTACCTGTATTATTGTTTGGGGTTTTTTTTTGTTTATTTTACTAGCTAACATTTTTCAGCTTGAGCAATAGCCAATTTAACTGTTTTATAGTTCAGCTGTACCATGGACCAGAGTGTTGTCCTCTTTGGCTTCCAAATGCTGCAGAAGAATTTTGTATGAACTGGAAATCTCCATTTAAAAAATTACCAACCTGGTATGGTTGTTTTTGCCTTCTTTTTAAGCTTGTTGAATATTATCATGCATGCTCCTATTCTCTTAGATTGATGGAAGACGTAGCTGTTGGTAAGGGAAACATTTAAATGATGTTTGGTAGTGGAAGGTTTTTTGCTCCATTTGAGTGCATTCCTTTTCTTGCACCCATCTCTGCTGTAAAAGAGAATGTTAAAAGCTGTTTGACGTGATGTTATAAAATGCAGAGAAAAAGCAGACCATACTGAGCTGAATGTTTTCCATTGTATAGCATTTAGAAGATAAAAGGCCTATGGCCTGCTGATGATTACATGTATTACATGGCTGCACTTCGCAGAGATTTGCAAAAGCCTGGCTTGTAAACTTGTGTGCACTTTGGTTTAAAAAGAAAAAAAAAGTAGTACAAGAGCAGAGCCTTTTAAAATAAACTTTTAAACATTATTCTGGAAATCTTTTTTGACTTTGATATGAACACATTTGGGATTCTTAAGTATTCCATGATGCTTTAAGAAGTTAGCTAGGGCTGTGGCTTTAGTTATACACTGCTTATTATAAAGCCTTGGGTGCTTTACTGGGCTAGTTCGCTTTTAGATACTCTTTGAGCCTTGAGCTTAACCATTGGAGACTGATGCATTCAACTGTCATTTTAAGTTAGAAAATAGTATTAGAACATGAAGGGCCAACTTCCTTTTATGACTTCATATATCTGTATTTGAACTTTTTGATTCAACTGTAGTTACAGGTCTCCAGCTATGTAGGCTCCTAGAGCAGTGTGTTACAAGTAGTATTTACAGGCATTGAAAATCAGTTAAGTTCACATTAAACATTCAAGATAGACTTTATTTTTTTTACAAACAAATGCAAATGTATTACACTTCAGTGATAAAAATAAGCAGGGAAAGCTTCTGACTTGGAAAGTACAACAGCCCTGGTAGTTTATAGAGTAACACTTCCATGCTTCTCCTCATCCACCAAAACGTGGACATAGCTGCATTTGTTCCTTTTTCAGCATTTTAGAACAGGAACCTTCATGCATGTGTAAGCAGCTGAAACCCATTGTAAGAAAGTGAGCAACACTACAAGAGGAACTAATTCTCTTTAGACTGCTGATGCTATCTTTAGTAGAAAGGCAAACAGTTCGTCTTGACTCTCCTTTCAGACCTGGTCAAATTGCATAATTGTAGGAATCCCCTCCAACCAACCAAATGTAATAAAATCAGCCAAAGTAACTATTGGGCTTTCACAGTGTTTCTCATGCTCTTCTGCCCTCTTCTTGCTTCGGGGATATGATGTTCCTGCTGGGATCCCAATGCTGGCTGCCCTCTTTTTGCTTTGACCAGGGTCAGATACAATAGAAATAATCACCACCACGGAGGTACTATTTGGGGCTGAACATTTCAGATTTGTTTTGTTATTTAATCAAAGGCTTTAAATAATAGGCTTCTTGAGGGATGGGAGAGATCTGGATAGGGCATTACAGGCATTTATATGAAGAGCATCTGAAAACTTATTTGATAACGTCTCACCTGAATGATGACAGCTATTTCTTTTCACCAAAGACAGCCTCATTCTCAATACAATAGAGCTAAATTTCTAACATCCTAGTTAGAGATCCTCCTTCTCTTAAGATCACAAGTTAGCAGGTTAACTCTAACACTGGAAGCTGGTTTAACACTATCTAGGGTGTTTTCTCTTTGTTTGCAGTTTGAAAAACAGGCTACCAAGTAAATATGTTAAAACCTAGTTTGAGTTCTCACAGAATGGTGGCAGTTGAAAGGGACCTCGGGAGAAGACTAGTCCAACCTTCCTACTAGAGCAGATTGCACAGGATCGTGTCCAGGTAAGTTTGGAATCTCTCCAGAGAGAGACTGCACAACCTCTCTAGGCAGCCTGGTAAAGTGCTGTCACCCTCACAGGAAAGAAGTTTTTCCTCATGTTGAGTGGAACTTCTATGCTCTAGTTTGTGCCTCTTGCCCCTTGTTCTATCTCTGGACAGCACTGAAAAGAGTTTGGCCACATCCTGTTAATACACATCAATAAGCATTTATAGGATTGCCTCTCAGTCTTTTCTTTTCTAGGCTAAACAGCCTCAGGTTTCTTAGTCTCTCCTTGTAAGAAAGATACTTCAGTCACCTCATCTTTGTAGTCCTCTATAGGACTTTCTCCAGTAGTTCCCTGCCTCTTTTGAACTGAGGAGCCCAGAGCTGGACAAAATATTCCAGATGTGGCCTTATTAGGGGTGGTGACTAATTAATTAAGAGCTTGTGGTACACATGGTGGTGTGATAGCATGTGACTACTGGAAATGGAAGCCATCTGAGACATCTTGAGGTGTGTGCTTTTTTTACAACTTCAGACAGTAGGCTAGGTGTGCTTTTTTATTCTTGGAGAAATCTGTGTGACATACCCAAGCAGACTGTGTCCAACAACGGACTGGTTTAGCTGAACTTCCCAGATTGCGCTTAATATGGGGGTGTGCGGTTGGGGTTCTTGCCGCCTCTGCCACCTGACATTCATCTCCTTTCTGTTGAGGGATTTATTTTGCATTTCTCATGGGAAGTAATTGCATCAGAGCTAAAAAGTGTATGAGACACTTAAGATATTTTAGATTTTCCTCAACTATGTAAAGGCATTTCTGAAAGAGGACATAATATTGATTGAGGTCCATGGAAATGATGTGAGACAAGATCAGAGCTCTGATTGCTTTGGCTTGCTTTGCCTGCATACAGACAGTATAGTCATAAGAGGTGAAAAAGGCTTTGGCATGTTTTCTCTTTTGCTTTCCTGAGCATGTATCTAATAGACCAGAATACTTCCCATGAGCTGCCAAAGGGAGAGAACATTCTAAAAAGAATTTTCAGTTTCAGCAAAGCTCACTTTTTACTTGTCAGTGGGACAGGTCCTGGGCTAAGGTGAAAATAAAACTTTCCCCATTAAGCGATCACTGCTGGTTTTTCATTATGAAAGACGTGGTGAAAAGTATAGATTGAGAGTCTCTAAGATGGTGAAAACCAAAACTATTTCACCCATATGCATCGTTTTGAAAAAGTGTGTGACAAATAGTAGAATGCTGAAAGGGTTTAGTAGTACAAAGAGGAGTTCTTGTTAGCTGCTCTTAATGTGGCTTCTACGGGCTTTACAGTGTTTTGTGTATTATATGACCCTCTCTGTTAACAGGTGCTTTGTTCTACCACTTCAGGGTAGATGAATTGAGCAAAAAAGGTTAATGCCTTGAGTACTGGAAGCAGGTGGTAGATAGCTTTGAATATTTCTCTCATTAACTGCACATTGGCTGCTGTCCTAGCAGGCCTGGCTGTTCCTAGGGAGGGAGCAGAGAAAGCATGCAGGAACTTGCTGTAGCAGGATTAATGCAGAAGTCAACAGGGTCTAAACTCGTTCTTACTGACAAGTGTGAGGTTTATTTGTTTATGGTTCAAAGGACTGTCTACTAATGCTTAATGTGTGTTTGTCCTAAACCAGATTTTGTACTTGTTTGGGTGAGCTTGAGTGGAAAAAGTCTTCTCTCTGGTACTTCTCAAAGTGTATTATCCTGTGGTTAGAGTAGACCCTAAGTCAGGAAGGACAAACCCAATGTTGGGTATTCTGCTTTGTCTGTCTTCAACAAAGCTCTGGCTTTTTACACTGAGTTCTGTTCTTGTTGTGTCTCTGGCTAATGTTCATCTGTAAAGGTTGATGATATACCAAGATTTTGTTTTGGTGTATTTAATCAAGGCTTGTTGGATATTGCCAATGCAATACAGCAGTATCTCAGCTTCACCCTTTCTGTACCACTCCTGTCAGAGACATTAAAATAGGTAACTGTTTCTTTCAAATTTAACTTTTAGCCAACATTTCCTCTTACAAACTTTTTTGTCTTCCATAAAGAAGCAGCAGAAGCACAGATCAACAGCAAGAAATAGTTGGCCACAGAACTGTTTCACTGCATGCATGTATTTGAAATTGAAACTTTCCCAAGGGAGATGATGCCTGATAACTGCTTTTAATGGGATAAATAATCAGTTTTTCTCATCTATTAGTTTTACAGCTCAGAGCACAATGGAACATGACCCTCATTAGTGCCTCCAGCTACCAGTGTAGAAAAATGCTAACTGACAAACTTTATACACATTTGCATCTATGAGGATAAAAGCCAATTGTTTTTCTTGGGTGTATTGTTTATTAGTGTGATCCCAAGGGATATTTAGTAGTGAAGATACAGAGCCTCATTCTTTCCTAATGGACAATATTAAGTAAAATAGTTTAAAATACAGCAAAATTAATTTTAGAAGCAATTTGTCTTATAGTGGGTAGTGTTGATTTTTTTCTTAAAAATTAGCTACTTATATAAACATAAATTGCAATTAATATCTTCTATAATTTCATTTCATAGAATCATAGAATCAACCAGGTTGGAAGAGACCTCCAAAATCATGCAGTCCAACCTAGCACCCAGCCCTGTCCAATCAACTAGACCATGGCATTAAGTGCCTCATCCAGGCTTTTCTTGAACACCTCCAGGGACGGTGACTCCCCCACCTCCCTGGGCAGCCCATTCCAATGCCAATCACTCTCTCTGTGAAGAACTTCCTCCTAACATCCAGCCTATAACTACCCCAGCACAACTTGAGACTGTGTCCCCTTGTTCTGTTGCTGGTTGCCTGGGAGAAGAGACTGACTCCTACCTGGTTACAGCCTCCCTTCAGCAATGAAGTCAACCCTGAGCCTCCTCCTCTCCAGGCTAAACAACCCCAGCTCCCTCAGCCTCTCCTCACAGGGCTGTGTTCCAGGCCTCTCACCAGCTTTGTTGCCCTTCTCTGGGCACGTTCCAGCACCTCAACATCTCTCTTAAATTGAGGAGCCCAGAACTGGACACAGTACTCAAGGTGTGGCCTGACCAGTGTTGAGTACAGGGGAAAAATAACCTCCCCTGTCCTACTGGCTACACTGTTCCTGGTGCAGGTAGACCAGTTTGTATGCATTTACCTTATAGCAGTCATTAAATAAGAGGTTTTTTTCCCTGTGGAGCTGTTGGCAGATACCAGTCACTCCAAAAGATGAAGGAGAATCAGAAGTGCTATTTAGAGTCAGAAATGATGCAACCATGGATGTGCCCTAAGTACAATGAAAACTTGTTTCACAGCATTTCAGACGTGTAACACCATGTTTAAACTGAATCCTGAATCAGGAATTTTCTGCTTCACAGAATCACAGAAACATTCTGGTCGATAAAGACCCCCAGGATCACCAAGTCCAACCAATATCCTTACTCTACAAAGTTCACCTTTAAACCATATCCTCAAGCATCACATTTAAACCACTTTTAAACACCTCCAGGGCTGGCAACTCAGCCACCTCCTGGGGCAGCGCATTTCAATGCCTGACCACTCTTGCTGTGAAATGTTTCCTAATGTCCAGAATAAACCCTCCCAGTCACAGCTTGAGGCCATTCCCTCTTGTTCTGTCACTATTTACCTATAAGAAGAGACCAGCAGCAGCCCTTCCACAACATCCTTTCAGGTAGCTGTAGACAGTGCTGAAGTCTCCCCTCAGCCTCCTCTTCTTCAAACTAGACAGCCTCAGCTCCCTTCAGATTATCCATGGCTTCAGGTGCTGACTCTTTTGAGATTTAATAACTGAACTTGAAATGATTTTTTCAGAGATTTCCTCTTCTCATGTTCTACTTCTTGCTATTAGTAGCAGGTTTCTTTTTTTAGCCAATATTGGACACATTTGTTAGCTTAGTTATATGAACTGCCTTGCACTGAACCTGCAGAGACATTTCATACAGGAAGCTGTTGCAAGATAAAGACCATAAAATTTAAGGATTTGTGAAACGTAAGTTGGAATTTCTGAACTTTTACAGAAGAGGAAGCTATGGTAATTTTGATTCTGTACATGCTCAAATTACTTGACCTTTTTTGGTCCATATTGCTTGTAATTGCATTTGTGGCTTGTGGACTTGACAATATATGCATGCACCATACCTATACTTAAACATGCTAGAAAACAGGTGAAATATGTGGGTTTTGCACAGACTTTCTGACCTTCCCTCTATGGTTCAGAAGACTTGCTTCTGATTTAGTCCTGGACTGATATAAGTCACAGCATTGCAGAAATCTAGTGGTTAGTAAACCTGGGGCTTCAGAATGTGATAACTTCGTAGGATTGAAATGCTGAAATTGATCTCTTGAGAGTTGGATAAATGCAATCTCAGTTTGGGTGGTATAAATTGGGGTGGGTTGCAGTGTTTGTGCTAGCACAAATACAGGTATCCCTACAAAACAAGCCTGATTCACCTTGCAGACAGTGGTGTAAAATGCTTGGTTTTGTTAGGGTGTTTGGTAATTCCTGGATGTCCCTTGAGATAGAGCTCGGATGAGGGGCTGAGAGAAATGCTTTTACAATGGGAAAAGAATTTCTAGTATTTACAGGGGAAATAATGAAATTCAACAAGGACCAGTGTAGGGTCTTGCACCTAGGGAGAAATAACACCAGTACAGGTTGAGGGTTGAATGGCTGCAAAGCAGCCCTGTGGAGAAGTCCTGGAAATCCTGGTTGACAAGTTCACTAGCAGACAAATGTGGCCTTGTGGTCTAGGACAGTGGTATCCTGTGCTGCATTAGGAAGAGTGTGGGCAGCAGTTGGGGTAAGGTTCTCCTTCCCCTCTGTTCTGCCCTGGTGAATCTACCTCTGGAATACTGAATCCAGTTCTGGGCTCCTCAGTTCAAGAGGGACAGATAACTACTGAAGAGATTCCAGTGGACCTAAGAAGAGCTATAAAGATGATGAGGGGACTGGGACATCTCTCTTTGAAGGAACAGCTGAGACTTGGGGCTGTTTAGCCTGGGGAAAACTGAGAAGAGATCTTATCAATGCTTATCAATATGTAAAGAGTGGTGCCTAGCGACAGAACAAAGTGCAACAGACACAAACTGGAACACAGTAGGTTCCATCTGAATATAAGGGTTTTTTTTTTCCTGTGAGAGCACTGGACCAGGCTGCCCAGAGAGGTTAAGGAGTTTCCTTCTCTGGAGAGATTCCAAATCCACTTGTGCAACCTACTCTGGGTGACCTCTGCTATAGCAGGAGGGTTGGACTACGTCATTCCAGAGATCCCATCCATCCCCTACCGTTCTTTGGTTCTGTGCAGTCATGAAGGTAGCAGCTCTCTGTGATTGTCTAGGTAAAGATTTCTAATGATCCAGAGGGCCAGCAGATGACTCTGCTAGTGGTCCTGGCCTTTTGTAGACTTTAAGAAACCTCTGGATTCATCAGTCTTTAATGTTGTTAACATGTCTCCTTTTTAAAATAATGTAGAAATTGAAATGGCTGCTCAGTTCTTACTGGCTTGATTTCTATTGTTCCACTAACTGATGTGCTCATGAGGAAGGGAATGATGAGCTTCATAGTTGAAATACATTGGGTTTTGGTGTTAATGACATAATAGGAATTAAATACAGTGTTAAAATATCTCTTGAGCAACATGTTTTTAAGTCAACAGTTTGTAGTTTTTACAGCAAGCAGTTCATGCTCTTCAGTTTGTGGTTTCCATTTCTGTTGCACAAAAGTGCATGTTTGTTGCAAAAGTTTTGAGTGAAGCTGTTGTGAAATGCTAGTCAGCACTTGATGGATTATTGGAGGAAGGACATTCAGTTAGGCTAAGCCAGGTATTGCACACTCAGTTGCCATTCTTTACTGGTGCTGTGGTTGAGATGCAGTGTGCCCTCCTTGAATTTCTTGTGACTGTTGCTCAGACCACATGCTAAGCTGACATTGTCATAGTCTCAGATAATTGTCAGGCAGTGTGTTGTTACAGAGGGGATGGGCTGTGACTGACTTCCTCTAACATCCCAAATTATATTCCATTCATAATGATGTTTCCAGCTGGAGTCCATTGCTTGGTGCAGTATTTCCATGTGAAGAGAGAAAAACAGGTCAAGTTGCCCCATTTCTGTTTCCCCAGCTCCCTGCTAGCAATGTCCTGGTGGTGCAGCTGCTACCAGCTTCACTCCCTGCCAAAGATGCAGCACTGCTTTGTGGCTTTGGGAGCAAATGGCAGGTGGCAGAATAGAGTGTACCTCTATTTTGTCTTCTCAAAACACATCTCAAGTAAATTTAGTTGTGGCTGATGCTACATGTTGCTTTTCTGTCTTTGTTCTTTCTGGTAGGGACAAGCTACTGAAGTAACACAGCTTTGGTGCTCTTTTGTTAACCTTTGCTGACTGTCCTGAGAATCTTGAGTATCCAGATGTTTGAAATAGAATTAGATCATTAGAGCAGTGTGTGAGGGGTTTGTTTACTTATTCAGTGCTGTTTTGTGATGCTTGTCTCTCCATTTCTTGGCTTCTAAATTTAATATGTTTACAATAGGAAAAGACAAACCTTTTCAACATGATGGGTTTTCTTTTAGCCTGACTTTTAATGATAATGAGAAACTTCTAGTATGTTTTAATGAGGCTACCTTTTTCTCAGCATTCAGATTTGTAGTTGCACAAGAGGATGTTTTGTACTGGTTTGTTTTTGTTGTTGTTGTTCATTTGTTTGTTTTCTCTGATTAGCTTTATTTCTTTATTAGTAATCTTTGATCTATTGCAGTGTTGTGGACACACTGAGCCATTGACCCAACCATCCTTATTCAACTGCACAGGGATTCAAAGACTGTTTCTGTGAAAATAGACAACAGTTGTTTGTTTATCCTTTTAAAAACTGCTCATTCCTTTTGCACATGGGGAATATGTGTGCTGCCACTAGATGTTAAAGCATTCAGGCTGGACAGGAGTCTAAAGACTTTAGACTTAGGCTGGTAGCATCAAAAATATGTAGTGAAATATATATGGAGTTGAGCATGGCTAGTCAGTATTATGGAGCTGTGGCATGGTTCCCTTAGTGTTTGCTTTCAAGAGATAGGAGAGATTGCTTGTGAGTTAGAACCGCAAATCCAAGTTGAGGATATTTGTAGAACATGTCCTTACAACTGAAAGGAGAGATGAGAGCGTCGGAAGTTCAAAGACAGACGTGCTTAGATGTTATGCAGTTGTTAAATGCCCTGACATCATTTCCAATGCTTTGTTTCCGAGCATTCCCAAGGCTTTGCGAGATGAATACCTGGGTATCAGGTTACATCTGGATTGTAGGGCATTTGTATCATAGGTGGAGAATGAGAATGCTCAAAAATAGCATAAGACTGTTGCTTTCTCTGCTGTTTAAACAGTGCTTTAATTAAATTCCTGAAGCTGTTTAAATATTTCTATAGAATTAAGTTAAACCAAACGTGTTTGGTTTTGTAGGCTTCGATAGCTTTATGTAATTGTGTTACATTATTTTGTTTATGAATATTAGCATTCATGCAAGTTGAGAAGTTAAATAAGCACAACTGGCACATACAAGTGGGAATCGGTATCAGTCGTTCCTGAGGTCTCTTGTCTGTTTTCCTTATCTGAGTTAGTTATGTTCTGAGCAGTCCCCCAAGGCCAGGCAATGGCTAACACAACAAGTTGTGGATTATTGAAATTCCCTCTTGCTAGTGCATGGGCAGAAAATTAGAGTTCTTCATGAAACTCGAGTAGCCTCATTTATTCAGGGCTTTACTCGGCACATCAGCATGGGCTGATTATGATGGGCTGTGCCTTTGTAATGTCCATAGCTATCTGCAGAGATGTATAGTGTTTTAGCAGCTGAAGGGTGAAAAAAAACACTTCTTCTGGATGCATAATGAGACAATCAAAATAAATACTGATATCTTATATAACATGTAGCTTTCTCAGAGTTCCTTGTTATATGTTAGCTTTATATCACTTGAGAATGTTGTTAGATGCCTCTTGGAGAGCAAAGTTTTACTACTTTGTTTATCGAAAGTGGTATTATTATGAAGGAGTAAGGAATTAAATTCTTAAGCAAAGTGATTGTCTTCCCTTCCTAATGTATCTGGAGCAAGCTTTATTCAGAGGGACTTTACAGTGAGTGTAACTTGGTAGCCATATTGCTTTATCTTGAATTGTCTTCTCCTATGGCAATGAGTTGTTAGTGAAAAGACAATTAAAGTAACTTCCCATTGTGCTTTCCAGACATACCTGGTGGACTTACAAAAAGACATTTTAGGCTTCTAAGAGCCACAGCAGTAAAAAACATGGGTAGTTTTGTCAGGGATTGTCACTTTGTTATGGCAGTTTCCAGAGTAAGTCATGCATGAGTCATCAAGTACAGGTCAGTGTAATACACAAAATATTTTCCCATAAACATGCACAATTTCTTCTGGCAGGGGTTACCATGTTGGGAGACATGATCAAGTTTACATCCTTGCTTAACTCACAGTTGAAAATTTTGAAATATGGAGCTGAGAGAATCCTGATAAGGTGTATAAGAAGTCCACTGGAAAGCAGTACAGCCATGACATGACTCTGAATCAAAGTCATTACTCTGTTGAGCTAATCTTTGGTGTTTAAAAGCCACTAATGAAACTTCTTGCCATTGAACAGCTTCTGTCCTGTTTGCTGACTTCGAAAAGGAATTCTAAACAGCTTACAGGTGTTTCTTAGTGAAGGCTGGAAGAAAGGTATAGAAAAATCTCCATTCAGTTCTATCAAACATAGCAGACCTCTCTAGAAAGAAGCTTACCTCCTGAGGTAAATCGCTGATGTATTTAACGTCGTTTCCAGAGTGTAGAGCTTAACTCTGATCTCAAGGTAAAATTTCATCAAAAGGTGCAAACTTAATGGACTTTAATGCTTAAGTTCTCATGGGTAAAACAAGTCTTAAACTAAAAGCTGGAATTACTTCTGGTTTGTGGAAGGTGAAGCAGCCACCCTGGTTTGTCAATGCCTAGCTTGTGTCCGGGTGGCAGATACCAGGTGATCTTGGGGAACAGAGTTAGGTGAGGAAACGTCAGGTCTCTGCAATATTCTCTACTGACACTTGAGCTTTTTACTTTATCTAAAAAGCGATTTTGGAACATATATATTTAAAATAGTACTACAAGAACTGCAATAGTGTGTTCTGTGGCACTAATTAGGAAAGTATTAGATTTTCTTTCAAAGCTCATATCATTTGCTTCCTTTTTCTAGCAGTTGCACAATTCTCTGGCAAATTTTACGTGTGTGATAGGCTCAGAGAAGGACAGATTTCAGAGAAGGACAGATTTTTGCTTTATGGTACATCTGAAGCCTCTGTGCAGTTCTTTGAAGATCAGTTTCTTCAATCAAACATAATGGGCATCAGAATAAGAGGTGATTGCTACTCTTGATGTACTGTTGAAGTCCTTTCAGGTAGCTGTAGACAGTGATAAGGTTTCCTCTCAGCTTTCTATTTTTTTAAACTGAAGTCCCAGCTCCCCCAGTTGCTCCTCATAAGTTTTATTCTCCATGATTCTGAACCTTTAGCTTCAGCTATGACCTTCCAGGCCCAGTACTTATAAGTGACAGTTGTTTCTGCAAGTCAGAGGCACTGCCCAGGAGGGTGTTCTCAAGGAAATGAAAATACAATTTAGAAGTATGAATGAGTTCTGGAGCACAAACTTACCTCAGAAGTGGGTTTGCGATTTCAGGGCTTTTTTGTTGTTACTGGAGATTTGGGTTTATGATAATCTTTACTAGGAGACCATATTTTTCTCTTTCTGGAATGCACTAAATTGTGTGATAACCATCTTTTGCCACGGGTGTTAGAAAGGTTATAGTAATGATAGTTGCCCTCGATACACAAGGAGGGGAAACCCATCCCATTCAGCACTGGATGAGAGTCCTGGGGAAATGTCTGAGTCTGTGCAACTGTGTCAGAAGTGCACTGTGGGCAGCCTGTGAAGAGGAAGTGTTGTTGTGTAGAGGCAACCTCACCTCTGGCGCTTTTACATTTTGTGTGTTTGACTTTGCAACCTAAATGATCTGTTTTGACCACAGTTGTGTGCATTGTTTTCTGGGTGAGAAAACCAGCCGACAGCAGTTTGTTACATGGCACCGCACTCTGTGCATCACTGTAACCTCGCTCCTAGGCTGCTGAGCCAGTTGCTGTTTCCCCCAACACCCTTCTCCAGTTCACCTCTACTCTGCATTCACATTGTGCAATTTATCTGCTGCTTGAACAGCCTGGATTCACGGAAAGCAGAGGAGGCAGAGGCACCCTGCTTTGTGTTTGGATAGGTGGGATGCAGCCTTCTGTGTTCAGGAGGTAAAGTTGTCCCCTCTGCACATGCTTGGTGGAGTCAATCTCTGCAGGACATTGTTTAAATTGGTGTCTTCTGCCAAGCTAGAGCACCTACAGTTGGTCAAATGTGAGCCTTTTTTTATTATTATGTTGGCAAAAAGCTTATCTATCATAAAAACATTTTCTGTTGCCCATCTTGAAATTCACTTGATTAAAAAAAAAAAAAAAAAAAAAAGTCTTCCTAACTTCTAAAAATCTTCAGCAAAGCACTGATTATCATTGCCCTGGGTCTTCAGCTTTATTCTTGGACAAGAGCTATGACTTATGGAGAGTTATGATTGCATGCTGGAGTTTCCAGATCTGGTCAGATAGTCAGGGAATTTCAGCCTGATGGATGGGGAGGAGGTTTAAGCTAAAAAATAAAGCATTAGCTGACTGTTAGAGTAGATCTTTTGCAAGCAATCTAGGAAATACAGCAGCTAAGTAGTACCTGACTCTAGTTTGGCAATCCTAAAAAATTCTTTTAAAGTGACGACTAATTTGACAAATAATTTTATTTCTGGAAGGAAAAATATCCAAGTGTATAGCATTGCACGTTCAGTGATTTTGATAAAGGAAGATAAAACTAAACTAGCCTTAAATGATTCAGACTTAAAAATATTACCTGAAGGGTAAATTACAGAAAGGAGTAAATCTTTTGCAATGTGTTTGCTGAAGCTTGGTGTACACTTCTCTAATGTGGTGAGCTCTGAGCTTACTTATGCCTAAATTGCTGGAGGTAGGCTCAGGAGCAAGATGCAGTTGGATATGAAACCTTTGTCACTCTGTCTGGTACCAGCTTTCAGCAGAGGGAAGGTCAGGAGATGTGGAGACGTCAAGAGTCCTTCTGGCTGCCTGCCCTGCGTGCTGCCTCTGCCCCAGTGAGCTGTGAACCCAGCTGCTTGACAGGTGGTGGAGAGAGATCACCAGGGTGGTTTTATGTTTTCCTGCAGATGGAGGTAGAGTTACCAGATAGTCTTTGTTTACCAAATGTTAATGGTTTCTTAAGGAAATAACTCTGTGCCTTCTGGAGCAAAGTTTCCTAGCTGAGGAGAGTAGTTAAAGCTCAACAAGTAATATTTTAAAACACTGTGTCTCTTTGTGACTAATTAATAGGTTCACTAACTCACATTGCTTGGGAGCAACTTATAGTTACAGTGGCTTGCAGCGTGCCTGCAGAGCTACTGTGGAGTGGTTAAAGAAAGTGTGATGGACTCTGTTACATTTTCCCTGGACTTTTACAACCATCATGTTATTTTAAGGATGAAATAGAGAAGCAGTCCCAATGTAATTGCTGCCAGGTTGCAAACAGAGCTGACAAACATGCCTCATTTTTAATCAGAAAAAAATACTGCTACTTGCTGAAGTTATCTTAGTAGTTGTGAGGATAACATTTAATATGTTTTGATCTTTTTCTGCTTCAGTTGCATGTTGGTTTGGAAGGCTCACTGAGCTTGAACAATGACAGAAAAAAAATCTGTCTCACCTATCATGAGTTAAAGTTTAAACAGCAAGAGTTAACTAGCTGCAGACCAGGAGAAAAAAAAGGAAGCTTCTTAGCTTTGCACCTGTTAAGTGCTGCAAATAATTGGAAAAGCAAAAACAAAACAGAAGCAGTACAGCAGCTGCCAACCCCAGCATATTGGGTATACACAGGTACCTGGGCCAAGCAGGTTGAGGAAGACAGAATTTTTTGTGTTCAAAGCTGAGATGTGTTTTGTGCTGTGGAAACCGTGGGCTACAGGTGTGGTGTTTGCACTAGAAGGAACAGCCAAAGCAGTCACGAGGGGGGATTGCACTCTGGCAGGAGGCAATGAAAGCCTTGCTGTAACTTGAGTTGAATATGGCTCAAAGCGTTTTTCCAACCACCTCAGCTGGTCTCATAACAGGCAGTCTCCCCCCTCACAGACCCTCCCTTGGTTATGTCTTCAGGTCAGAGGTGTAGCCTCCCTCCACAGTAATGAGCCACATTAGGAAAATTATATGTTTCTTTTCTGCTTTCTTGTAGCAGGAATGAGTGAGCGACGTGGTTACATTTTTGTGTAGATGTGAATTGGCTGCCTTGTTTTGCTGAAATTAATTAGCTGCCTGGTGCTTCATATTACTAGAAATCCATTATTGAAGACTTGAAAATTGAGGGGGGGAAAAAAATAGTGGGCATTGGAATTTTAATGCTCCTGGTTTAGTTCAGCTCAAATTGGTAAGGTTTTTAAAGATAGAAAGTCTTTTGTTCTTCTTTTTTTTCCCCAGAAGCTTCTGTGTCAGTTGGAGAACCAGGAATTGCAGTAACCCATTAGTAGTGAAAGAAAACCTAAACCTGAGTATGGTAGGACTGGTAGTAATTTATATGTGGTGGGTCTGAAAGCTTAAATTATCCCCAGGAGGCTTTGATTAAGGCATGTTTTTGCAGCAGCTTAAGCTTTGTCCTGGTGATTCATTTCGATATTAAGCTTCTTCTGCAACTCATTTTACATTTCCCTGGTCAATACAGGTAATATTAGGATGCTTGCACTTTTTATTCTTTAAAGGAACAACAAAAAGTGAAATTGATAAATTTGTTGTACTTGCTTTTACTAAACAAGGCAATAGTAAACTAGATCAAGGTTTAGCATAAACATAAGCTGTTAGGCCTCCTTCATGCACCAGCACTTACTTTTTCTTCTCCTCCCCCACCCCCCCAGTGGAAAATTACAGTATTTTAGTAAGTAATGAAACATGATCTGTTCTGGTGGTCTGAGAACACCTGAACCTCTAAATTAAGGTGGCCCAATAAATATTTGTTCTCCACACGGAGTTTTCTACTGTATCTTGAAAAGCCTGGCTTCTAGGATGGACAAAACCCCAAACTTGGGTTTTGGCCGTTGTGACAGGACATGAGGAAAAGGGTAGCTGTGCTCTCTAAAGGATATTTAGCTCTGAGTGACCCAACAGTAGGTGGTTTGAGAATAAGGCAAATGTTCAAGAGTGTGAAATCAGTGATGTTCTACCTAGGTGCTTGGCTGTGGCTTTGGTAGGCTTCTTCAAGCATCTTCCATGGAATACTCTGTCTTAAAGCAAGGATGAGTTTTGAAAATGGCAGTATTGTTGGAATGGTATGAGACCTTGAGAAAACTGTATTTACCTACTTATTTGCATTTTCTATAATTGGTGTCTAACAAGCAATGAAATGGATCTGCACTGTGAAGAAGGAAATTATATTAATTTCTGTTTTAAGAGAACCAAGGAATTAAGAGAACTGATGAAGGTCCCATTAGGATGTTGGTGGTAGAGCTAGGAAGTCGATGTAGGTTAGAATTCCACTGCTTAGGTTAGTAGAGTCCCACTGCAATGCTTAATCCAGCAGAATTAAATTATTTTACTCTCCTGTATTCCAGAACTTGCAGCTGAATCCAGTTGTGTTTTTTTTTAGATTCTAAACTGCGTTCTTTATTTTTAATTTGAAAGAAAAAAAAACTGAGAGAAGTGTTTCTTTGCTAACCTTGTATGGAAGGACTTTGCATTTGTTTCATGCTGGGAAAAAAGAGCGAGAAAAAAGCCATTCTTTCTGCAGCAGGTTGCTTGGCTGGTATTCAATATCGTGTTAATCTTGTGCATCTTGTTAAACTGCTACACAAGCTGGATGCAGACTTATCTACAAGAGCAAAGAAAGTTATGCTGTAGCAGGTCTGGGCAATCACGTGCCACTGTAGCTTCTGTGTCGCTGTTAGGCGCTGTTAGCATGCTGACTGTTCCCAAAGTTGAGGAAATGGACTTACAGAATCCAATATGGATTGTAAATGTAAGACATTTAATACACAAATCAGAAGGCTTTTTATACTATTACAGGATTACATGTCGATTTCTAATTGGTCCATGCAATACATTTTTGTGGTTTAAAGCATAATCATTAGTAGATACAAAAAGGTATTTTTATAAGCAGTACGTGTGCTCATATATCAAACCCTACATTTCCAGATGTGCAGATCCTTTGTTCTATGGTATATTCATGACTGATTCATTACTTGTTTTACTTTGCACAGCTGTATCACAAGGACGCAACATCCTCAGGCCAACTCTGCTTTTTTTCATAGAAAGCACGAAGCGGACACAGTGTCCTTGGGCTGACCGGTGTCTTACCCGCTGTGTTCCAATCGCCTACATATCGATTGCAAAGCAACAGCCCCTACAAAATTCCCCACATCTCCCCCTTTCTTTTCAAACACTGTAGCAGCGATCCGATGCATCTGCCAGGATAGACATCGGAAGATGCAGGGTCCTAAAAATAACACAACAATAACAATAAGCAATACTATTCCTACAGTTTTGATTAACTCTTTTGCCCAAGCTGAAATTCCCCATGACATTAGCCAATCATCAAAGGGGTTATGATTCGCTGTAATTCTCTCTGTATGATGCTGAAGCCAGTCTACCTTTTTATGGATTGAATCACTATGATCAGACAAGTTAAAACAACACATTCCTTCTACATCTTCACAGCCTTTTCCTTGTACTAAAAGCAAGTAATCTATAGCTGCTCTATTTTGCAGGGTAGCCTTTCGCAAACTATTTTGATCTACTGCAAGCTGAGAAATAACACTAGTAGTAACATTAGCTTGTTTTGCTGTCCAACATGCTAATCTCTGAATGGCTGACAAGGCATGTGCTGTTCCTATAGGAGGAAACAATGCTCCAAAAACTCTTGCTGTATGAGACCAAAGTTCCACTTCATCATTACAATCAGAGGTTAACATTTCTACATTTCTACGATTTCTTAATAGAGTAGCACTACTTGCAATATGATTTCGGATAAATTCTGAAGTAGGAGTTAGCAAAGAAAGGTGACCAATGTAACATGGCCCTCCGTTACTTTCTTTTGGGATTCCAGGCCACGCTCTTCTACCACAGATCAGGAACACATTTCTAGGCAATCTTAAGGCTTTGGTAATGTTAAGGCACATACCATTTGTGTTCCAACCATAAACCGTGTCTTTAGCACAAAAATCAGAGGTACTCCAATAAGGAAAGTGATAGGATGTTAGATCTGTTATTTGACGATTCGTCAGATTGTACGAGCCAAATATCAGACATCCTGACTGATTTGGCATTCTACTTCCTAACAGGTTGAACTCTTGAGGATCCCATGGTAAAGGGTCATTGAGGCTTGCAACTATTAATGCCATACAATGACTTATACTTTTTGCTGTAGAACAATCTTGATGTGTGAGAGATGAAAAGGAGGCTACCAAAGTGCGTTGATCATCAAATGGCAACCCTATCAGGCATGTTTTAAATGGGTCTGTGGCTGCTGATAAGTGTAAGCAAAAGGATGGGTTATTTGTCTCCTTTGCCCAATTCACCCAAAAGTTGTCTTCACTACCCCACCCAAGATTCTCCTGCACCACAAAAATAATTACAATAGCAGATAACCAATACATATTGTTCAACATTTAGCTCAGATCAGTTGTCTCTGGTGACGTTGTGTGCAGCTTCTAAGTCAGCGATTTCTTCTATCGCCGTTTGATCATCCTCCTTGTTTTCCTTGGTTTCAGCATGTAGCCAGGGTCGCACCCACTTGGCTGGCAACCACCGCTCTCCGTCCTCTGTAATGACACAAGCATATCCACGACCCCAAGTTATTAATCTCCATGGTCCATTCCAGGTGGCTGATGAGGGGTCCCAAGCTTGCACAGAAACGTGTGTTTCTTTTAAAGGATTGTTTTGAGTAAAATGTCTAAAGATAGGGGTTGACCCAACTTCTTGATTCGACTTTTGTGACCAGAGTTTCCAATTTAAAACATAAATGGCCTTTGAAAGAATATCGTGGGGGGAGTGGGAATGGGAAAACTCCCCCTGTCTTTGAAAAATGGCAATATATCGTTTGAGATCAGAATGCTTTCTTTCAACAATTGCCTGTCCTGTGCTATTGTAAGGAATTCCAAATAAATGTTTGATATTCCAGGCTGAAAGAAACGCTTCAACAATTTGGCTTTTATAATTTGGACCATTGTCTGTCTTAATTGTTTGGGGGTTTCCTAATACAGCAAATGCCATTCTCCAATGTCGACACGTTGCTGACGCCCCCGATGATGTCATGGCAGATGCCCACAAGGCTGAACTATATGTATCTACTGTGACATGAACATATTTTAGACGTCCAAATGACGGAACAATTGTAATGTCTGTTTGAAATAACTCTCTTGCCTCAGTCCCCCTAGGATTAGTGCCTTCTGATTGTAGGGGTGAGACCTTGGCACAATCAGGACACGAGGCAATAATGCCACGAGCAGTTTGCAGAGATATAGAGAATTCCTTAGACAAACTTTTTGCAGATTGGTGAAAGAATGCATGACTTACTTGTGCTTGCTTAATTGCCTGAGTGGCTGATTTGACAGAAACAGAAGGTTCATCAGTATCATTTTGCTGGGCTCCAGCACTCACCACCTCATCGGCTTTCGCGTTTCCTTCTGACAAGAATCCAGGCAAGTTAGTATGACTACGAATATGAGTACAAAAATATAAACATTTTCTGTTTAGAATCAAATTCAACAATTGAATAATCACAGCTTCAATAACCTTGTTAGAAATGTGTCCAATAATTGACTCCTCTACTCGATTCACAACAGAAGCTACATACATAGAATCAGTAATAATATTTACAGGGATATTTACAAAGTCTTCAAACACCATTGTTACTGCTTTGAGTTCAAGGCATTGAACAGAAACTCCTTCTAGTTCTTTCACTACAGTCTTCCATTGTTTGGAAGTGTCACACCATTTAGCATAGCCATATTTGTGTGTTTTCCCAGAAGCATCAGTAAAAACTGTAACACCATTTTCAATAGGTTGTTCACATTTCAGTGCTTTCTGGTTTAACATCAATTGAGTACCAAATAAAGGAAATGCAGGATAATGATTATCAATAGATGTAGCAATCACTGCAGTAGCAAAAGAATATGACATGTTACACCATTCTTCTACCACTGATTTCATTGCAAATGGTAACACAATCTTAGTTACTTCTACCCCAAAAACATGACATACTCTACGTTTTGCCTTTAACAGCAAGGAACCAACAAGGTCAAGTTTGTGTAACAGTGATGCATGAGGCTGACTTTTTGGAAATAACCACTCCAATAGTAGGAATGTCTTCTGATCCTGTTCCTGTCCTATTGCCAAATAATAATCATTGTCTTGTTGGCATAAATAAACATTGATTGGCAAGGCAGTATTGTAACGATATGCTTGTAATTCAGCTATTTTGTTATTAATTTTTTCAAGTGCCTCATAGTGCTGGTTTTGCAAAACTCTAGGTTCTGCTGGATGTTTTGATCCTTTTAGCAACTCTCTAAGGGGTTCAAGATCTTTATTAGTAATCCCTATCCATTGTCTGATCCATTGCAATTCTCCTAATAATTTTTGGACATCATTCACTGTTTCTATTTTCACATGTAGTGTAATTTTTTGAGGTCTGATTCTGCTTTCTGTCACTATCAGTCCTAGATAATTCCATGGTTCTTGGGCCTGAATCTTATCTTTTGCAATTGTCAATCCCCAGTGCTTAAGAGACTGTGATAATGTAGTCTTTTCAGTTTCTGTTAAGGGAATGGGAGAAGCAATCAAGATATCATCCATATAATGTAATACCACGTATGTAGGGTGTGAACTCTTCCAATTTTATAATGCTTGGTTAACATACCATTGACATATGGTTGGGCTATTACGCATTCCCTGTGGCAGAACTATCCATTCAAATCTTCTCATGGGGGCACTGTTATTCTTTGATGGTATACTAAAGGCAAATCGTTGAGTATCAGCAGGATCGAGTGGAATACTAAAGAAACAATCCTTAAGATCAATAATGTAGACAGCCCAATTAACAGGTATTGCAGCTGGAGAAGGTAGGCCTGGTTGTAACGCTCCCATTGGCGTCATTTGCTCATTAACAGCACGAAGATCGTGCAAAAATCGCCATTTTCCTGATTTTTTCTGTATAACAAAAACTGGAGTGTTCCAAGGACTAAAAGATTCTTTTATATGGCCTTTCTCTAATTGTTCATCCACAAGCTGGTTCAGGTGCTCCAATTTTTCATCAGTGAGCGGCCACTGATCAACCCACACAGGCTTATCAGTTTTCCAAGTCAGCTTAATAGTGGGAAGAGCACCTTTGTCAGTGGCCGCTATGGAAAAGGAGTAGACAAAACAAGTTGCCATTGGGAGAGTACATCTCGACCTAGCAACCATAAGGGTGTGTTCATGATTACAGGTGTTACTTTTGCAATGTTCCCCTC
The DNA here is from genome assembly GCF_015220805.1 of Pogoniulus pusillus. Taxonomy (NCBI): domain Eukaryota; kingdom Metazoa; phylum Chordata; class Aves; order Piciformes; family Lybiidae; genus Pogoniulus; species Pogoniulus pusillus. The sequence goes on from NC_087284.1 coordinate 15,077,564, forward strand.
ATTGTCTTTGATGTCCAATAACACAGCACTTTTTCTCATTTCTGCTAGTCCTGCTATTCCCAAAACCTTCTCAGATGAATTTACAATTGGCCACGCTTTTGGCCAATATGCAGCTGGCACTATAGTGACATCTGCACCCGTGTCAATCATCATCTCAGCTGTAATGGTTTTAGGGGTGATCTGAGTATCGGGATGGATAATGGTAACAGAACGTGTAGGTTTGTTGTTAGTTATCACCTCAGAGAAAGCTATTAGTGGCTCTGTAGACCCAAACCCTCCTGTTCCTCTGATTTTAGGTGTTGAATGTGGTACACAGGCTTTGAAAGGAATCAATTGTGCTATCTTACTGCCTTTTGGAATGGTAATTGGTGGTGTAAAAACATTAACCATAATGTGAATAACTCCTGTGAAGTCACTATCGATTAATCCTGGTTGTACAAAAATTCCAGTTCTTGTAGCTGAAGATCTTCCTATTAGCAAGGCAGAAAGTCCATACCCTAATGGTCCTTTACTGGTAGTAGGGATTAGTGTAACCTCCTGTGTTGTGATTGTTATTGTTTCACTTACGACCAAATCGAGGCCAGCGCTTCCTCTGGTGGCGGCGAGTAGATCGTCGAGGCAGCCTCCGTTGTGGGGGGTCCGGTCGCTTAAGATGAGGTCTGAGCCGCGCCCCCCACGCGGCCTCCCCCGTTTCCCTGCTGGGGCACAAGAGGTGTTCCATCCTTCTTAAATCGGGATTTGCAGTCTGATGCTCTGTGTCCGAACTTGTCACACTTGTTGCAGGTACCTGCGAATGGAGAACTCATCGACGATACTTGGTTAGTAACAGCCTTAATTGTAGGACAATGCTTTTTAAAATGTCCCGTCTGTCCACATTTAAAACATACAGGATTTGAGCCCTTGTCCCCCTTTCCTTGTGGCGAGCATTTGGACAATGCAGCTGCTAATGCAGAGGCATGAATTCGAGCCTTTTCCTTCTCTTCTTCCATCGGGGCTCGAGAACATTGTTCTACCATTTGCAGTAAAGAAGCAGCAGGGGGTAAAGTGGCAATTAACCTCCGACAGGCAGCATTGGCATTTTGCATAGCAATCTCTTTTACCAATGTCTCTTTCATGTTGGCTGGAATGTCAGGTGCCATTTCAACACCTTCTGTAATTCTGTCAACAAATGCCATAAATGACTCAGAGTCTCTCTGTTTAATTTGCAAGTATGGTTGTTTTGGAGTGCCAACCTGTGGCAAACTGGCGAAAGCTTCAAGGGCAGCCACTTTGCTTTGAGCCAGAATTCGCAAGTCTAGCGCAGCTTGCCGCTGTGGGTCAATGTACTGACCGTTCCCCATCAATTGCTCTAGGGAGGCCACCCGTAAGGGATCTCCGTGCGGCAGTGTCAAGTTATCAAGCTGTTTCTGCTCTAATCTTTCCTGCCACTTGTTAACAAACATCATATAACTCGTAGGTCCCAGCATCAGTTCAAACAGATGTTTAATGTCTGTGGGTATTAGTGTCTGATGTTTTATAAATGTTTCCATCTGTCTTCTGACCAGTCGATTGTCTATTCCATAATCTAAAATTGCTTTCTGTATTTTGGCAACTGTGGTCCAGTCTATAGGCTGCCAGTTTCTCTGTCCATTATTATCAATAGTTACTGGTGCAGCTGTAAACTGAAAATCCCCAGTAATTTCAGCATTGGTTACAACTCCCTTCCACCGGTTTGACATGTCAAAGTTGGGATCTTTTGGAATGTAATCAGAATTTCTCTGTTTAGGAGTCTCCTTTGACTTTTCCTCATTCGCTTTCCCTCTCCACCACTTCCAGACATCATCCACCATTCCACTTGCTGAATCCTCTTTCCTTTTATACTGAGGATACAATGCAAACCAATCTGCAAGCTTTCTCTTATCCTCCGCAGACAGTCTCGCTTCTGAACCATACTTAGACCGCAAATACCAATCGCCCTCCTCTATGTTCATTTCACCATCTCTGATACTTTGTAACACCCGTTGACGAACCCCTTCCACTGACATTTTACCATCTGTATTTTTCTCTTCAGTAACAGCAGCAGGGTGAACACAATTACCAGACTCAATCTTTGTTAATTGTTTCTCAACATTTTTCAGACCTTCAACAATAGACTTATGTGCCTTGCGATAACTCTCTTTAACCACCCTTGATTTGGAACCTTTATCCAACCGTTGCATCTCATTCAATAGTTTAGTCATTGCATCTGCCTGCTCATGTAAAAGAGTCTTTAACTCCTCTTCCTCAGGAGGCAGAGGGACAGTTGCAGGATCTATTTGCGGAGCTGATGGTACCGCTTGTCCCACTTCCATAGGCTCGGGGACTTGTGAACCTCCCGCTCCCTTATCGGGGTCCCAATCAGGAATGAGATAATCGTAAGGACCTTGGGTAGCAGGGCAAACAGTTTTCGTCTCAGTTTTTATCTCAGTTTTTGTCTCCGCGGCAGTTTTTGTCTCCGCCCCCGATCCCGATGTTACTTTATTTTTAGCGTCTTTCAAGATGGTCTGAATTATTGCTTCAACTTCTGCCTCCGCTCCTATTTTTTGTACTAAGAGACTGATCTGTCGATAGGTTGAAGCAAGTCTTTTTGCTTCTTTATTATCAGTCTGGACAGATTCCCATATTTCCTCCCCTATACGCTTCCACGTCTCGTCTTTAAAAACTTGTGCAGTTTCCTTGAGTAAGCCTCTACGGCGTGCCCAAGACAACAAATCTGTCACTAGAGCCCGATCCAGCGGGTCTCCAGCTTTCTGTCCAAATTTCAACAAGGCTTCAACAGAAGCTTTTTCTATTCCCGGGGCCGTATTCCCCATTCCGCGCCTTTTCCCTGCTCAAGGCAGCCGACTCACCCGCTGAGTCGAAAATCCGTGGTACCACTCACGCCTCTCTCGGACGTCCGGCCGCAGCCGCCGCGGAATTTCTTTTCTTTTTCCCCGCTTTGCAGTCAGCTCAGCTCTCTTCCCGGGTATCAGGTCTCTTGCTGATCACGTCGGGGGTCACCAGATGTCGCTGTTAGGCGCTGTTAGCATGCTGACTGTTCCCAAAGTTGAGGAAATGGACTTACAGAATCCAATATGGATTGTAAATGTAAGACATTTAATACACAAATCAGAAGGCTTTTTATACTATTACAGGATTACATGTCGATTTCTAATTGGTCCATGCAATACATTTTTGTGGTTTAAAGCATAATCATTAGTAGATACAAAAAGGTATTTTTATAAGCAGTACGTGTGCTCATATATCAAACCCTACATTTCCAGATGTGCAGATCCTTTGTTCTATGGTATATTCATGACTGATTCATTACTTGTTTTACTTTGCACAGCTGTATCACAAGGACGCAACATCCTCAGGCCAACTCTGCTTTTTTTCATAGAAAGCACGAAGCGGACACAGTGTCCTTGGGCTGACCGGTGTCTTACCCGCTGTGTTCCAATCGCCTACATATCGATTGCAAAGCAACAGCCCCTACAAAATTCCCCACACTTCTGACTCTTACACCTTCTTGCTGTTGTATGTCAGTGTGCTTCACATGGTAATCCCTGTAAGGTAGGGATGATGTGTTTCAATATCTTTGTGCAGTTCAAGGACAGTAGAGTCCAGCTCTGCATTGCTGCTGTTGCTCAGTGTCTCAATGCAGTAAAGTGAGACATGAAGTTGTGTTGCTCTTAGTCCTGTCATCCTTGACTGAATTCCATTCTCATTAGAGAACTCAGATGTAGGTCGAAATTGTGCCCCTTCTCCACAGAATTAGCATTTCAGTTTTAAGCAGTTCATCTGGGTTATAACCATACTTTTAGTTAGACATGAGGGACTTGTTTTAGGACCACGTGGTCTGTGTGCCCCATTCCTGTAATAGAGTAATAATGGGGCAGCCTTGCCTGTATACTCACACTTTTACTGCACCAACCCATAACGTTTTGTTGTACAGGTAGTAAATAGCAGTTGAAGATTATTAATATTGAATTTATGTTGTTGAGCACTTAGACTGTTTGCTACTTGTATTTTACACAGAAAATGTAACACAGAAGTCTGCTAGTTTTAATCTTTCATGCTTGTAGGACCTTCTGACTCTGTGTGCTTAGGCAAAGATGCACTACGTACTCTTAAGTCTTACTCTGTTTGCTCGTTTATGTTTAATAGTGACAGCCTGATTACTCTGAGTGCATGGTCATCATGCATGTATCAGTGGAGCTTCTTGGATGTTCATACTACCTAACACTTTTTTCATTGATTTGGATGATGGAACAAAGAGCATCCTTATTAGATTTGCAGATGACACCAAACGGAGAAGTGAGTTTGGCACAGCAGCCTGTGATTAGGTGAAATTAGCAAGCTGGAGGAGCAGGCCAGCAGAACCCCATGAAGTTCAGTGGAGATGCATGTACCTTGAATAGAACAACTCCATATAACAGTGTGGACTGGGAACTCTTGGTCTAGAGAGCAACTTGAGTGTTGGGGTTTGATTTGTTTGCATTACTCTTTAAAAAGAAAATAAACCTGGAGGGCATCAGGTTGAGTCAGCAGTGTGTCCTTGCAACGGTAAAGGCCAGCAGCTTGACTGCATTAGCAGCAGTGTGGCCAGCAAACTGAGGGAAGCAATTATTCTTGTTTACCATTTGGGAGAATAGAGTTGGAAAACTACCCAGTTTCAGACTCCTGAAGACAAAGCTGAGTATTGGTAATCTGGAGGGAATCTGTCAAATGGCTGCTGAGACTGGAAGGCTGGAAACAGGAGCTCGCTGCCTAATTTGCAGCTGCAGAGAAAATGGGAGCTCAGAATTTCTCAAAAGAGCCCAGTGTGATAGAACAGGAGGCAGTGGTCTAGCAATAAAACTTTGGTGTAGTTAGTGGGAGCATTAAGAGTGATAATTTGATTGTAATTCTGACTAGTTGTAAAGAAAAGCATGTTCCTGGTGAGAGAGGGTAACATGAACAGGTTGCATAGAAGAGCTGGTGTCCACCCTTGGAGAGTCTCCATCCTCACATTCTCAGAACTCAACTGAGCAACTGAACTTTGGAGTTAGCCCAGCTTTAAGCAGGTGTTGGAACTATTTGGGAGCTTAAAAGAAGACTCTGGAGATACTACCTGACTGAAGTTTTTCTGTGGTTCTATACAGCTACCTTGTTGACGGAGATTTTATAGAGGTATCTTTTTATGTCACTGTGTTGACCTCTCTTATACCAAGGCACATATAACCCAAATGGTGTTTTTTTGAGGCCAGGAGACTGTGTGTCAATCTGGCTTTGGAGCATGTGTATGTGTATGTCGTTTCAAGTGATTTTTTTCACGGAAGAGCTTAGTTGAGTGTGAACGGGAGAGGGTTTTTTGTGGTTTTTGTTTCTCTTTTTCGGCTACTCCTGTGTCAAAGAGCAAAGCCAATTAGAGCCTAGAGCCAGTTTGGAGAACAATGCTCTTAGAAATGCTCTCAGTGACAAACTACTTATTTGCTCACAAAGCTGGTCCGGAGCAGTGCTGTTCCTTTGTTTTCATTCAAAAGTACAGATATTTGCAGGTGTTGTCTTTGGCCTTTTCTTAAGAGAAGATGCTATCAGGATGGAACATGGGCACTTTGAGGTGCACTCATTATTGAGTAGGGCCAGAAGGCCATCCCTGTAGTGCTACCTGGGAGGTGTGATGGTGAAACTGAAAAAAAGATAAGGAAAAAAAGAAAAGGCAAAGTCAATGTGATAATTGGTAGCTGTTTACAGACATTTTCTTCCTAAAGGTACAGTTTCTACAATGACATGAATCCTTAAAGCAAGAATTTCAGAGAATAATTTGTCAGCTTACTGTTTTGGGACTTTTGTCTTGAATATTGGAGTGCTTTCTATCTTCCTTTCAGGAGGAGGCAGTAGTAGTTTTAAATGAGACAGTTGGACTAGATGATCATTGTAGGTCCCTTCCAACCAAGTTATTCTAAAATATTCAATACTTCTGTAACCCTTCATAATCTCCAGTATGCTATCATGGCTAGGGAATTTATTTCCTGGAATGTTAACACATGTGAAAGCTCATAATTCTCAAAGTTGGTGAGGTTTATAACATCCACTCCTTTTCCTTTTTTGGCTTGTGCCATCCTGCCTTTCAGTGTTCTCTTTCTCAAAGTAAGCTCCTGTGTGCCTGCAGTATAATCAGCTATTGGTATTGAAACCTTAATTATGGACTGATGTCAAAGTAAGTGCTTACTCAAGAACAATTTTTTTATGTCTACTCCTCCTCCATTTTTTGGTATTTAAAAATAAAGCTTAAAAGGTAAGAAGTTGGTGTGTGTTTGCATATCCAGCCCTCAAAGACAGCTGGCTGATCTGAGCTGACACACAGTTAAGGATTTAAATGCAGTGAGTCACTGACAAGCTTGACCTGAGGCTGAGAAATGAAAGCTGGGCTCCCACCTCTGTTTCCTTGTAAGCACTGTCAGGGCACAGCTGTGGCCCACACCATGCTTTGAAGTGAGCATGTATGGGATTAGCGACACATATGTTCTCCTGAGAAGCAGGTACATCAATCATTTGAATATACAGAGTATGTGAGACTGTCCCTTACTTTTTTCCTAACAGGACTAAATATTGCTAAAGGTACAACCATATTTCTCACTTTTCCTTCTATGTCTCTGTTCATGGAAAACCTTTGCTATAGTGTTTCTGGGCATTTCGAGGTCTCTTCCAACCTGGTTGATTCTATGATTCTGTGATTGTACCATTTATTAAAGCACATCTGCAGAATACAGTTGGACCCTGTCTTCAGGATCAAACAAAGATATTTGTGTCCACCTCAAGCTACAGTCTAGGCACATAGTTTGAAGCCTTGTGTCTTGTAAGCAAGACACCTGTATTTGTGGGGCTGGTGCATGCCTGGCCTTACAGCTGCAACTGATAAAAGGCAGCGTTGGGCTGAATCTGCACAGGTGTGCAAACACAAAACAGTGTTTGCTTACTCTGCTGCAATCTGAATCCTTCACTCCTCAAAGTATTTGTTTTCCCTGGAAAATGACATTGTAGTGTAATAGGTATAAGACCACATTAAATATCACTTAACAGAGCTGATCACTGCAAGAAAAAGGAGTGATTTCTCTGTACTTTTTTTCTTTTCCTCCGGGTGAATTAACTGTAGCTAACCAACTGTGAGACTACCCCACCTCAGTACAGCACTGACAAAACCTGCATTGACTCAAGACCTACGCCTGTACCCTCTCCACTGGAATTTTGTCTTGCTGTAAATCCCTTGTCTAGTGGTGTTAGGTAAAAATTACTGTTGCTTTGCTTAAGAGATGGAAGAAATATTTTGATGGTTTCACTTAAACACCAGGACAAAATTCTTCATTTTGAGGATGGCAAAGCACTGGACTGCCCAGATATGCTGTGGAGTCTCCATTTCAGGAGACACTGAACACCCACCCATCTGGACTTGTTCTTGGGTGATTTATTCCAGGTGTTCCTGCACTAGCAGCAAAGTTGGACTAGACAATCTTGAGAGGGCTCTTCCAACCTCTACCATTCTATGATTCTGTGACTGTCCCTGCAGCTAAGGCTGAAGTGCTGCAGCCTGGCTCTGGTCAATATGTGAATACATTGCAATTGGTATTAGACATTGCACTGTTGTAGTTTTCCTCAAGTATATGGAAGTATGGAAATTGGGATGAGCTAGTTAATACTTGTAGGTGTGAGCAGGTGTCTGCCTCCCTCCCCCCCCATTAGACGTTTGAGCCCTACAAGTTCATAAAGGTGGTGTGTCCTCAAAGCATCTTTCTTTCGTCAGCCTTTGGTCCTGGTTGCCTGACTCTCAGGCTGAGGGTGGTGGGGCAGAGGCTGAGTATTCTGCATGGATTCATAGTTAGGACTGCAGAAATGCAACCCTTTCATTCCCACATTCCCCTTGCAGTCCTTGTTCTGTAAACTGTCCTGTACAATTTCTCCCAGTTACCAGAGGTTTCTGTATAAGTAATGATCCTAGATGTACATAGCTGGATGTACATTAATTCTTTTCTAAAAGAGAGATAAGTACTATTTGAGTTGAAATAAGTAAAATCTATTCTTGGATTTGGCTTCTGTATCTGACAAGTGAATGTGGTAGTGTCTCAATTTAGCAAACACTTTATAATGTTCAGTTTTATTGCACTGCATTGCTAAAAATGCTGTCTGGATTACAAAATTATGATGCAGATTTCTTATTAAAGTCACAATTGAAATGTACATAAATATTATCTGGAACAGGTGAGGAACTGAAGAATGTAATTTGCTATAGTACAGTGTTTCATTATTTCAGCACTACTCATGTATTATACATTTCCATTAAGTATCTGAGCTGATGCCTCTTCTATCAGTAGATAGCTACTACAGCAAGTGGAATAGGAATTAATAGCACTGCAGTAGGAAAGCCACAGATAATATTACAAACACAGTATTAAACTTTGCAAAGTAGATTCAAAATTCTATTTCAGCTTTGAAAATAATAATGCCAGTGTGAGACTTGGAGAAGTCGATTTTATTTTTTTTTCCTGCCAACTCCTTGTCCAAGAACTCCTAGAAGGAGAAAGGGGGACTGTGGAAGTGTCATGGTGTTTGGGGTGACCTTTGTGCTGTTCCTGTGCCCCTAGAATACTGGCAGTATTACAGTACACATTTCAGGTGCAAATCTATTGCAATTAGATTAGCAAAGAGAGATTCATCGAAGTGAGGTAGCATTTAGTGGTGTGTGTGTATGTTGTCAGTTCTCTCTGTTTATTAAGACTAGCACAGTCATAACAGCTGGTCACTTGTCATCACTGTGGCTGAACCAAGTAATCTTCCTTTACGGTGTGCATGATAGCGTGTAAACCAGCAAACATCTTTCCCATTTAAGGTTAGAAGGAGCTGATCACAGTTGCTTTCACTTCATACAGATAGGACTTTGAACAAGTAACAGTCATTAAAAAATATCATGTCTTAAAATATGAAGCATAGGTTACACTTTTTCTTTAGAACCAATGTTTCTCAGGTTTCTTGTCTGAAATGAAAAGCACTGGATTTTCTCCAAGAGCCTGATGTGAACTCTCACTGTGAATCTGGCCTGAACAGCAGCCAGGGAGTAGGGACCGAGACTCCTGCCACCGGCTTCTTCATCCCTTTGTTCAGGAGGTGGGGCCCTGGCTCAGGTGAATAACTGTTGGAGCTGCCCAGGTTAGTTGCTGTTACTGTATAAAGAAGTAACTTGAAAGATGGTTTGACCAGCAATAGTGCCATGTCTGTTTGTCATAAAATGTTTGAGCCATCTGTTGTTAGACAAACTGCTCCAGTCTACCACCTGGTGTTTCACTGAGCCGAGGGATTTGTTCCAGATTAGCACTGGTTTACTTAATAAATATTGAAAGAAGAAAAAAATGGAGACAAGGGGAAAGATGATGTGATAGTTTTTCTGTTTTATTGAGTGCTGAATAATACTATTTGGATCATTGTCTCCTTATGTGGTTCATGTGTCACCAAACCCCATTTTCTTTTCATTTTGAAAGTTGAGGATGAATGTTAAAGAGATACAACGCTACACAGGGATTGGTATAAAGTTCTGAGCAACATATGATTTAGTTTGGAATTGTGGGTGGCCACCTGCTTTACCTTTGTTCTAGTGGCAATCTGGCAAGTAGCTGCTCTGGTTTGGTGCTTTCATTTGTTGGGTGTGTTACAAACCATACAGGGGAGCTGCAGACTGCCTGGGTTGGCATGGGCTGCTGAAGTGCTTGGCTACTAGCCCCTTGAATGCAAAGATCCCCATAGCTCTTAAGGACTTTTTGTTTGGTTGGTTGGTTTTCTTTTCTTTGGGCTTTTTTGTTTGTCAATGATCACAAAATTCATCCCTTTCACTATCACACAGAGGTAAATTCTAAGTTGATCATAAGCTATCTTATTTCCTTTTGCTAATCTTTAAATAAAAGGCTGCACTGCTCTCAGGTAGTGTAATTCTGAGTGCTGTGCCAGCACCTGCCCCTTGCACCCCTGGAACCGTTGCCTGGGTCACAGGGAGGTGCAGGAGGTATTGGAAGCGAGCTCAGGGCAAAGCATATCTCTTGACACAGGTTTTTTTGGTTCTGCTGTTCTTTGGGGCTTTTGTTGTTGTTTGTTTTGGTTTGTTTTTTTAAACCTCATACTTTTTACGCTGGTTAACAATTTCACATTTCTCATTCAGAGAAAGCAAGTAACACTCTCTTTTCCATCATGTTATTGGGATTAAAAAAACCCTCCAGCCTGCATCTGCAGTCTGTTGGTGTAACCCTCAGCTTCTTCCCACTTTATTGCTTTGCCTCCAGGTCTTGGTGTCCTCAGGATGTAGGAAATTAACGTACAGATTGTTAAAAAATTAATAGGTTTGTAATTGTTTACCATGGTATTTTACTTTTTCTTGTGAAAAACTGGGGGCTTTTGGAGGCTGAGTACTGGTTAGAAAGCCAAAGGATTGATGGGAAGAAGCACCTGATTGTGTACTTTGCTGCAAACTTCATCATAAAGTACTAAATGTAGAATAGGTTTATTTTTCTGTTGTGTTGTATATAAATTTATATAAGAGTGGAGAAAGCATTTTCTGCAAAACAAGCACTGAAGGCAGAGTGTACACACCTGAAATCCTTCCACTGCAATAAATACAACATTGTTTCAATCTAATGGTTTGGTTTTGAGATACATTGGCAGTGTTTTGTAGCCAGCATTCAGACCCTGATAGTTAGACATGAATTGTCTTCATTTAGGAGTCTTTTAGACTACAGAAGGAGTGTGATTTTTGACTGTCTTCCTAGCAAATGCAGTCAGAAACCTTGAGGAAGACAGTACAACTTACTCCTGTTGCCCTCTGAAGACTTATTTGCACTTGCCTGTTTTGATTTTGAATAGTGGCTTGCTGACAGGTTTCTGTAACTTCAAAAGCAGCAGCAAACTGCTGTTGGGTGATTTGGGTTTTTTTTGTAGGAGCTCTTATAGGCACCAAGATTAGATAAATGAAATTTAAAAACATCGTGTGTCAAGCAGCTATCAAAAATGCATTCCTGTGTCAGCTTGTTGGCTGACAAATGCTTGCCCCTTATATTCTTGTTTCCAACATTATTTGACACATCCTGGAGTTTAACTCAATTCTGCCTGCACTGAACTGGGAGGCACCGAAGTAGCTTTCAGCTCTTTTGTAGATATGGACTGTATAAACAAATAACATTTTAGGCTTGCATAGGATGTCAGGGCATTTCATAAACTGCCCATTAGGAGTTTGGAAATATCACCTTGTTAGTTAAATCAGATTTTGTGCCTTGCTTGTGTCCCTGCTGCATACCCTTTTTCCTACCTTGAAGAAGCAGTGTGTGAAGTAAATGGCTGTGTGAATGGGCTCAGTGTTGGAGCCTCCGTAGGGCTGCCTTTTTGTGACACAAGATAGTGTAGCCAGCAGCACCTTGGCTTGTGTCAAAAGGAGTTCACTGGCAAAGTGGAATCAGTCAGCTGCAGCAAAGTCCTGCCCTGCTTCTCAAGATAATTTGGCATACATAGAGAGAATTAATAGCCTGGCTGGGCTGCTTCCAATGCCTTCTGTAGCCCCTTCAAAGCTACATTGCCTTGCTTTTTATAACCAAGCTGATAGTGTGGCCTCTTCAAACCCCCATGTTTTGAAGAATCAGTTTCACACTAGGAACCTGAGTGCACTAAAAGCTGTTAAATATTGCTGTGAAAATAAATCCTAACTGAATTCTCTTTCTTGCAGCTTGAACTCCTTGGTTTTCCTTAAAATAAAAAAAACAAACACATTGAGAAGATGTTAAAACAAGCAAAAGCTTTTGTGGCAGTAGTATTGTTTTGTAAGCCAGGAGCAGAAATAGATGCTGTAGAAGCATAGTTTGGGTAAGACACAGAAATTTTAAGATGTGGGCAGCTAATTTTTCTCTTGGCAGAAGAACTGATCGTTTTCTTAAGTTGTTGGTAAAGAAACCCCTTTATGCTAAGGATTATTTAAGTTGGAGAAATCTGCCAAGCACTCTGGGATGGAAAACTCTGAGTACAAGTACTTGATAATACAAAAGTCATTAACAGTTTGACAAACCACACTGCAGTTAAAGCTACAGTCTTCCTTGAAGCAGTACATTTATGAGGACTGTGTTTCCTACATGTTTAGCATCTTTCAGGACAGTTTACTGTTGAGAGTTCATGGTCGACTTACCTAAAACACACTGCAGTAGTACAAGCAACATGGCTGGGTTTAGCTAAGCTGTTTTGGCATGTAAACATGGTTAATAAGCTTCATGGAGTTGTTAGCATGTGTGAAATTGGAAGAGGGAGAGCATGTCCTGTTTGTCTTCTGGGTGCTTCTCTGAGGTTTTCCTCAATCTCAGGCCCATGAGGATTGAAGTCCAGCCTCAGACACAGGACTTGGGCAGCTGGCTGGAGTCAGACAATTAACAATTCTTCCTCTGCTCTCATGCATTTTTGGTATTTTTCTCTGGAAAAGAGAACATCTCTGACATGATTCCCTGAAAGTTTGTGTTGTTTTTTTTTGCTTCAGGCTTGTAAGCTTAAATGAGTCATGTGAGGCAGGTAAAACGAAGTCCAGGTTGTTTAAAACTAAACTCCCTCTTGAACGTGAATGATGTTGTTTGTCCTTCACTCTGTATCAGAAATGGCATATTGAGTGAGGGAGATTTACTCATCATTTGGAATGGTTGCCTGTTGTCTTTCTGAGACCCAGGGTTTGTGCAACACTCAGGCAGTGAAAGTTTAAATGTGGTTCATTTTGTGTGAAACAGTTCTTTGGCTCTAGTGGTTCCAGTGTTGTAACACACTTAAAGGGAAAGCTTTGTCCGCTGAACTGGAAAAAGTTGTAGCCAGTCTGTCTCTTGTTTCCCACCCTGTGGGGCTGCCTGAATTTTGACAACAAGATGACAGTCTGGAGTTTGGAACATGGTTTTGGTTTTACTGCTTGAGTGACTTTGAACAAGTCTCTTTTTACCTCTTGGTTATAAAATTGCGATAAAGAAGGATATCCACCTTGTGGGCATGAGGTTGAAAAAATGGTTCTTGAACAAAAGAAAGGATTTATGATCCTTGGCTGAAAACAGATATACAAAATGCAAAGCAGCATTATTCTGAGCCTGATTTCTAATAACAAGATTATTGTAGCGTGCAATGGGATAGTCAGCTCTAGCATATCATGACATGCTGAAACGTCTGTCTGCTATGTATGATTACCAAGCTACCTTCCATGTGTGCATAGTGATATTGCAGGAGAGCCTTCAGGTAGGAGTGTGAGTAAGGCAGAATGGTATCGGGTTGTTCCCAGATACCATGACTTGTCAAGGGATGTTTCAAGAGATGTTTTTTTGTCTTTAACAAGGAATGTATGAACTCTTACCGTGCAGCACTGAACTCTTTTACAAACTGAAATTCATTAAATTTTACAGCATGCTGTAGGTACTTGAGAAGATAATTATAGCTGCTTGCTTGGGAACAGAGCAAGTAGCCTTCAGAAAGTGGGCTTTTCAGGTGCTGACTTAATTATATTTCTACTTGCCTCTGGCATAGTTTCTAGCAGATTTATCTTTTTTATTATCATGCCAGAAAACATCCTTTGAAATATGCAGTTTTATGGAAGCATAGCAGTTCCCCCATCTGTCCCACTGTCCAAATTTGAGTTTGTTAACTCTTCCAAAATAAGTTCATGTCTTCCATTAGTGTGCCTGTGTTCTCTAGCACCAAACTGTCAAACTGGGCAAAGACAGTCAAGATCAGTGATCTTTGTATTGAGATCAGTCATATTTGTATCAAGTTTATCTGTGTCTTCTCCATATGTGTAGATAAATCTGGTAAAGGTTGCAGCTACCATGACAACTCTACGTCAAACATCTCATTGTGAACAGTTACACAAATTTTAATAACAGACAGCAGATAGTGGAGCTCTAGCTAGAGCTTCAGACAAACCTCTGGATGAGAAGGCCAAGTTCTTTTCAAACTGCTTTTAAAATTTCCTCTGAGATATTAATGTAATCTGTAAATGGAAATGCATCTAGAAGAGGCCCCATGCATATGTAGCTGGAGATGTAAGCTGACCTTTGATGATCACCCTTTCGTTATGCCAGTCAGAATTGCTTATGGCCAAGAAATGCCTTTCATTTTTTTTTTCATTCCTGTTCCATATGTGTCCTTATTCCATCTCATGTATGTTGTTTGGTGTTGTCTTCTGTTTACTTGCTCAGCTGACCTCTGAGAAGTGAAGACAGAAGATCATGCTTTATGAAAGTAATCTAAACGATCTCTTTCTGCCATCTGCTTTTTCCTTGATGGTTATCCATAAACTTTAGAAATGCAGATCTCTAGAGGCTGGTTTTTCAAATCTGAAGACAAAATTTAAGCACTTACAGGTTCCCACTTTGGCACCAATATCCATGGTGGTGTTAATTCTGCTCTTCACCCAAATTTCTTTCCCTCAGGTTTGTTTTCAAGGACCACAAATAATGAATGTGATCCATTTGAAGATGGTCACTGCAGAATATGACTCTTAGCAGCTGACCCCACTGGAAATTCAGTTTTTCATGAATATCAGTGGTGTGTTGACAGTAAAACTGTTCATAGCTTATCTTATTTTAAATTACTTGCAACAAATTATAATATGAATCTGGACACTTTGTAGTGGGAGTATAGAGAAGGTAGGAGGCAAATGTACAACAGAGGGAGGTTAGCAACTGGATAAAAAAAATCTGCATTTCTCTGAGTTAAAAACGAGTAAAACTGTGTCTGGTGATGGAATCAAATGAAAATTGCTCTGGGTCCCCTTTCTTGGAGTTTTTAACATCTTACTGTTCCCCCTTCAGTAGAATTGCTCGTTAGACATCTGTTCATAGTCCCTACTTGTTTGTATTTCTCGCTGAGCCTCATCATTTTCTTGGAGTGGAGTGCTGACAGCTATAGCTCAGGGGCTGGGCAGAGCTGGCTCCGGTGCAGAAAGGCAACCCCCAGCACAAAACGTGCCAAGAGATTTCGTCGTCTCATGACCAGACATGGGAGTAAATATGTTTTGCTGTTGAACAGTAAAAAGCAGTTATGCAGCACTGTTCTTTTGGTTGGCAAATTATAGCACAGGTAAAGAAAGTCAAAAAGCTGGAGCGAAGGAAAGTGGTAACGTGGAAGTGTGTGGGCTTTTAGGCAGTGTGGTCAGTAATGAGTGGTAGGATTCAGGTACACACTGTTTTTTTTTGCTGTATCTGTGACATTTGGATGGGAATAGCATTGGGCAATCCCTTTATATGTATTTGATAGTTACATTGCAGGGCTTAATATTCTTTTTCTAGCAACACCATTTAGGCAGCAAGGAAGAGTTCTGTAAAATATTAGTGCCTTATTACATACATGAGAAGCCCTACTCCGTTAATCTTAGCTCACTAGAGCTGTCTCTTATCATACACTTTTGTTCTTGTCCTTAGTTTGATATGCAGTTTGGAGAAATACTGTCTGTTGGTTGAAGTTCCTTGCAGCATTAAAACAGTGATGAGTAATTGCTGACAGGTCCAGAACAGCTAACCACTTAGTGGAAGCACACATCCTACATGTAAGTCCTTTAAATCAAGCTGAAAACATCTAATACATAGTACCAAAATATCATGGGCATGGTCTTAAAAATGTTTTTTATTCTAATTTTACATATTGTCATCTGAAAATAAGCCCTTTGTACTGGCTGAACTGTGAAATCTAGAACACATGTTACTACAAGTTGCATATATGTCTTCTGAGAACTGTTTCAAGTTTGGGGACTCATTTACAGGCAGTTAACACACAGCAGTCTAAATTAATGCCTGAGGTACAGCTTGGTTTTGTTACTTTGCACTTGAGGATGACTGCCTCACTCTCCAGGAACTAACCCTGCAACTTCTTGCGTTTTAGCTCTTTTTACATTACTGAACACCACAGTGATAAAAAATCAACAATAATTCATTGCATACCTGTGCTGTTTTGTAGAGTTTTATTGTGTGTCTGCAGATTATATGTGCAGCTGCCCAAATATGTTTTTTCCTCAAAATATTTCACTTGAGATAGAGAAAAGGTGTTCTGTCTGCTTGTCTGTTTTAAATTCAGTATAGCAGCTGCTTGTTCTGGCTTTTGGTGTTAAGCTGAAAGCTTACATTAGTTCTCTGTAGGGGAAGAAACCAACCTTTAAGTTCTTTCTGGAGAACATTTAGGAAATCAGTGTGTACAGCAAGGTAATTCAGTTGTCTTGAGCCATCTCAGATTGCCAGCTTTGTGGGAATGGATTTCACTAGCACTTGTGAAACTTGAAGGCAAGATGACAGATTTCGAAGGCACTGGCAAATCACTGCATTTCCTGTATTTCCTATTTACCCCTCTCCACGTCTTGCCTTCAGACCATCCTTCTTCACATCCCTTCTGCTCTACCTATTCCTGTATTACTTCCTGCTTTTGCCTTCACAAGTACTGGGGTGAGTCTCTTGGCCTGGCACACCTGTGTGCTGGTAGTGGTTGTCAGGCCAGCCTTCCACTGACATAACTCTGATATTTAGTATTTTTTTAACTCAGTCTCCCCTGCTCGTCTACCTCCAAAATATTCTTTTTAGGAAGATACAGTCCATGAGAGTCTTGGTCTAAATGCACAGCACTGTAACACAGGGTACTGAAGATTCCTTGTTAAGCATTTTCTGCTTTGTACCTGGCACTCTAACAGCAAGAGTGAGTGCAATTAGCTTCTGAACTATGCACAGCAATTCAGAATAAAATAGTAAAATGATGAACTTGAAGCTGAAGTGCCTGAAGTCATCTTTAAAGCACTGTTTGGAAATGTTCATATTATCTCTGTAGCTGGGAATGAGGAACACAGAAAAAAGAATCCCAAATGAGTGAAGTGCTGAAGTCTTTTTAAATAGGGATTTCTCATGAAAAATGGTCTAATGCAAGATCCTTTCTGAGCTTAAGTTTCATTTAATAAATGAAATAGCCTCTTTTTACTTAAGTTATGTCATCTTTACTGAAGTCAACATAACAAATAACTTTGAATATAAATAAGGAATGCTTGAGATGGTCATTCATCTAACTACCAGCACATATTTCTATGTGCTGCAGTTGTGCTTTGTTTTATATCAGCAATCCATGATTAGTTTGAATAATAACATCCTTGGGGAGATGATAGGGATTTTTTTTCTTCCTTCTGCCTTTTCTTTCTTCAGAATAGAAGTGGATGAAATGTTTCAAGGTTTGGAATGGAACTCCAAGTGTGTTAAGAGACAACTTAGGTAGATTAAAGGATCCACAGTAAAATCTTCAGGTGCAATAATAATTTGTTCACTGCCTCTTCAGCCCTCTCCAGCTTCTGTCTATAGATAATAGCTAACCAGAGATGTATTTACTATTTGAAAGAATACTTGAAAAAATTAAGTGAAAGGTATTGTGTGTTACCTAATGCACTCTACTGCCACTGGGAAAGAATCATTTTAATGGTCTCAGCATTGACTTCCTCCCCAGTTTTAGGATATTGAGGGTATAGAACACACAGTTAGAGAAGGTATTTGGTAGCTACATTAGCTATATCTCTCTCAGTACTCTGTACACAGAACTACAGAGGCCTTCATTGGTATTGCTTGCTCACTGAGGGTTGTTTGTCAGTCCTTGCTGAGTACTTAAGCCCCTACTTTAAAGGGAAGGCGAGCACTTGAGAAGCAGCACAGTTCCAATAAAGTAAGTGCCTTTAATTAGTACGAGAGTTCAAGGTCCCTTAAATTTGTCTAATAACCTTAAGATAATAAATCAGGTTATAGGGATTTGACATAAGAACATACTAAACATATATACTGGTAGGACCTTTGGTTTTACCAGTTAAGGATTTTTCCCTTGAGGCTAAATGTATACAGAACAGTTGAGAGGCTGCCTGAGGATAGCAGTTTTGTTTTCCTATAAGATTTTACAAAATACTTTCCTACTCCACGTTGTAAATTTATTCTTGGATTATCTATAGTCCAGTAAAAGGATTTCCAGCTCACAGCAAGTTTTCACATGTAAAGGCCTCCAGGTCTGAGCAGGTTAAGCAGCATTCCAGAAGCTGCCTGTCCTGTAGCCAGGGTGTAGGGTTGTCCCCCTCCATGTTGCCATTGTAAATTGCCAGACCATTTATCAGGGGCAGATCCACCTTGTTGTGAGGGAAGGGATTTAGACCTGGCTTATATGAATTAGTCAGCTGAGACCCCATCAGTACAGAGCCCACAGAAAACTTCACCTTTGTGGCCTCAGTTTTGAATCAAATTGACATAAATTAGTTTCTACGACAATATCACAGGTCTTGGGGGAACAAAAGAACACACATGCTGAAAATGTGCATTCAGAAGAATAAAGCAATTGGTTGTTGGTTATTTAAAAGATCTTTCTGGTAATCTGGAAAATCTTATTTGAGCTACAGCTGTTATGAGGAAGTTAATTATTCCCCCCTCACTTTTTCACTGTTAGCACTTGTGCAAGTGTCTATGTGCCTAGTAAGTATCACATAAGGAAAATTTCTAGTATCTGGTACTTGTTGCAATGAAAACTTTCTACATGCCTTGAATTGCCCTGGATTTCTCAGAGTTTAATTTAATTCTTATTTAGAGACCAATACTGGTTTGTGGATTTCTATTGTTTTGGTACTTAGGAGCTTTTGTTTTGATGATGTTGTCTTCTGTAGCTGAGTTCAAGATCAAATGTTGACCTTCGTAACCATAGTTCAAAGTCATCTGATGTCTGTCATGAGCCTTTAGGCTATTCAGCACATTCAATTTATTGTAAATACTATTTTGTAAGGAACAAAGACAAACTTTCTGGGAGCTGAGAAATTAGGTTTTTCTGTTCCAGCTTTTACTTCTGCTTGAGGTGGCTTCACTCTATCAGAAATCTTTGTGGAAGTAATGATGTCTGAAATCCCACATCAACAGCCCCAGGTTTTTGAGAGAAATAGCATGAAGTAAGAAAGTTCAGGCAGTTGGTGGTTGGTGATAGCCCTCCTCTAAAGACTCATGACAGACATCAGATGACTTTGAACTGTGGTTATAAAGGTTAACGTTTGGTCTGAGCTCAGTTATAAGATGTCGTCATCAAAACAAAAGTGTCATGTTGTTTTTTAGAATGCTAAGACATTGATGTTGTGTTGACCATTTGAGTATGTTAAATCATTAATTGAGGCTGTGTTTGTGGGTAGCAGAAGTAAGAAAAAGATTAACTCTTTCTGTTTGGACTTGCTTAGCTGTGATAATGTCAAGTTTTGTGCATTTTGGTTTGTTGCATTGTTTTTTTTGTAAATGAAGTGATAAGAAATTTTGTTGCTTGGGTGCTTCTAGTTGGTGCAGAGGGCACTGAAAAAGTTCTTGATGCCATACAGTGGTGCTTGGATTTCTTGTGAAACGATATAGTGACTTTGGAATGGTTTCTAAGCAGTGCTTTTTAGTTGTGCATTGGAAGTAGCTGGAAATGTTTAGCCAGTTAGCTTCTCAAGCACGTAGTTTTTAAAGGCAATCCCAAAAATCTGTCTTGCAAAGCAAAAGACTTATTAAATAGCTGCAAACAGCAACCAAATTATCAGTCTCTAATTCCATTAATATTCTTCCTTAGCAAGAACATAAAGAGAGAGATTTTCATCAGGCAAAGCTGTGATCTATGATGATTTTATGAGAATATCTTAAATTCATACCATGTGACCGTATGGTCTTATTTTGGTAGTTCTTTTTCCTGAATTTGGTGTAAGTCCTGCTCTACTTTTATGCTGTTCCCATAGCAGACAGTGGTGATTTTCAGTAAAACTGGGAAGCTTTCTTCCCTGCTTCCCTCCTACTATCAGTGATGTGGAGTCCTTGTTGATAGTAACTTCTGCTTCACTCTTCCAGGAAGCCTGCTTGTAAACAGATGCATCCTTCCCCCCCCCCCCCCCCCCCCCATTGATTAGCTTTTACTGGGAATGCAAACAAACTGGTTTTGCTATTTTTATGCACAGCAGATGGGCAACTTCTGGAGTGAGATTTGCTTGACAAATGGAAGCTCAGTGTGACAAGGTGCCTTCCTACACAACTATTTGTCCCTCTGACCTGTTTGGACTGTTCTTCTGGTCTCTGAACTGAGCAGTGTTTTTTGGAAAACTTTAAAAGTCACCTTTAAGTGTGTCTCTATTTTTACCACAAATATTGTTCTACTCAAAATGAGATAATATTTATTTTTTAATTAGTCATGCTGGCTAAAGGAGAAATTATAAATGTATTTTACACTGATAGTTTGGTACAGATTAGTGACTTTATGAAGCCAGTTCTCTTCAGTGGAGATTCTCTTAGCAAACAATGCATTTAACACACCGAAGCAATTAACGAAACACAATTACCAGAGAAGAAAAACTTAACCAGTCCAGATTGATCCAATAAATGTGATGGAATTCTCAATGAAATACAGGGTGTGGAATACCGTAGATTGTAACATATTAGTTGTGAAGTTAGTGAAAAATGTGGGTAGTATCATTGCCCATTTTGATGTCAAGGTCAAATGCACACAGTTTAGAATACAGAACAGGAAATGAAGGAGTTGGCATTTCAAAATTTATAACTTTTGAGAGTTATGTGTAAAGCCTCAAATTATTCATGTACTTTTAAGAGCTTGAGCAGTCCTGTTGAATATTGTAACTCATCATGAACACTACACATGCTTTAAAATTGATAAAGTTGTTGCATGAACAGTAAAATATTTAACTGTTTACATTTTTCTCAGGTTTACTTTTTCAAGCAAAAGTCATAGTTTGAGGCATAGAGATGGGTTTGCTGCAGCAAGTAATTCTTTTATATCTTTGTGTTCTCTAATTTTGTATCTGCGTTGTTGATCTTGTGATTTTCTGATAGGTTTAAAGCTGGGTGGAAACACAATTTGTATGGCAGTATTACTTTAGGCACAACTACTTCCATAGAAAGGGAAATAATTTAGAATATAAGGCTGGTAGTGCAGTATCTCTTTAACCTTGCTTTACACATAGGATGTTGTATGAGCCTGCCTGATTCCTGTCAGAGAGAAGACACTCTTGTGTGTAACATCTGATAGTGTCAAATACTGGCAGAAATGAGAGTAAGCAAGTGTTCCTAAAATTGGTAAAGACTCTGAACAAGGGCAGAGAGTGAGAGTGGTTTTTGGCATAGGCATGGGAGCAGAGACGGAGGATATAGCTATAACATTTTAAGGAGGACACATTGGAAGTGAATGCTCTCAAGTCTTCTGAATGTCAGCACAGCAGATCTGGCCTTCACTTGACCCATAGTCTTTTATATTGTTAAGTCTAAGATGCCTTAAAAAAAATTCCATCAGATTGAGCTGCTGGTAACAGGGATGCAGAACTTACCTCATAGTCCTGTCACTTCTGTAGTGTATTTTGAAATAAGTATCTGTGTAACATTTATGCCCATGTTTGCTGTCCCTTACTGAAGAGTTTGACCAGCATTCTGCTGGCATAGATAGGCCTATATCCTACAGCCAGTTTTATAGCTTTATAATAAGGTTAACACACACTTTGCTCCCTGAATACTACAGAAACCTGCAGTGTGTTGTCCAACAGCAAGAGATGTGCAAAGTTGATGACTGAGGCTCAGATTTTGAAAGGAATTTGAAAGAGTGCAGTGTTGAATCTCCCAATTGGAGCTGTATGTAAAAGAAAAGTTCCAAATCCCTCTGGCACCTGTTAAATGTTTTTTTCTTGATGGCAGGGAAAGATCTTCCTCTGTGTAGACTGTTCAGAATAAAGGCTCAATCACTGTAAGAATTACTATTTAACACTTTGAATCTTTGTGTATGGGCCATGGTAGGGAAAAAAGATGTTTATTAGTGAAGTAGTATTAATGGAGTAGATTACATCTAGTGCAGTGAGTCTGAAAAACATGCCTTCTTCACTGTGGTAATTTCAAAGAAAAAGGACATCTTTTAGCTAATTTCAGAGGTATAAGTTGTGCAATTAGCACTTCTCTCATCCTTTCAAATTCCACAGTATTTGAGAGCTGTTGAGCACAATTTCTTTGAAGCTTCTAGTAGGAGCAGGTGGATTTCTTTCCCAAAGTTTCATAACTGGATAATAATTTCCAGTGAGATTCAGTCGAATTCTGAGCTGCATTCAGTGGGCTTCAATGCAAAATATTGCATTATTTAGTACCGTTTCCTGGTGTGAGGTGTCTTGAAATCTGTAGAGATAGATATTAAAAAGAGAAGAGAATTAAACCTCTGAAGCAGTTGCATAGGAAATGCTACGTTGAATGTTACGTTGAATGTTGCATTGAATGTTTGGCATTAATTCACCGTGTCTGAAGTCCAGGGAGGGAGATTTAACACTAGAAGGTCTTTCACATTAGAGGATTAATAAGGGCATGAATCTCTTATGCAACCTAAGTTTGGGAGCCCCGGAATGTGCAGCTAGAGTCCACCTGCATTTCCCTTATGGACTTGCTGGTTATCACTCAACAGAAATGGGACTGAGGAAAAGGCTAGAGATATTACAGAAACTTTTTCTGTACACCAGCTAGCTCAGCTTGCATAGGACTTGCAAAATAACCTTTAGAAATTATTTGTTACTGTCATAATAGGTGATTGTCTTTAAAAAGCCACTGATCGATAGTATGCTGTAGTGAGGCCTTTCTCCTGACATTCCTGATAAGTGGAATGGGACATGAAACTGTGAAATCCTGGTGAAGTGTTACATGTGGTTTATTGTGCTGCAATAGTTACTGCTGGTGATTATGTCCTGTAAAATTAGTACTGTGTAGCATTAGTGCTTATTCTTCAAAACCAGAATGCTCCTTCTCTGTGTATGTAGAGGTGAAGAGGTGCTCTAAAGATGATGATATTAGTCTGTGAGAATTACAGAGTCATAGGACATTAGAGGTTGGAAGGGACCTCCAGAGGTCATCAAGTCCAACCCCCCTGCCACGGCAGGATCCCTTAGTGTAGTTCACAAAGGAGTGCATTCAGGCAGCTTTTGAAAGTCTCCAGAGGAGACTCCACAATCTCCCTGGGCAGCCTGTTCCAGTGCTCTGTCACCCTCACTGTAAAGAAGTTTCTCTTCTATGTTCCAATTTGCAGCCGTTGCTCTTTGCCTGATTGCTGCTGACCACCAAGAAGAAATTGGCCTCATCCACTTGACACCCACCCCTCAGATATTTGTACACATTGATCAGATCTTGTCTCAGTCTTCTTTCTTGTAGCGGAGATGCTCAAGTTCCCCAGTCATCCTTGTGGCTCTCTGTTGGACTGGATACCCCATGATATTCCAGGTGTGGTCTCACTAGGGCAGAGTAGAGTGGGAAAGGAACCTCTCTCGACCTGCTGGCCACGCTTTTCCTGATGCCCCCCAGGATGCCATTGACTCTTTTGGTCACAAGGGCACATTGCACATGAAGAACTTGCTGTCCACCAGGACTCCCAAGGTCTTTCTCCACTGAGCTGCTTTCCAGCAGGGCAGCCCCCAACCTGTTTTGGTGCCTTTTGTTATTCTTCCTCAAAATGTGATGGGGGAAAAAAAAAAAGAGAAAATAGGGGTTTGGGAGTAAAATAGTTGCTGTCATGTGTATATATGTATATTCAGGCCACAATAGTTTGATGCTTTTTAGAATTGCTTAGTGTTAATAAGAGCTAATATTTGTGTCTCAAATCCTTTAAATTGTTCTGACCTTTCAGATATGCTTGTGACTTTAAACTTTCATGAGCCTATGCATTTATTATTATCCTTGTGAAATGCCTGGCAGTGTATTAAAGTTACTGAGTATTATCTATTATGAAAAGTACTAACATGATATCTTGGTTATTTTAGGAAACATTCTTGGGCAAGCTGATGTACTTTGAAAAATTGCCCCTTGAGTTCAGATAGAAGTTACAATTTTTAGCTCTTTAAATAATACATTTTGAACTAGATTTAGCTGACATAAACTGGAATTAATTTCTCGAAGCTACTTTTAGGGCTTGTCCCTTCCTCTTCCTTCTCTCAGCACTGGCCTTGCCAAACATACATATCCAAAACCCTAAACCAGAATGGAAGCAAGTGTGCTGGATAAATTGTTAGTGACAAACTGATGTAGCTATTCTGATCAGTCCCACTGCACAATGGGAGTGCACTAAAGCCATCTTACATTGCTTCATGCACTTTTGAACTTCCTCCTTTCTAATAACATCTTCTCCCTTCCCATGCCCAAATATCAGTCACAACAACTTGAGTGGAGAATTTTTCCTTCAGCGTGCAGGCAAAATCGAAGTGCAGTCATGTAAGTCATCTGGGAATTTAATTTTTGTTTTGGTTTGATAATGAGATTTAAAGTGCCTAAGTAAAAATAAAATAAAGGCAAAAATCATAGAATCATAGAATCAACCAGATTGGAAGATACCTCCAAGATTATCCAGTGCAACCTAGCACCCAGTCCTGTCCAATCAACCAGACCATGGCACTAAGTGCCTCAGCCAGGCTTTTTTTGAAACACCTCCAGGGATGGTGACTCCACCACCTCCCTGGGCAGCCCATTCCAATGCCAATCACTCTCTCTGGCAAGAACTTCCTCCTAACATCCAGTCTAGACTGCCCCCAGCACAACTTGAGACTGTGTCCCCTTGTTCTGTTTCTTCTTTTCAAAAGTCAGATTAGCTTCTTAAATAGTCATCATGCACTTTCTGTACTTGTAACAACAGACTCAAAACTTCAATCTCTTCAGACAATAAACCAGTAATACCTCTTCAGCTTGTGTTGTAGTGTGTGGTGCAAGGCCCTTCTAAAGCATCAAGTTCAAGCAGTGTAGGAGTCTGTTACTTGCAGGAACTCTGAATTTAGGCAAGTGTAGAAATACTAAGGTGTTGTATGAGTACAGAAACCACATTTTTCTTTCCAGGAAATGTAGATGTAAAAATGTACTCCATGGAGAGTTGTTTGAATCATTATCATTGTCTTAGATATGGCTTTCATGTTTATTCAAAGTGATGTTCGAAAGACTTTGGTCGTGCCAGTGTTTGGAGTTCCTTTGCAATTTCAAGTTAAGCTCTTAATTAAATTGTGGTGCTGTTTTTGAAAAATACCTGCTGTTTAGAGTGAGTGACCTGAGCAGAGGGAAGTCTGCAGCAGTAATCAAGGTGCTAAGCATTGGTTTGAGCTCTGTGTGCAAACTTTACTAAACTGAGGTTAGAGCTGGATATGTTGTGCATGAGTGTCAAGTTCAGCATGTGAAGAGTGCAGCCAGGCTGTAGGATGAAGATAGGCACATGTGGAAGATGTGTTTGTGATTGGCTTTGTCTCTGATAAGGACCATATCCACTGGTGACAAGGATGGTGATGAATACAGGGTGAACGTACAGAGGACAGGGTGAACGTACAGAGGTTCAAGCAGAAAACAGGGCAAGGAAACCTTTGTGTTTCGCTCTGAATGAAGAACAGAACCAGCATGAAGAGAGTCACTGCATATTTGAGTGGGAGGTGTCCCTGCCTATGGTGGGGGGTTGGAACGGGATGATCTTTGAGGTCTCTTCCAACCTAAACCATTCTGTGATTCTATAAAACAAGGAGAAACTGAAGATATTAGTGAAGAGCTAGTTAACCTTCACTCATAATCTATTGATATAAGGCTGTTAGCTAAGTATTCTGTTGCAAAGAATGTGAAATGTATTGTGAGGACCAAGAAACCTGAACCAACTTTTAGGAGTTGATCTCAGTTGTGAGTAGGAGAAACATGACCAAGAGAATTGGCATCTATTCCTCTTTACTTCATACTTACCTGATTTTGAGTGACAAAAAGCAGAATTTTGACTGCCTTTCAGGTCTGTGGCTATTCTTCCTCAGCTGCCCTGATGTGTCCCAAGAGAAAATGAGCTCATTGTTACCTCCTTTGCTATCCTTGACTTTTTATCAGAATATCCCATGTCAGACAGAGCACAGAAAACTGCAAGGGTAGAATGATATTGTTGGTGCTTGTCACTTTCACAGGAAAGTGTGAAACTGCTATTCAGTTCCATAATTTGAGACAGAACGAGGGGGAATGGCCTCAAGCTGAGACTGGGTAGGTTTAGATTGGACTTTAGGAAAAAGTTTTTCATGCAGAGAGTGGTCAGGCACTGGAATGAGCTGCCCAGGGAGGTGGTTGAGTCACCCACTCTGGATGTGTTTAAGGGTCGTTTGGATGGTTCTATGTGGTGCTTACAGATATGGTTTAAGGTGAATCTTGTAGAGTAGGGTTATAGATTGGACTTGGTAGTCCTGAGGGTGTTTTCCAATACAATTCTGCATTTCTCTCTGGTTAACTTGAAAGAATGTCATTCTGTCAGCTCTTTAAAAACCACGACAGTACTAGTTACTGCTGTCTATATTTAGCCCATGTAATTCTGCAATTTTTTATTTTTAATCATTTTTCTTACCTAATGGAAAAAAAAAAATCCTGGTAGCTTATATTTGCCAAAAAAACCTACCCCAAGAACAAAAATGAAACAAGAAGTACTCATAATAACTTCTGGAACAGCGAACTCTCTTGGTGATCCATTTTGCATTTTATTGGTAGCCTCTTACTGAGAAGTGTATCACACCTCTGGGGGAAACATCAGATTATTTAGTTTTCATTCAACTCTAATTTAATTTTTTTTAGCCACTGTGTCAACAAAGTTTTACATTACGACTGTTGGCCATGCATGGGTGTAACTTGAAGCCTGCTTAGGTTTTGAACCTGAGAGGCAGTGTAAGAGTTCACAAATTAATTGCAATATGCCCTAAACTGCACTTCTTTTATGTTTAAACAGAGGACTAGAACTACAAGTGGGAAAATTGGGAAGGTAAAGCACAGTTTACAAAAGACAAAGGAAAGATATGCCACAAATGCTACAGTAGAATATTGTAGTTCCTACAGGAATGTGTAGAAAGAACAGAGGAATAGAATAAGAGTCAAGTGGATTATACCAAAGTTCACTCATGACTTTGATTCCCATTTCTTTAATCTGTCAGAAGTTTAATGTCTCTTTCCAAGTGTATTTGCAGGAGAATTCCTTTCACTAGTTTTGACACAAGTATATTTGTTTAAATAATGTATCTGTTTAAGCAAAAATAGATTCAGAATAGGATTTAATTTTCATCTTTGAAGGAGGAATATGAAGCTTTGCTTTTCTGAAATAGTAGAAAGAATGTCAAAATGTTTGTGTTTGGAAGAGGGGAAGTAATGGTAGAAGATAAAGAACAGAAGATAAAGATAAAAGTTTGAAACTACTACTTCTGAAAACTGTTGTCACAGTCATTTCCTTAGATCCTTGCTGAAGAAAGGCTAGCATGAAACTGGAGATGTTCAAAGGCAGTGACATATTTTTAGAAGCCTGCTAGAACCTGTCATGTGCATACTGAAGGATGTAAAGCTCTGAAGATATGCAGAAACTAGTAATTTTAAATTTGTTTGGTTTTTTTTTAAAGGTAATTCCAGTGTTTGCCACTTGCAGCACTTCACTGGCAGTATGGCTACCAGCAGCCTCTGCTTTGCAAGGCTGAGTTGTTGGAACATCAAAACACCTGATACTCTGGGCCTCAAAGAAGTTGAGAGTTAAAATTACTTGTGCTGTCAGCAGAGAGCTGAAGATCAGAAGGAAAAAGAGGAGGGCAGAAAAGGCAGCAAGTGCTGATGATGGCCAAAGTTTTGCAGTGTTGGCTAGTATATGCTTGGAGCTGCGTGTAAATAGTTTAAAGCCATAGTAATAGAAAAATAGTTAATAATTTCTACTTTCATCAGTCCCAGAAATAGATAAACCAAACAAAATATTATTAATAGAAAACATTATCTTAGATAATATCTCTGTGACACTTAAACTTGCTGGTATTGCCAGAGCAATCCTTGTGCTGAGCTCAATTGTAAATCTGCACTGAGCACAAATGAAGATGTAATCTAATTTAGTGTGTTTGTTTAGGGGCATAGAATCATAGAATCAACCATGTTGGAACAGACCTCCAAGATCATTCATAGTCCAACCTAGCACCCAGCCCTATCCAGTCAACTAGACCATGGCACTAAGTGCCTCATCCACCTCTTTTCTTGAACACCTCATCTTGATAAATGTTTGGTATTTAATATTTCTTTCAACAGAGTTTGAAGAATGAGGTGAGCTTCCCCCCCTGCCATTTTTTGCTGAAGCATGCTAAAGGTTTTGAATAGAAAATCAGTAATAAAAGACCTACTGCAGGAAGACAACCTTATCTAAGACAGTAGTTAGACATTTGCCTAATTGTGTTCCTAAGTAATTTAACTTCAGTGAGTAAGTAAGAATCTAAAGAGCTGCGAGTACTTTATGTGCGCTTTCAGTAGTAAAGCATGGCTTCACAAGGGGCAAGTCCTGCATGACCAGCCTGGTGAAGATTTAGGATTTGTTCCTTCATCACATTCTTCCTGAATACATCTTGCTGTGATTTTTTTTTCAATTTGGTATCATCTTTTTACTGTTTCTAGTTAGGAACAACCTCTTCAGCATGAGAGTAGTGGAACGCTGGAATGAGTTGCCCAGGGAGGTGGTTGAGGCTGCATCCCTGGGGATATTCAAGGTGAGGCTCAACAAGGCTCTGGGCAACCTGATCTAGTTGAGGATGCCCCTGCTGACTGCAGAAGGGGTTGGACTAGATGGTGGTTGAAGGTTCCTTCCATCCCAAACCATTCTATGATTCTAAAAGCCTTTGCAGGAGGAAAATACTACCAGCCACCACTAAAATCTTGTATTTGTTTGAGTAAGGACTGCCCAAGAGTAACTGTTGCATCTTTAATTGCTGCCTATAAAGTTACATTTACAGGAAATTGGGGTAAAACTCAGGCACAGACCTGACTGGGTCTACAATTTAAAACTGGATGGTCTTTTGCAGGCAAACCTTTAGTCACTTCACTTGTGTGCCAAGTAGCTGGATGAAAACAAGTTTTCATTGAAACTAAGATATTTGATCTAATGCAATAAGCTGTGTTGGGAAAATTCCCTGTAGTTTGGAAGCAGCTGCTAATCCATCCTTTTTGAGTGCGATGAATGCAGGCGTCTGCTATAAAAGCCTGGATGGATCTGCTACACTTGTGAAAAGCAGAAGTTTGAGTAGTGCATTCAAATGCATTTGTTCTGAGAGTGGGAAAGGTACAGGAAGTATAACAGATGTTCTCACAGATGCTGTGAATATCCAAATGTAGGGAAACCACGCTTTTGCTTTCTCAGGTATGTCCTCTCCAGAAATGGGGGGAATAATTTGAAACATAGCATGTGAGCGTTCTCAGAGCTGACTTCTCACCTCTTTGGGAAAGATTTATCAGAGGAAAAAAAAGGTAATGTTTTTATTTACGTATTTTTGCTTGGAGCACATCTTTACAACCTCAGTTTGAGGTCTGGTGGAGCAAACATTTGTATCTTTGAAGTATTTTCAGAAAAGATGTGATTGCTTTTGTCAGGAGTGCAGCATGTGACTTTTTTCCCCCCTTTTACATGTTACCTGTTGGATTGTGCCAAAGAAGGCAGGTTCAGAGGGTACAGGGTGGTAATTAGAGGTTTCATGAGACTTGAGTCACCGTCCCTGGAGGTGTTCAAGAAAAGACTGGATGAGGCACTTAGTGCCATGGTCTGGTTGAT
Source organism: Pogoniulus pusillus (assembly GCF_015220805.1). Lineage (NCBI taxonomy): Eukaryota > Metazoa > Chordata > Aves > Piciformes > Lybiidae > Pogoniulus > Pogoniulus pusillus. The sequence goes on from NC_087284.1 coordinate 15,107,144, forward strand.
TGGATAGGGCTGGGGGATAGGTTGGACTGGATGATCTTGGAGGTCTCTTCCAACCTCATTGATTCTATGATTGTAGGTGAAACAATTCCCAAATCCTTCTCTCTTTTTCCATTTCCTTCCCAAGAACTTTCTCTCTTGTAGTGCTGCTAATAACAGAATTAAACAACAACAAACAAAAGCAAACAAACAAACAGAACCCTCAAACAACAAAAACTTGACTCACTAGGTTTCTCCTATATTAGTGAGTTGACTGGGGCCCTGGAAGGGTCCAGAGCTTGAAGCAGGGGATGATGATGCCAGATGACCAGAAATGAGAAAGAGGAGAGGTTTGGAGCTGGAGAAAGGTAGAAGTAATAGCAGACAGGGAGGATGGGAAGCAAGCCTCTGGGTGGTGATAAGACATTAGATTGGCTCAAAGCCTGTAAAGCCACAGTTTGGAGTTAGCATATTTAATTTTTCAAATGGCAAATAGCCGTGTGATTTTTATGGATTTCCAGGAATGTATTCCAGATGCTACACAGGCACCGTCTCTGCACTCCAGGGATGCTGTGCTGTCTTTAAAACTTGTGGCTTCCCACTGATTAATTCAGCAGATGAGACACTTGGAAGATCTTTCACATGTTTGAATCTTTACCTAAATGGCATTTCTTTTTCCCTAGAGACATCACATAATTTCTATAGCCTGGGAAGGAGCATCCTCCTGATTTTGCTTTTTATAACCCTTGGCAATCTGATCTCAGCATATACACAGCTCGTACTGTATTCAGCTGAAACTGCCTTAGCAGAACTTTTTCATGTGTGCTAACATTTCTTTGGCCCTTTCTAGATACAAATTCCTTACTGAATTATGGCTTCACAACTTTCTAAAATATCTGATGGGGGTGTTGTGGATTTTGTGAGAGAAGGCCATGAGAATGGCATGAGTAGACTACATTGGTCCGCTGCACAGATTGATTTTAACTGTGCACATCTTAATGTGGAAGTAGTGCCTTTGTGCTGGTGCTGCAGTGGGGAGGGGAATACTGGGTGTGCTAGAATTAGCCTCTCCCCAGCCTCGTCGCCCTTCTCTGGACACGCTCAAGCATCTCAATGTCCCTCCTAAACTGGGGGGGCCCAGAACTGAACACAGTACTCAAGGTATGGTCTAACCAGTGCAGAGTACAGGGGCAGAATGACCTCCCTGCTCCTGCTGGCCACACTGTTCCTGATGCAGGCCAGGATGCCACTGGCTCTTTGGGCCACCTGGGCACACTGCTGGCTCATGTTCAGATATTCAGTGTGAGGCTCGACAAGGCTCTGGGCAGCCTGATCTAGTTGAGAAAGCCCCTGCTGACTGCAGAGGGGTTTGTGCTTGGTAACCTTTGGAGATCCCTTGCAACCCAAACCATTCTCCGATTCTAACATTCTCAAATTTGCTTTGTAAAAATGAGAATCATGAAATGTATTTCATTATGCCTGAGAGCACAGTTGCAATGGTTGTCTCTGTGTGATGGAGTTGCAATAGAGATCCTTCATGAGTCTTCTACTGAATGCAATACTTCTTTGCATGCCTTTGCTGTTCCAGATGTCTTTTTTTTTTTTGTTCCTCCCCCCATTATTTAGGAAGTAGCTTGAATAATTCCTTTCTTTAAAAAAAGAATTGCTTCAATTAGATTTCCATTCAGATCTTGCAAGTTGTTTTTACAAAAAGCATGCATTTCTAGGAGGTGTTTCTTGAGCCAATTAAATTGAAAGTTCAAGGTAAGGTTCTTGTAATTGAAAAATATAAAGGAAGTCTGAAAGGGAAGATGTATTTATTCATGCCACCTACTAGATTCCATGAGGTATCATTCTCATTCCTATTCATCATTTTGAAGGATAAAGGCTTTTTTAATAGAGTTGCTGTACTAACTAGATTTCTGAGGAATAATTTTTGTAGGCTTATGTTAATACAAGGAGAGCTCATTAAACAATGTTAAAAAGAGATGACAATATAGTACTGGAGTGCATATTTGAAGAATTGGTTTCTTGAAAATGAGGCAGAAATGTTCATAATTTCCTTACAAAGGTTGTTCATTCCTGGTGGGTTTTGTGGACTGTAGAGTATCTTATGGATATCTTGAAAATACTTTATGATTGAAAATTTAATTCTGACATTTCCACTTAATTGCATTTTAAAGTTGAAAAAAAAATCCTGCTGTACAAAATTCTCTATTCTGTAGAGACCTGCATAACTTTAAAAAAGTTAAATGAAAGCAATGCTTATTATGAAGAATATTCAGTTTAACTTTCCCCCCCTAGCTCCAGTTAAAGTCCCAGAAGATATGGCAAAATGTTAAAGCTGTGAAATAACATTAAAATGCCATTCAGTGTGTCAAGGGAAGCTTTGTTTATTTTTTTTTGCTTCTCTGCTAAAAAGACTCAAATAAAAGCTTTTCCTTCAGTAGTGCTCACAGGTTTTCAAGTAGATGGGAGATGGCTGATGCTAGCAGCAGATGATACCAGATGCAGAGCTGCCCAGGGATGTGTGCTTTGTTTGCCAGAGATAGGTCTTACTGTCTTGCCTCGAGGCATGAGGTTGAATCTGTTAGACTATACAGACAGCGATTTTTATCTTGTGAGTTAGTGGAGTGTCACATGGTGCTGTGTGACATTTTTAGGTAATGCACGAAGTGGGATTTTTTTGTTCATTTTATATTTTTAACTTGTAGAAGTAGGTGACTTTTATTGAAGTTTGCCAAACCCTTTAAATAGGTAGCATTGAAAGAAAAGAAGGGTTGTAGATTTTGGAGATGTGTTATTAGATTCCCTGCCCAAGAAATGGACTAAATTAATTCTTTATCCACAGAAATATTATCAAGGAAGAGGTGAAAGGATTTGCATTTATATTATACTCTTGAGCATGCAAGTAGAGGAGCAGTGAGGCTCTGTATGATGGATGTCTGAAGATTTCCTGAAAGCCCTACTAAACTGAAATTGAACACTTCATAGAGATTTCCTACATTTGTGTTAGATATGCGGTACTAGGCATAGAATCATAGAATCAACCAGGTTGGAAGAGACCTCCAAGATCATCCAGGCCAACCTAGCTACCAGCTCTAGCCAGTCAATTGGACCATGGCACTAAGTGCCTCATCCAGTCTTTTCTTGAGCACCTCCAGGGACGGTACTCCACCACCTCCCTGGGCAGTTCCAATGGCAAATCACACATTTCCCTGTTATTTCATACCTGTCTCTGTATGGGATATTTAATTTATCCCTTAAAAATACCTCACTGTAGTGCAGCAGCCCACACTTGGTGAGATGCCTGTGATCTCATTTCATATTACAATTTGTGTGTTCTTAGGAAGTTTCGTCAGAGCTCTAGTTTGTAAATCAGTTTGTCCATATTATGAGCACAAAGTGAAAATTGTGAGTGGTGGAACTGTGTGTGACACCAGTCTGGGTTTTGAGGTTGTTTTTTCATTTCCTTTTAAAAATGTATATTTGCTGGAGATCTCCAGATGCTGAGTGTAACATCCTTGTGCTCCTTGAACTTCCCTCTCTCTAATGCATTCAGCTTGGAGGCAGCTCAAGCAAGCTGAAGAATATAAAATTGTCTAAGTAGTTGTTTATTTTGGATGAGATACTTTTTTTTAAATGGAAAATGTTATGACATGTCTTATCCTGTTCCAACATAACAGTAAACACTTCATGAATCCATATATTGCTGGAAAAAATACAGATTTACAAGGTTCCAGTTTGACAGAAGTCTGCCAGGGGGTTGCAATACAGTCTGCAACTGTGAAAGATAGTTCCTAGTGCAACTCATAACTTGTTAGAAGTCTGCTGAAATTATTCAGTGCTTCTCTTCTTTACTGTTTTGCACATTGTAATGCAGTAGTCATCTAGGCTTAATGTGTTAATGACTGATCTTCCAAGTTTAATGAACAGAAGCAGGCTTTGCATTGGACTGTTTTGTATGCAGCCAATAGTTCTGTTCAGGCCTTTCTGCAGTTTCAAGACTCAGTGATGGCTCAGTATTCACTGTTGAACTGAAAATGAGTCAAGAGTACTGCTAACAAAGTGAACAATGTTAACCATTTATCTTAGTGTTTTAGTTTCCTACTTGGTGCAAAGGTAGCATCAAAGCTAAGGAAAGATCTAAGTTACTGTTTCTCTGTCAAAGGCAAGCAGTTAAAGCTTGAAAATGCTCAATATGAATTTAAGTGAGCATTTACCTGAACATCCTGGCCTGCATCAGGAACAGTGTGGCCAGTAGGACAAGGGAGGTTATTCTTCCCCTGTACTCAACACTGGTCAGGCCACACCTTGAGTGCTGTGCCCAGTTCTGGGCCCCCCAATTCAAGAGAGATGTTGAGGAGCTGGAAGGTGTCCAGAGAAGGGCGACAAAACTGGTGAGGGGCCTGGAACGCAAACCCTATGAGGAGAGGCTGAGGGAGCTGGGGGTGTTTAGCCTGGAGAAGAGGAGGCTCAGGGGTGACCTCATTGCTGTCTACAACTACCTGAATGGAGGTTGTAGCCAGGTGGGGGTTGGTCTCTTCTCCCAGACAACCAGCAACAGAACAAGGGGGACACAGTCTCAAGTTATGCCGGGAGAAGTATAGGCTGGATGTTAGGAGGAAGTTCTTCACAGAGAGAGTGATTGGCATTGGAATGGGCTGCCCAGGGAGGTGGTGGAGTCACCATCCCTGGAAGTGTTGAAGCAAAGACTGGCTGAGGCACTTAGTGCCATGGTCTAGTTGAGTGGCTAGGGCTGGGGGATAGGTTGGACTTGATGGTCTTGGGGGTCCCTTCCAACCTGGTTGATTCTATGATTTTGAAGTAAATGCACGTTTTACAGTAAACATCAGAAAACTGAGGTAAGTGGACATTTCTGACTGGCACTACATAAATTCTGTGTTTAGAGCCAGCACTTGCTGATTGCTGTCCGCTGCATTGCACTTCATATCTCTGTCTTATATTCTTGTCCAGATTCTCTGCTATCATTGTGGCAAATGAAGATTGATTTAACTCGATCAGGGCTTCCAGGGTTATGCTTTTGCCTATGATACACAGTAGTAATAGTCTCTGTAGATACTGTCCAAAATGAGCCACATGTGCTATAGCTTGGTAGCTTCATGTGGGGTTCTTCTGGTGTGTTGATTTCATTGGTTTCCTGAAGCTCAAACTTGTACAGGTTGCTTCTGATTTGGGAATGTTTTCTTAGTGCTTGCTTTCCTGTGTCATGTGCAATATGGCTACTTTAAAGTTGAAAATGATCAGCTTTGTAAATATTAACATGAAGTATTTCTGTCTCTTTTTAGGAAAGCCCAAGAAGGGAATAAGAAAGTGGTTGTAGCAGGCTGTGTGCCACAGGCCCAGCCTCGTCAGGACTACCTGAAAGGCTTGAGTATCATAGGGGTATGTATCTTTATCAATTAGAAATTAGAAGTTCTCATACATGTTTTCTATAGGTCAGTGTCAATCCATAGATGCAGTTGCCTTTCTTTTGTTAAAAACGGTTGAGAAGCTCCATGTCCTGTGCCATGTCTCATTCCATCCATGTTCTGTCTGTCCATTCACCCCCTATTTGTCTTCCTGTATTATGCAGCACTTGAGCCTTCTTTCACCCAGGGTGATTTCGCTTAACTGTGGCATGAGGGGAGAAGGAAGGGGATAGCGTTGGTGGAACTGAATTCCAGTTCCCTTTTATAGTCTGAAAATATCTACAGGATGATGAATATATCCATTACCATACTGTTTAAAGTAGCACAGTTTACTTGCTTTAAGACAAAGAAACGCACCCTTGTTACAGTCAGTGGAAGAAGTGTGTGGCAACCATAGGGCTAACACTCTAGTTTCACTTGAAATCTTAAAGAAGGAATAGTATTGGATGCAGAAGACAACAATAAGATAAATCTATATAATTTTGTTCATTTGCTGGACTAGTACCATAATCTGCTGTGTAAAATCTTCCTCCTGAATTGCTGCTCCTTAACTCCTACACACTGTCTGATTTCTGCACTAACCTTGGCTGAGTAATAACAGTTGCAGCCTTCTTGGTTTTTCTCTCTGGGGGGGATAAGTAAAAGGTGGCTGTTAACCCCTTCTGGGCTTCATCCAGGGGATCTGAGGAATAATTCAGGGGGATTCCTGTGAGGATCCTTGTGTTATTTCTCATTTGTAAATAATTGGAAATATATTTGTGTGCATATGCATTGTATTACATGCTTGTAAACTGTAGTTTGCTGTAAATATATAGCTTCCTTTGTTTCAAAGCCATCTGAGCTGGTCTTGTAAATTTACTTCAACCCACCGTAAAGTGTAAAAAAATAGACCATATAAATTACCTGGACAGAGCTGAGGGTTTGCTGATTTTGATGGTTCTGTTGTGGGTTTTTTTTTCACCTCACATTATTAATCAGGATGGTAAATAACTGTTTATTTTGTTTAAATTTGAAGCAGTCTGAGGAGTTAAATCCATTTTTGAACTGTTGAACAGTTACTAAACTTTGCCTTGAAAAGGCTGACAGAGAGCTTTTGACTTCAGTTAGTCAAAAGGCTCAGGGGGACCTCGTTGCTGTCTACAACTACCTGAAGGGAGGTTGTAGCCAGGTGGGGGTTGGTCTCTTCTCCCAGACAACCAGCAACAGAACAAGGGGACAGAGTCTCAAGTTGTGCTGGGGGAAGTATAGGCTGGATGTTAGGAGGAAGTTCTTCACAGAGAGAGTGATTGGCATTGGAATGGGCTGCCCAGGGAGGGGTGGAGCCACTGTTCCTGGAGGTGTTCAAGAAAAGCTTGGATGAGGCACTTAGTGCCATGGTCTAGTTGACTGGCTAGGGCTGGGTGCTAGGTTGGACTGGATGATGTTGGGGGTCTCTTCCAACCTGTTTGATTCTTTGATTCTAAATTGCCTTTAGTATCCTTTGGGATGAAGTGTTTCTGTATAAATGAATCACCTTTGTGAAGTGGTCATGAACATCCAGCAGTTAAAGCATAAGCTAAAAAAACCTTTAGATTAGAAGTGCATGAATTTGTATTGTAAAAGGCATGTTGGAGATGAGGCATCATCGTTGGATTCAGTGTGAGAATCAACTGTCCTGTGTTATGCTGAGTCAGAGCAGATGACTATGCAGCATGGTTTCCACTTGAAAAATGTGAAGTGTTTCCACTCCAGTGTTAGGAATTTAGCTTGAAACTGGGATTTATACAAATAACAACAAAAATGTAATTTTCATTGCTTCGTGCAAGGTACTATTCAGAGTAATTTAGAAGTAAGATTCCCATCTTCCCACCCCTAGCTCTGGATGGGTATCCTGCATTGGTCAGGCCTTGGAACGGGTTACCCAATGAGGTGTTAAAAAAAAGTGTAGATGTGGGTTTAGTGGCCATGGTGGCATTGGGTTGATGGTTAGATTGATGATCTTGGAGGTCTTTTCCAACAGTTGTATGATTCTGTGATGCTTTGTTTGGAATTGGGAAGAAGATGGATTTGTTGGGATTCTTTATAAAGATGGACTGTGTGCTGTGTGAATTTTAATTATTACTTGCGCTCAAAATGTTTTATCTCCCACTTTTCTCCCCAGCTGCGTTCTCAACCACCTTAATGCCTATAAATTAGCTCAGTGCCCAGAAATATGATATCTGGAGGCTGCAAAATACCACAATACTCTGCATAGAGGACATTGCATTTCCATTACACTCCACAGTCTTACTTTACACAAATCTATGTGCAAGTACTGTGATGCTCTGTCACCTCCAAGACTTCAACTAGTTAACTGCAAGTTGCTCTGTGCTGCAGAATAGGGTAATCAAAAAATAAGTGGTGAATAGATTTCCATTTTGACTAAGAGGCTTCATGGTTATGTGATCTGTAATTGGTCATCATTATATTCGTTATGACATTTACACATATGAAGACAGAAGGGAATAAAATTAGTCACTGTCTTTTGTCCAAGGCTGTAATTTGATGTTTTGGTGAATTTAACTTGAGAAACTTGGAGAGTCTTAAAGTTTAACTTTTTCTTTTTTCTTTCTTTCTTTCTTCCTCCCCCCATTTTAAAAAACACCTTCTAAGCTACAATGTAATTTCTGAAAATCAGCTTCCTCATCTTCAGTTTGTTTAATGAAAAATAATCGTAGGTTTGTATTTATTACAGAATGGTTTCTGTTAAGAGCTAAATTAGGCTCTTAATGCAGTGTTCCCAAGTAGTTTTGAACTGACTGTGACACTACTGTAATGTAATATTTGCAATATGTAAATATGTGATAGTTACTGTGCAGTACAATTCACTATGCTTTTAAGTAATAGGTGCTTTAGCTCAGAAGCTGTTAGCAGAAGCAAAGCTAGGAGCGATACTGTCTGTGTTTTCAGTTTGCACATTTAATACTTTCTTCTCATTTCACAAAAGGTACAGGTGAGGGGATGACTGTATTGAAAGGATGTGAGTTATCTTACTCTTGAAAAATATTTTTGAAAGGCCCTTTTTTATGGAACTGAGAAATAGAAAATGTTCTGTTGGCAGCAAGATACCGATTCAGCTTTAAACTTTTAAGCATTAAGAGTACGGCTGTGGAAATCTTGCCTTAGCGCCAGGCAAGGCTGAGAGATGGAGTTGATTTACTGTTGGTTATGCAAGCTCTGCTACTTACTTTTTTCTTTTTATTAAAAAGAACAACGTTGTTTAAGCATGTAGTTATTTACCAGTGGTTATAACTCTCTTGGGATGGCTTTCTGGAGACAAAGTGTGTCAGAGGGCTCTTCTACTTATCTTCTTGTGACGGAGGAAGAAGTTGCGATGTAACTAGCAGAGAAAACTCTAGCAAAGACAGGGTTTGTTTTGATCTGCACTTAAGAAACATGGGACTGAAATGCCACTCTCTTCTCATTATTACTTCTCTTGGGCAGAAGAGAAGGAAGGGCAGGTTTATATCCCAGTTACCATTTGTGACTTTGGTGCTTTTTTGTGGTTTCTTTCAGTCATTGCAGCATCTAAAAATCATGTGGGTTGGGGGTTGTTGCCATAGGCTGTGTATAAGGCAAACTTACATAACATGGCAAAGAAAAGGAGCTGTTTTCTGCAAGGGGGAAGCTTCAGGTAGTAATAAACCTGCCAAATGTTAGAAGTACATAAAACACATAATGATGCATTACATAGGCTCACAACCATTTACACTCAGGTGGTTTCCAAAGCTTGTTAATTTATGTTTGGTCTATCCACTTCAAACTCAAGTGTGCATATGATATTGCAAAGAGAAGTCAGTTCTTGTAGTTAGGAGCTGTCCTTCACATTTCCTTTCTAAGTTCCAACAAACAAGCAAACAAACCAAACAAAACATCTAAACAAGATTTGTTTGTGCTGATTGCTTTGAAGGGATGATAGGGTAATGATTTAGTAGATGAGTTATGTTCCAGGGACTCAAGGGTAGATGTAGGTAGTTATTTCCTCACTTCCTGAGCTGTATAGAAGGGCACAGAAAAATTGTTCCCAGCAGTAAACACTTTAAAAATTAATATGCCTTAGTTCTCCATTTATACAAAACTTTCAGTGAGCAAAGCTTTAACAGTGCCATCATGAAAGAAGATCAGCATAACCTTACCAAGATGCCAAATGCCTGTACATCCATGCTCTACATGAGGATGCTGTACTATGTACTGTTTCTGCTGTTGAGTTCATACAGGTTTCAGTGATGTTTGCAATAATGATAATCCCCTACTGAGCAGAGCCTTAAGGTCAGACTGCATTAAAGACTGCAAGCCTCTCTGCTGCCCTCAAACTGGAGCCTTGCATAAATGGAAATACCCAATGTGTGTTTCATAAAAGACAAATTTGATGGAATTTTATTTTGAATTATTTGAATTAGCAGAATTTCTTGGACAGTGTTCTGAAAGCCTGGAAACAAGTGCACACTGTAACTTGCAGCCAAGAATGATTTCATGCAAAATTCAAGCTCAGTTAGTTCCTCTCAGCTAAGTTGACTTTGGCTTTTGAATTGCCACACTGATATTGAGGTATGACGCTTGAACCTGGAAAGTTAGGAAAGAATTGCAGTTAAGCACCTGCTTTCCGCAAGACAATTGGATGTGCAAATAGAAGCTGTTCATTACCACAGTGGTTGCATACTGTCCTATGAATCAAAAGGTGTAGGAATTAATTCAGATCAGAGTGACACTTCAGCTGCATAAATGTTTAGTGAGGAAAAATCACTTTACATGCTTTTCTGGGATAGTCTCCTTCCCTTCAATGTTTGCATAACCTTCTCACAACACCTTCCTAAACCAGAAACATTGCCCTTTGCTGTGGTCAGTGTTGTCAGGAAAGGTTTTAACCACAGATGTTATCCCTCTGAAGCCAAAGTGGCTAGTCACGTGCCTTTTGAAGTTATGCATTAAAGCCTGGGTTTATACTGCCTAAGTGCTGTAATTTGAGAGACTATTTTGTTCAGCTCCCTTTACGGTCAATGAAGATAATTATCTATAAGATAATTTAGATCTTAAGAAGATCTGAAGTGACTTTTGAAGCCCTGTATTCCCATTTACTGGCTTTAGAGAGGGGATAGGCTGAGTAGGCTTTTAACATCCAACACGTGACAGAGCTGCCTAAACAAGCTGAGATGAAACCAAAGGGTTGAAGCGGAGTGTTAAAATCTATAAGATTATGAATAGCAGGCTGTAATACTGAAGATTATTTTACTTTTATAGTAATGGATTTGTTTGTCTGTATGGATGAAAACCAGAGATGTGGAGGGTTTCACCTAGATGAGAAAAAAAAAGAGATGGGTTTTGCCTCAAGTAGTTCTTTCATATATATGTATGCTTGCTCCCAGGGTGCTCATAAGCAGCTGAGTGCTGATGATGTTTACCTCAGCAGTTGTCTTGTGTGCAAGCAAGCTGCTGCCTTTTTCTATATTGTAGGTACTGTGTCCTCAGTTTCTCTCAGCCATTGCTGAAGTGGTTTGTGGGTTTTGTTTGTTGGGGGTTTTTAAATTTTATTTTATTTTATTTTGCAAAGTGTTCTTCAATTTACATTTCCAGTCTTCTGTATTTCTGGTCTTTGTCCCTTCTTCACTGGCTTCAAGATTTCCTTTGCAATAGCCACTTTCTGACACTTGATGTGCTTATGCATGCCTTGTATTACTGCTATTTTTTAATCTGGAAGACTCAGTCACTGTGCCAAGGGAAGGACAGTGGAAAAGCAGTCTGTGTCCTCCAGAAGATACTGAACGTTGGTGTGTAGCTTCTTGTCACAACCACCCTTGTCATGGTTTAAGGCCAGCTGTCAGCTAAACACCATGCATTCACTGGCTTACTCTTTCTTCCCCACACAGAGGGATAGGAAAGAGAATCAGAAGAAAAAAAGTAAAACCTCACGAGAACTGAGATAAGGAGAGTTTAACTGAACAACATAAGGAGAGAAGAAACAATCATATGAATGATACTAACAAGAGAATATATAGAGGGATGCACAATGCAATTGCTTACCACCTCACACTTGATCTGTTCTTGGGCTACAATCCCTCCTTCCCCCAGCCAGATTCTCCAGTTACTGAGCATGACACCACATCCCCTAGGCTAGTTCATGTCAGCTGTGCTGTCTCTCTTCTCAGCTTCATGTAAAAACTGACTCTATCGTAGCTGAATCCAGGACAACCCTTGGTCTTGTCATGGCTGCAGCCACAGAGGAAGCACACAAAGGCTTTTCTCTCAGAAAAGAGCATTAAGTCACTGGATACCTTTTCAAAACAAGAGCTGATTGCCTTTTTCGAGTTTAGGGCATTCTATCCAGCTTTGATGATAAGAGACATCTAAAGATCATATTTGCTGTTTTGTACTGATCATAGCACGTCAGAAGTAGATTGGTCTGAATATCTTTACTCACAAAATGCTTCTGTTAGTGGATGCATTAAACTGAAAGTACATTTCACTGTAAATATTTTATGAGTGCTTTTCCTCCCAGATGACAAAGTAGGTGATGCTGAAGGCACAAAGCTGATAGTTTAACAAGAAGCTTTGGTTGGGACATGGTTGAGGCATCATGGAAAGTACCTAACTGTGAATAGGACCCAGAACAAAACGATGTGTCTCATGTGTTCTTTTGCTGTTTTTGACTTACACAAGGTAACAGCACTATGTAACTTCTGAACCAAAGAAGAGCTAAAAGTGCATCATAGTGTTGGGTAATTACAATGCTAAAATATACACTCTTAAGGTAAAAATGAGCATATTAACTAGGGAACCTCCCTAAAACATTTTAATTGCTAGACAGCATACATATGCATGTTGTAGGATGGATAGGGAAGTACTTCGGACCTGGCAGCGTTGGGGACTCTGGCTGTTGTTAAATGCCTGGCACTCCATCCTGCAGAACAGCAATAATGGCAAATAGCTCAGCTCAGTCTACAACTACCTGAAAGGGCATTGTAGCCAGGTGGGGGGTGGCCTCTTCTCCCAGGTAACCAGCAATAGAACAAGGGGACACAGTCTCAAGTTGTGCCAGGGTAGGTATAGGCTGGATATTGGGAAGAAGTTCTTCCCAGAGAGAGTGATTTCCCATTGGAATGGGCTGCCCAGGGAGGTGGTGGAGGCACCGTCCCTGGGGGTCTTCAAGAAAAGACTGAATGAGGCACTTAGTGCCATGGTCTGGTTAATTGGATAGGGCAGGGTGATAGGTTGGACTGGATGATCTTGGAGGTCTCTTCCAACCTGGTTGATTCTATGATTCTATGATTCTCAGTGTGTGAACTGGCTTTTTTGCACACTCGTTAGAGAACCCTTGTTAGGGATGACACAGGGTCTTTGCCAGAGGCCTTGATTCTTTCCTGAAGAGAAAAGAGAACATGAGGTAGTTTCTCTTACTTTTCATGATAGGTTTGTGGATGCCTTTTTCTAGATTGCGGAGTACAAAATCTCAGAGTAAATCTGCAGCCTCCCACTCAACTGCCTGTTAAAGAGTGTTCAGAGTTTGTAGTAGCTCTTTTAGAGGTTACATTTGTTCCAGAGTCCTTCCCCTGCAAAAGAGTTTTAGAATGTTAATACTGATTCTGAGACAGCTTGGATCGTGGCTAAGAGCTTGGAAGAATTTGCATGACCATTGCTAACATGCATGCCTGTCTGCACTCGCAGATCACCTGGTGTGAGACTGCAGACATAACACATTACAATTCTGTCTTTGGGCTGTTTACACCTAGTAGTCATCTGTTGAGTGTGATTGTGACAGTACAAAGAGAAGTGGGGGACTTTATTTGACAGATGGACCATGTGTGCCTTTCTATACTCCTCTTGCTAATTATGGTACTTACTTAGAGAGCTCGGGATTTCTCTTGGTCAGTGGAGTGCTAGGAGATCCTGAAAGGTGCATGGTTTGAAATGTGGCTGGCTTGCAATTGTATGTTTAGGAGCAACCTGCAGCTTAGCCTCAGCATGAATTGCCTCATGTGTCTCTTGTGTATATAAGGCCTGGAATATGTGATAGCCTAGCTGTGATGCCACCAGGAAGGCTCAACAATCTTTCCTGGGCTTTGTTTCAACTCAGACTTCATGCTTTGATGCAACTGTCTTTTTCCTTGATTTTTTACCATCTGGTCTCCTGCTTTGGCTACTCCTTCATTCCATGGGCCTTGATTGTGCTCCTGCCCTATATCTCTATCAGCCCTGATTTGTTGTAATTGGTTTGTTTTGTTGTTTTTTTGTCTGTAGTTCTGCTCAGCTGCCTGCTGCAGTTGCCATTAGCTTTTGTTCTAACAGGAATTATTTGTAATGGACAAAAAGTCCACCATGCCTATGCTCATACCAGAAAAAGATTTCACAAGGTCTGGGGAGCCAAGTGCCATGCAGCAAGGTACCTGCTGTCATTCCTGAAGTTTTGGTTTATTGAAACTCATTACACAGAAATGTTGAGGAATGGTCGCTTTCCCTTCAGACACCACTAAGCATTGTTAAGTCTTGGTATTTCATGGGCTTTGCCATGCCTGTTGGAGGCATTATTATCCCTGCTCAAGACGTTTTATCAAAGCCTATGATATACTCCAAAGTAGAATTATCCATAAGGTATGTGTGATGTGGGGAAATGAAATCCTGCAGGCCTTCATATACCCAAGGAGGTGTCTTTGTCATGACTTTGATTTTTTCTACAGCTCCTATCTCGCTTTAAAAACCAAAAATCCTCTAAACCCTTCCTTTTTCTCACTCCAGATTCACTCAAGTTTTACTAAAATACTTTCATATTCATGAATGCAGATTGGAAGCATTCCATATTTTCTTCTTGAGCACTTAGGGCTTTAGCCAAGCAATTTCCAATAATTTCCACTGAAAAATACTTAATGTGTGAAACAACATAAAAGGCAGAATTAACATCCATTTCTAGTCACAGATCTCATTATCTTTCAGACTTATGATTTTACTTACATGAACCATCTTCTTGACAGACATATTCAGAATAATTTAATTTATCTAATAAAATGAAAATAGGTTATACTGCTTGATTGATTTTTTTAATTCCCCCCCCCCCCCCCCCGCCTTCCTATCTTTATTTAACAAGGGCTTTAGAGCTTTGCAGACATCCCCCCAGATTTACAATACAGACAGTGATCACAGAATAATAGATAGATGTGGTTGGAAAAGACCTCAAAGATCATCCAGTCTAACCCTCAACCCAGCACTGAAGGACTGACACTAAACCATGTCCCTAAGTGCCAGGTCCACGTGGTGCTTGAACATGCCGAGGGACAGCAACTCCACCATTGTCCTGGGCAGACCATTCCAATGTTTGAGGACCCTTTCATTGAAGAAATATTTCCTGATTTCCAGCTAAATCTCCCCTGGCACAGCTTATAACAATTTCTTCTAGTCCTGTCTCATGTCATCAAGAAGAGGCTATCCATCCTCCTTGCTCCAACCTCCCTTCAGATAGTTGCAGAGAGCGATGAGGTCTTCTTTCAGCCTGCTCTTCTCCAGGCTGAACAACTGCAGCTCCCTCAGACACTCCTCATAGGCCAGGTGCTCCAGACCCTTCCCCAGCCTCATTGCCCTTCTCTGGACGTGCTCCAGCACCTCAATATCCTTCATAATAGGTGGTTCAGGTTATGAACCAAACCAGGTTTCTCTTGGTTTAAAATGATTATGAACTTAAACAGTTCAGTGTTGAGGTATGTACCAATTATATTTTAGGCAGTGTATTTGACACAGATTGTTTTCCCTGTCCATAATTCTTGTAAATGTGTATACTTCTGTTTTCCATTTGCATTTTTTAATTTGATTTAAAAAAAAAAAATCATTCTGGATGTTAAATATCTCAGGTCATGACCTTTTAACTTGTCTATGTAGCCCTTATATACACACTCGTGTATACATACATACATATATATACACATATATACATTTGTGACCTTCCAGTATCTGAAGGAGACTTACAAAAAAACTGGGGAGGGACTTTTTAGGATATCAGGTAGTGACTGGACTAGAGGGAAGGGAGCAAAGCTGGAGGTGGGGAGATTCAGACTGGATGTGAGAAGGAAGTTCTTCAGAATGAGAGTGATGAGAGCCTGGATTGGATTGCCCAGGGAGGTGGTTGTGACCCCATCCCTGGAAGTGTTTTAAGGCCAGGCTGGATGAGGCTGTGGCCAGCCTGTTCTAGGGTAGGGTGTCCCTGCCCATGGCATGGGGGTTGGAACTGGCTGATCCTTGTGGTCCCTTCCAATCCTGACTGATTCTGTTATTCTATGATTCTCTCTCTGTATGTGTATGTATGTAAATACATATGCTTACTGCAACTGCTTGTGTGCTTTCTTTACAAATCGATTGCTAAGTATTGGCACATGCCTATGATATGAATGTTTGGAATAGCATTTAAATGCCTATATTTTAGTGAGGTTATTAAAATGCCGCTATTAGTGACACTTTAAGTGATGTAATTTCTAGAATTCATAACTAATACACTCTATTCAGCAATCTGAAGTGGCAAGATACTTGGGTTTGAATTTCAGAAGTTTGTTGCATTTTGGAGTTTTTAATTTTTTTAAAATAGTTTTACATGGACTCGATCCAACACCCAGAGAAGGGAAGGGACAGACTCCCACTGATGTGTGCTGGGATCTCTACATCAGACAGCAAGTACAGATAATTCTTTTTGTTGTTTGGTTTTTTTTTTTCCCCCACTGCTGTGGGAAATTAATACGAAAGAGAGATGATTGTGCAGACATGTTTACAGGAAATGACAAACTCAGTGGTTTAAGGGCTCACAGACTTAATGGCTTTGATGCAAGGAATCCAAGTTCCAGGCTCCTTGTTGCAGACCAGGTTTTGCTCTTGAAGCCTCTGCAGCTTGTGCTTATCTGATTGTTCTAGAAGCAGCATGCAAAAGAAATCCAAGAAAAAGACTGTAGAAATGATAATAAATCTAGTTTGTATAATGTACAGACTAGAGAAGCAGTGTTTTAGGAGGGATGGCTGGGGAAAATGCTAAACTAGTTTCAGTGTGCAAACCAGGCTTTCCTGTATTGCATATAAACATATGTGCACATACACTGTAGGCATTACACAGGACAGGCTGTTTGGTTGAAAGTTGTAGGAAGAATTTCAACTTTGAGAATTGCTGAGTGTTTAGTGTTGCAGTATTTAATGTTGATTGTGTCTACTTAATAGACCCAAATCTCTATAGTACCTTGCCCATTAATTTTAAATAAAGAACAGCAGATCCATTGGGAAGTAATTGTACTCTTTCTCACATTATAGGGGAATTGTGGCAGGTGTAACTCTACAACATACATTTATTGTCTTCTCTGTGTCATGGGCATTAAATACTCTTCTGCCTTGTGAAAATCATCAAGACTTTTCCTTTCATTTCCAAATGCTGCCCACACTGAGTCTGAGAGTATGTCTTATTTCCTTAAGTTTGATAAGAGTATTTTCAAATTCTTCCTGTATTTCAGTGTTTTTTTCTCTGCAATACTTATTTAATTTTCTCTGCAGTAGTTGTCCCTCACAATATTCTCAGCTTCTTGTAGCATTCTCTGTCACCTGCTCTTTTGGTGTTAAGACTTAGAGGTTGTTTGAGCTTTGTGGTGCTGACTGCCTGGTTGACCACCTTCTTTCACACACCATGGATATCAGTTGAGACTCTTTCCTAGCGTCCCTCTTTCTGCCAGCCTTACAGGAAGTTGCTGTTTTCGAGGACAAAACTTGGTTTAAGTTAGGTGGTGAGTTTTAAAATCACTTTGTGGCAGATGAACCAAGATGCTCTGTTAAAAAAACCTGGCTAATACCATGTTCCCAAACTCTTTACTCCCTCTTGATGCAGAAACCTGCACTGTTGAAAGAAGAGTTTATATAAAGTTTGTCCAGTTGTTGGCTACTTAGATATTGACCTTCTGACTTTTTTTAGGTTCAGCAGATAGACCGTGTAGTAGAAGTTGTGGAGGAAACTATAAAAGGTAAGCATCACACTTGAAATAAT
This sequence comes from Pogoniulus pusillus, assembly GCF_015220805.1. NCBI lineage: Eukaryota > Metazoa > Chordata > Aves > Piciformes > Lybiidae > Pogoniulus > Pogoniulus pusillus. Next base: position 15,124,556 of record NC_087284.1, read on the forward strand.
TGAAACTAGTCTGAAAGCTGTAAATCGTAGCTAGCAGAAGTGCTGCTGTCATATTCTTGATGAACCTAATGCTTGCTTTCTCCTGTAGTGAAATGTGTGGGCAGTGCTGTACTTGGCCCTGTGTGCTTTGTCTGAGTGGTGATTTTTGACATCTCTTTTGGCAGGAGCTACGTGGCCTTGTGGATTCATAGGTTCACAATTCCAGGGGAGACTTAAATTGTTTTAAATTGCATCCGTGTAGTGTAGGTGTGTGTGGAGTATTGTGCTACCTTAATTCAGCACTACATCTCTGTTTTCTTATGTTTAGTCCCCTCGTGTTTTCTTCATTTCAGCTATTTTGGCTTGCTTCCCTGAGCTCTCCTCAGCAGGACAGATAAATTATCTTCTGCTTTAATGTTCTTTTGTAACTGTGCTCCTTATTCTCTCCGTGTTCAGGAGTGTACACTTAGTACTTTGAGCAAAGGGGGAGAAAAGGCAGTGTTGTTTCTGCAGCCTGACTAGTAAACATTTGCTTTAAAATAAATATATTTGTCTGGGTCTTTCTGGGTTACCTAAGTTTGTCTCCATTACTTATCAGGCCATAAAAATTACTGTTCCATGAAGCTTTAAATTACAAGGTTTAGTTTAATTGCCTGTACTTTCAATATAAACAAGTGTCTAGTCCACAAGAGGTTGCCTGTAACTTGAATGTTGAAGTATGATGTTTTTGAAGTACAGCACAATAATGTAGAAATGGGACAACATTTTGAAACAAAAAAAGGTTCTGTCCAGAAGTGGTGTAGGGTGGTGCAATGCTGATAGAGTTTGTGGTTTGAAGGCCTTAGGGTTTTGTGTTGTTTTGAATGCTTTATATAAATGAAACCTGTACCTTTACATACTCCCAACCAAAACTTCTCCCAGTTTGTCTTTACCTTATAGGTTCTATTTTTTGGAGGTACAACCTACTGAACCATACAAAGAAGAAGTATATTAATCACATAAATACTTATTATTAAATAACCCACCCTTTTTTTTCCCAGAATCATAATAGTGTTTATGACAATATGTTGGAATTGGGAATGCTTCATTACAACAGCACAGTATTTCAGATCCTTATCTGAGTTTTATTTATTCTTAAGGCAGTAAGATGATAATCTGGGTCAGCATGCCCTCCTTTTATAAAAATGGGCTTTGTAATATTTGTGCTGACTCTAGACATCACTGCCTTTTTGATAGCTTAGTTATTCATGTTATTGTGACTGAACATTACATCACTAGAGAGAAGACAGACAAGTTAGTAGCAGTTGTTAAAATCATGCTTCTGACTGAGTTGGTTTTAATATTACATTATACATGTTGATATAACTTGGGAAAATAATATCCACAGACATAAACATCTAAACTTGAAGAAGTTGACTTTTGGGAAAGATTTTGGGTTTTAGCTTACTAGAAGTGATTTGAATAAAAAGGAGTAAGTGGGCTGCTGAATCCCCTATACGGTGCCAGGCTTTCTGAAGAGCTGAAGAAACACAGGATTTCAGATTTTTTATTGGGAAATAAATAACTAAAATGGCTCCTTGGTGCAAGACATGGATGTACTGGAGAAAGCTCAATGAAGGGCTGTGAAGATGGTTAAGAGAGAGAAACTGAGACTGGAGCATCTCCTTATAGGGGAGCCTGAGAGAGCTGGGACTGTTAGGAACTGTGAAGACAAGGCTCAAGGGGGAATCTAATCCACATACATAAATACTTGATAGAAGGGTGCAAAGAGTGCACCCTGTTCTAATGGTGCATGGTGACAGGGCTAGAGGCAGCAGGCACAAAGTGAAACACAGGAGATTGTCTCTGAACATCAGGAAAAGCATTTTAACTGTGAAGATTGACTGAGCACTGGCACAGGTTAACCAGAGATGTGGTGGAATCTCCATCCTTGGATTTATTTGAAAGCTGAATGTGGTTCTGGGCAACTGGCTCTAGGTGGCTCTGATTGAGCAGAGAGGTTGGACCCAATGACCTCCAGAGGTCCCTTTCGACTGTATGTCTTCTGTGAAAATAGAATTTCAATTGGAAAGAGAATTGACAGATTGGCAGGGGTCATAGCATACAGTCATGGCTTGCTTTTGCAAAAGCAAACTGTAAAACCGAGGGGTTGTATTTCTGATTATATTACTTTCATTTGAATTTGTTTAAAGATAACACATTGATTTATGTAGTTGAGAATCCATCTTCTAATGGAGAAGAATTTGAAGCTCTCCTTCACTGTAGTTTATGGAAGAAATTAACTATGAGCTTCATTACCCAGGTGAAGTAAAACGGTAAGAAGACTGTTAGTTAAAATAATGTTATCCTGTAAAATACATACATGATAGAAACTTAAATTCATGTGTGTAAACCCAAAGAAAATGTAACCCTCTGTCTTTGTAAGTCTACATCACAAATGGCTACAGGAGGCAGAGGTGGTGTGGGCCAGGGGATTAAATACAAATCTGAATTCAGAGCCAGCCTAGTAGTAAATCTGAAATTGGATATCTGTCAGTTGTATGACACAACTTTCTTCTTTTGTTTATAAAGGAAAGCAAAGAGGTTGCATGGGTGGCAAACTCTTGTAGTGTGGATATGTATATACAGAAAGTCTAAAAAATTTAAATCTATTTAAGTTTTAAAAGGTATTTTGATGGATGTTTAAATTGGCAAATTTAAACTTGTGTCATCCCTCCATAGGGCAGCTGTCTCTGTAGATTGATTGGCACAGCCAGGATGTCTGGATTTTCTGTCCAGATTCCAAGATGGTTATAATAGTGGGCTGGTTTATATCTAAAAATATAATTTTCCCTGAATTCCCCCTTCTTAAGGGGTACAGTAGAATTTCTTTGTATGCTTTTATTTTGTAGTGCATAGTTTTTAAAAAGAGGAAAAAGAATTTGCCTCCTCCCTATTTTTTTTTCTGTCCCTAATGTTCACCTTTCTAGTTTTCCAAGAAATTGGCTTTCAGAAAAGACTGGATGAGGCACTTAGTGCCATGGTCTAGTTGACTGGATAGGGCTGAGTGATAGGTTGGACTGGATGATCTTGGAGGTCTCTTCCAACCTGGTTGATTCTATGATTCTGTGATTTAGTTGAAAGCTTAATGTACTACATTACTTTCTTAGAATCATTTAGGACTCTTGTTTGAAATTAAAGAGGTTTCTTATAGCTTTGTTTCTCAATCTTAAGGGGCTTCTCAGGAAGCCAAATCCTCTTCAGAAGTGTCACTCTGCTGGTTCAAGAGACTGCTTCAAGAAGTAGATCTTTATGGTGGTTTTCACCTCATCACTCTGAAAACTGTGTATGAGCCAGTTCCCAGCTCTTCAGTGGGTTAATTCTCATAAAGATTTTTTTACATGATTGTCTTTTTATCCTTCATCAGAAAGTGGAAAGGAAGGGTCTTCATGTTCATTGTTGCTCTAAAATCCAAAAAGAGAGATGGAATTTTTAAGACACCCTCTGGTATTTAATTTTTATACTACACTGTCTTTTAGCACAAGTTTTACAAAGCTTTGAAACTTGCTGATTATCAGGTAAACTGTCATTTCCAGAAGTGATGTTTGATAACCCTGCAGTATTTGCACATAGGTCATGTCTGATAGATATTTATACTGTGTCTAAAATGTATTTAACTAGAGGCATCTTCACGTACTCCTAGTATGATATTGTGATTTATAATCTGAAAGCTATGTACTATCTGCTAGGAGCTAGACAAGTTAGTTTGATCTTAGTCTCACAGCTGGGTTTCTCGGAGTAAAAGCCACAGTCTCATAGCCAGAGCATTCAGTCTTTCTGATACCCAGGACACTTTCATTCAAGGTTCTGATTTAACAGTTGGGTAAACTTTGCTCCATCTGCATACTACCCTAATTAGAAGACTGGAGTACAACAAGTTTTACATCATTTGGGCACACATTTCCATATATGGACTTAGTAGCATTTCCCAATAGGACCAAGATTTATCTTTGGGAACCACAGAATGTCTTTATGATGATTGCCCAAGTCAGCATTTTATGAACCTCTTTAAAGAAAAAACAACATACAATATGTGTATCCAGGCTTGGATGTAAACAGTTTACAGTAGGCAAGATAATGTGCTTATTCTGTAAGTTAAAGGAGAGACTTTAACTGCTTAATGTAGAAGTTCTTCTTTTCATGGTTTTGAATTTAGGTCTTCAAAGATTTGGGTCTTTCTTCCCCTTTCTAGACATGCCAGCTCTCAAATCCCATGTTATTAAAGCTTTCTGAGGGTGGGAGACATTGGAACAAGAGTATTTGTGTACAGTCTGCTTTTAGCTTAGGCCTTAGGGAGATGACAGGCACAGGTTGAATTGAGTTTAGGCCATATTGCGCCTGCCTAATGGTTTCACAAAGCATAGTTTTACAATGGGTCATTAGACTTGATTGTAAAAAACAACCAAAGGAAATTACTTCAGGGTTGAGCCTTTTATACTTCACATAACCTTTCTTGATTTCAGTCACATTGACCTGTCTGGTGAAGTTGCCCATCCATTCCCTGTTTAAACATTAACCCATATTTACTAAACTGTTAAATTGTCCTCATGTGGTTACTAATTATGGATTGCTGATAGTTCCAAAGTTAGTCTGTATGAAAATGGACAGATAAATGGCACCTATATTATACAGAAGCTAAAATGTGGAATTTATATTGGATTGCCTACCTTAAGAGTGAGTGTATGCACATAAATGCCAGCATATTAAATGTTATTTATATGTGTTGCTTGATGTCATTATAATCTGCAGATTAAAATAGAGTAGCCAGGACTTAAGAAGCAGATGACAAGCCAAATCAAGAATAAAAATTGGAGGAGTCAGGAGTTTCTTTTTGAGGAAAAAATATCATTTGGCATCCAGTCAGGAAACTGTTTGTGCTGAAGTGCAGCTTGAGGAGGGTCAGAGGGAGGGTAGTGGCCTCATTGAGTCCCTGTTTCTCATTCTGTGTCCTTTGAAAGGACATAGAAGGGGGGAACAGCTTTGGATGGGTTGTTTTATTTATTTCAATGTGTGGTGAGTTGACCTTGGCTGGCTGCTGGACCCCCACCCAGCCAGTCTCCTGCTTCCCCTCCTCTACAAGACAAGGGAGAAAATAAGATGGAATAGCTCTTGGGTCATGATAAGGACAGGGAGATCACTTACCAATTACTGTCATGGGCAAAACAGACTTGACTTGGGGAAAATTCATCTAATTTATTGCTGATTAAAAATAGAGTAGGATAGTGAGAAACAAGGAGAGAAGTAGAACTACCTCCCTCCTGCCATTCTGCTTCTCAGCTTTACTCTTTCATCCCAGATTCCTCTAGCTCCTTCCCAGAGTGGTGTAAGAGAATGGGAAATGGAGCTTACAGCCAGCCCATAGCAGCTCTTTGCTGCTTCTGCCTCCCTGTTCTGTCCTGCTTCAGCCTGGGGCCTTTCCCATTCACTGCAATCCTCCAAGGGCTGCTTCAGCGTGCCACAGGGTGCTGTCCTCCAGGGACAGGATGCTCCAGCATGGGTCCAACACAGCCTACATGCAGTCAGGTTGTGCAATCTCCCTTTCTGGAGACGTTCACAACCTACCTGGATGCACTCCTGTGTGAACTACTCTAGGTGATCCTGGTTTGGCAGGGAGTTTGGCCTTGATGAACTCAAATGTTCTGTGATTCTGTGATTACCAAAAACAGTAGTATTTTTTATTTCTCTTAATTCGAGAACTACTTCAGTAACAAGCACTGACTTGGGAAGGACCTGACTTGAAGGCATTTCATCTTAGAGTTTTAAATGAGGGAGTTGTTGTTCAGCTGGATCCTTCAATGAGGACTCTGGGTTGCATTTTGATTGCCTATTTCTGTCTGCTTAGGAATCAATTCTGAAGGAATTGATTCAATATAGTAATATCACTATCCTTGCTACTATCAGTTCTGCAATTCAGCTTTCTAGCCTCTAATTAAAAAGAAACAGTAGAGCACAATGAAGAATATACAGTGATGCAGCAGACAGATTTTAATTGCTTTTGTAAATCATCAACAATCGTGTGGCACAAGATAAAATTTTTATCTGCTAGAGCAAGAGGTTTCTGTTGTCATCAGCTGGTTTCTGTTCTTACACCAAAGTACTTTTTGTTGTGCCTATTCAAATGCCTTTGGGTGTGCCATGGCTATTAGCTGTGTTAGATGATCTGAGCTATTAGGTGGGTTTTGGCATTAATTTTATCAATGTAGTTATTTCATTGGTTCAGTTTAGAAAATGCAGTACTGACTGTCCCTGTTGTGCCTGTTCTTATGTGGTGGCTTAGGAACTTCCCCCCCAACCCCAGTTAAAGTTACCAGACCGGCTTGGAGGTAAGATAAAGCTGTATTTTACAGCAAAGCTAAATTTACAAGCATATATACAAACTACATTTACATCTATTTGCAATTATATACAATCTAGAAATAATACAGAAATCCAGTCTTCCCCCTGAAACAATGAAAGCCCAGAAGAGGCCAATGCCACCTTCTCTTTCCCCAGATAGAAAACCATCAAGGCATATGTGTTATCTAGAAAATATTAGTGTAGGAGCTAGAGAGGAGCGAAGGAGCAGCAAGCAGATCCAGTGCCCAAGGGCGAAGAAGAAGGAATTGTTTATACATTAGCTTCTTATACTTTTTAGCAAACCAATGAATGATGCAGCCTTTTACTCTTTTACAGCCAATGTCCTGCTCATTCACATTCTGTACTAATTTTTCTCCTTATAATATTCCAGTAAGCTTTAAACCACTGCACCTTTTCTAAGTAGCTCACAGAAACTGAATGGGAGATTGGTAGTGCTGCACAAGATAAAAAAAACAAACAAGCAATGGGAGAGAAAGAGACTGGAAATCTTAGTAGCAAAATTGTGACTTCTCATTCTTGATATGCAGGGACGAGATGTGCTTTCTTTCATATCACACCTTCAACAAATGACTGTCTTAGCACATCTCTCTTTTTCTGTCCTGTTCACGTCTGTTAGACTTGTCTAGGTTTAGCTCTGCTGAGGAATCCTCATGGCTGGTAAAAGCTAAGGGTACTTTATTCAAACCAGTGCAATTTAGTTATCCACAGGAGGAGTAGAAATTGATGTTAAAAGAGCCGAGATTAAAGTAAAAGCTTACTTTGACATAGTGATAGGTTCAGCTCAGCATTTCATTCTAAGAGTAAATCTGTTCTGTTCAACCTGCACACCCCAAAACCTTAGGCAAGGTACATGTGCTGCTGCACCTGGCTCTGACAGTCTGCCTTTCAGCATTCCCCTTCATCAGAACACAGCCTGTTTGATCTGACTCAGAATTTATTTTCCTTGAAAGTTGCTGTCCAAAATCTCCTGAGGTTTTCAGCGGCATCCTTGATCCTAATCAAATGCAATTCTTCATGGAGAGGCGAGAACAGAGGGTCAGGGAAACTCTCCCTGTAGTCGATTCTTAGTGTTGGCCGTATGAGCTGTGGAGTTGTAGCCAGCATTTTGAGTTCACAGCAGATTCAATGTTTTGTCATTTTATTCAGAAAGACAATAAGATCACATGATCTCAGAATAAGCAGGGTGAAGCTGTTGAGTGCTGAGAAAAAGCCCCACAGTGCCTTGCTAAGGCATTTGAAATGCTTTTGTTGTCAGAGAAGAAAGTACTGTGGTTTTGTCTAAAATATTGAATGCTTATATTCTTAATTTAACTCTATGAAATTCTTATATTAACAGTAATTCTTTCTAGATACTTATCTTTTCTGTTTTACTTGTGGCACTCTCCTGTTTTAGTGCTCATAGATACTGTTATGTTTGAATGGAGCACTTGAGAAATACCAAGAATAAAGAGACATTGTGAATTTAGTGGAAAGAAAGTGGTGTATGAATTTCAGCAATCTGGGCCACCTCCAGGGCTTTTTTAATGAAGTTTGTGAGCTGCTTCACTGTATTTAGTATCTTGGGTTTGAAATGATAGAAAATGAATTTTAAAGAGCTTCTGCCTTTGCCGATGTGGCATTCATATTTTGATGAGACTTCCAAAACAGAATTGTTGTTGGATACTAATTCCAAGGGCAAAATCCATGCTGTGTGCTTAGGAATACCTGCATTTTCCTCTGAAGCTTTTTTGAGTCGGTATAGGTGGAAGGCAGTCTTTTCATGAAAGAGTTCTGGATTGCAGAGATCAGATCAAACATACCACCTGCTATCAGTAACCTGATGGGTTTGCTTGCCTGGCACAGGGCATGCTTTTTCCTGTGGTGTTACAATTCTAGCAGCACTAGTCTGAATTATTCCATGTCTTGCAGTGGACTTGGTTCCTGCCTACACAGATTGAAGGAGTTTCAGTGTTACACAGCATCGCTGCCTTCACTGATCTAGAGGAGGAATAATTTGTATACATGCCAAGAGCAGGGCATGTATCTTCCAGCCAGGTTTGGCTTTTCTTTACCTGAGCCAGGAACTCCCACGGGTGACACTCAAGGATGCCTTCACCACATAGCTAATGTGCTAGTGACCAGCTCAGGTTGTTTTGGGTTGGAGCATTGACACAGCAAAGCCCTGAGACAATTAGTGTCCTTGTTGTTTCCGCACTGGTGTGTGTCTAGCAGCATGTGATTGCTCTGGGGAGCCTGGGGATTCCTTTACAATCAGTCATGTCTGTTGTGGGACAGCTTGTTTGTGCTGCAGGGCAGGGAGAAAAGATGAGAAGAGGAACTTAGAGTCTGCCCTTGCTACATTTGAGTTGCTTCCATCAAAGGTGCACCAGGCCTCAGACTGTAAGCCTGCCTGCCTGCTGCGAGCTCACCAAGTCTTCATTTCAAGTCCCTCCGAATTGAAGTGGTTTGAGCTCAAACATGAATAACATTTCAGCTTATCTGTAGAGTGTTACACAATTTGTGTGGCATCCTTCTGTTTCAGATGCCGGTGTTTTAGTTTGGTTTTCTTTTATTTCAGTCCTGTCAGAAGATCCAAAATAACTTGTTTAGAAGGTTGTTTTTACCCACTTGTTAGTTAGAAGAACATAACTCTGGAATCAAATGTGATATTAAGTGTTGTAATAACACCTGCTTTGCCTCTTCTACCTTTACTGCTATTTTTGGTCTGCTTTCTCTTCTTAAGCTCTCTTTTCTCTTTATTATGTTCTGTACTGGTTTTGTTACTTCCACTTAAGTTTTCTAGTTACTTTAACTCCTTTTATTTACTCCATGCTCCTTTCAGTCTTTATCATTGCTTTTGATTCTTTACACTTTTTTTCTGGTGGTTTGATTTTTTTTTTTTTTCCTTTGGAGAAATTTGCTACTTTTGTCTTCCCTTCATATGGCTTTGCCTTCCTTAGTTATACTGCTCCCATGTGCCATTTCTTCCCCAGTGTTAGCCTTAGGGAAAGGAAGCTCTGTATTTGGAATAATGGTAGAAGGAAACATGTGCAAGTGTACATGAAATAGTGCTTAATGCTTTTCCCTGAAGATGCTGGAGAAGATCAGAAAGGTTGGGGAGAGACAGCTGGGAAGCGTAGAGCAGTATATCGGCAGCCTTGAGAGGGAAAAAATGTCTTTCAGGAAATGGTGAATAGCCTCTAAGTATAATGATTTAACTGGGAAAGGGAAAGAATGGGTAACAGAAAAAGCTGAAAACAATAATATTGTTGCTGCCAAGGCTGGAGTTTCCTGCATCTTTGAGGATTTGCTTTCAACTCCTGTTTTTGAGCAGCCTGAGCTACCTGCACTAAACTTTGAAAGTAGCAGTTAGGAAGTGCTGCTTGGTGTCTGTATGTTTTTGAAAGACAGCAGACCTAATAATATCTGATATTTGCAACTCCGATAGGTCATTGGTAAAGCTAACTAAAGATGACTAAGCCAGGTCACTTCCCTTTCACTTATCCTTTTATCAAACCAACAAAATACCACTCCAGTTTGAATCTGTTTGCTCTGTATTGTGAACATGCTTCTGTGGGTTTAGGTCACAGAGGTCTGACAGTAGCCTGAGCTTCACAGCATATTTAATGTTCTTAAAAACTGACAGCAAAAAAATGCCTTTACCTATTCCTTTTGTGTGTTTGTACTTCAGGACCAGGCCTTCTCTATCACAGTCCTAAAGCACATACACCTGTGATTAGAGTTAGGTGTACCTGCCATTGATATTAATTTACTTTTCTGTATCCTTTTGAATCTCAAAGATCTTTTCTTTCTGCACAGTGGTTTATCAAACTGCCACATTTTAAAGCCCCTTTTAAGACTAATAATAGGATTTGATGTCCTGATGAATTCCAGCCTCTCCCTTTCTGAACAACACTTAAGCAATATCAATCTTGTCTACTGACTTGTATGTGAAGATGAGCTTAATTTTAAACTTCAGTCAGTTCTGGAAACTGAGGAGCTCTGATTAATTTAAAATGGTTTCTAGATTTATTTTATTTACACTTGCTGTGAGTGATTCTGCTCTGTAAGCTTCCTCATTGAAAACAGTGTTACTGTTGTGCTGTAATCTGCAGTAATTCTCTGTTGGTTAGAGAAAAAACTGTTCTGAAGCATGACCTAAACTGCTAACCTTATCTTTTTTTTTCCTTTTTAACATGGAATTTTATCTACTATTAAGCTCTATGTAGAACTGCTACCTGTGTGTCAGGTGAGGGGTAAAGGACTAGAATGTTTTGCCTTTCAAATATAACCCCTCTAGATCTGTTTGTCATCCAGTTGTTTCAAAGCTCGTGTCTTCCAGTCAGCCATCAAAAATTGCATGATCTTTCTGCTGTATTTGTGACTGATCACTCATTGCTGTGGAACTGTGATTAACTCTGTCCTGAGCTTAAAAATAATTTAAATAAATAAATAGGAAGAAACAAAAACAACAACAAAAACCTTTAAGTTTGGGTTGCCTGTTTTGCTTAGTTAAGTTGTTATCCAACCTGCAAAGTCAGAGGGAAGGTAGCAATCAGATAAAATGCTTTAGAGGTAAAACTGGATTGCAGTGTTTTGCCCCATTCTAGGTTTTGAAAGAAGGACATCAAGTGAATTTTAAAGTTGCTGCTTTTTCTGTTTTACTTGATGTTGGTGAGGGCTTAATTATACTGATTAAACATTATTTTTTGTTCAGAAAAAAAGGTTGCTGAGTCTTTTCCTTGTGACAAATTATTTAGTTTTAGTTGTTCTTCAAATAAGTGTGGTGAAAAAAAAAACAACCTGTCTACAACATGTGAAAAAATATGATTCAGTGTTTATTGAGTTATGTTGTATTAATAGCAACAATGCTGTAAACAGATGCTTTAGTGATTACTTAAAATGAAACAAAATAGTCCTTGCATGGAGTAAGGGAAAAATGATTTAAGGTCATGAATGCTGTAACTGAGAGGTGGTTTTGGTTTATTTCCTTTTATTTTGTCTTGGAGCTGGGGATTTTTTTGTGGGGGGTTGTTTTTTGTTGTTGTGTTGTTTGGTTGGTTTATTTGGTGGTTTTATTTTGTCTTAGTGGTAGTTTGAGTTTGGGTTTTTTTCCTTTGTTTTGAGGTTATTTTTTGGTTTTGTAGTTTTGGGTTTATTTTTATGTTACATTATTAAGTGTGCCTACAACCCAGGTCACTGTAGTTTGGTTACTTATGTGCAGGTTGCTTTCCAGAACCATTAAACTCTGCTAAAGCTCATCTCCCAGTAGTGCTATTTTTCTGTCCACTGCTGTCTGGAATGAAAAGTACTGAGATGTTACCGTTCTCAAGTACCACACAGGTTTTTCAAGCCTCATATTAACTTGAACTTTAGTGTCATTCAGCAGGAATATGGGGAAAACTGTGGCCATATTTCATGTGAAAATAAGCTGCCACATTTGATTACCAGGCCACAGAACTTGAGTGTGGGATTGGGGTGGGCATTGGTGATCAGCGGATTGTGTGGGAGGTGGTCACAGAGCTGGGATTTCTGTCTTGCATTAAGATGCAGGATAAGAGAGGCTATGTATTAAGCTCCCTGTGAGTTACACTCGATGTGCAAGTGTCAGGGTTTTTTTTTATGTAATGTGTAAGGTGCATTTGAAAGCATTTGAAAGACAAAAGATGTGTAAAGAAAGCAGAAGTAGTACTTGTGGTTAACAAGATGTTCTACGCTTTTACGGTGTTACTGTTTTGTTTCCTTTCCCATTTTCCTCAGAAAACATGGGTTACAAAGTTTTGTCTCCTGCACAGGTCTCTTATTGCTCCCGTTTTCCTCCCTCCTTACCAGTTTTCAGTCTTCTGACAGATTTCAGATTAGTGACACATTTTATAGTCTAAAGGATGCTCTTTTCCCAGAAGTTCCATGAACAAATTTGCCTCTTTGATTACTGCTCCCAGTGTGAAAAAGGGAGAGTCAGAGCTACTTATTAGAGTGCAGTGATTCACATGGTTCTTTGTTGTGAAGGGTATGTTGTGGTGGTTTGTCCCTGGATCGAGGCAGGGTGCCCACCAAAGCTGCTCTGCCACTCCTCTTCTTAGATGGACAGGGAAGACAGAAAATATAACCAAAGGCCTGTGAGTCAAGATAGAAGCAACTTAATAGGATGAAAAGCAAGAGCAACCAAACAAATTATTCTCTCCTTCCCATGAGCAAATGATGTTCGGTTGCTCCCCGGAAAGCAGGGCTTCAAAATGCATAGCAGTTTCTCTGGAGGACAAACACCATTAACAAATGTCCCTACACTGTGTTCTTTCCCTTAGCTTTTATATCTGACCTTATGTCATATGGTCTGGAATACCTCTTTGGTCAGTTTGGGTCAGCTGGCTCAGCCATGCCCCCTCCCAAGATCTTGCCCGTCCCTCAGCCTGCTGTTGGGGCGATGGAGTGTTGGAAAAGCACAGCCTTGGTGGTGTGCAAGTACTGCTCAGCAGCAGACAAATCACCAATGTATTATAGAACCAAGTCCAGCCCAGCCGAACCCAATCCCTATGTATTTGGAACCCAAACTTCACTGATTCTACACTCTGAGATATTACTTGTTGAGGGGCAGGCTAGTTTTGTGGGTTGTTTGCTTTGGTTTGATTTTTAAACTTCAGAACGGTGGTTTGACTCCAGTTCTAAATACATGGATTTAAAATGTTTGAGTAGCTTCTTGTTGTTGTGTTGTTAAGCCTGATTGCTTGCCATGAATTGTTCCACTGTATTTTCAGCCATAAACCCAAATACAGTTTTACTATGATAACACAATTGAGTATTTTTAAAAGGGATAAACTGGTTTATTCCAAATAAACCACAATATTAGGAAATTAAAAACTAAAAAAAAAAAAAGAATGTTCTCTGCTTCTAGTTTATTTTTTGTGCCCAGCATAATGCAATCACTTTTGTTGTAAGAGTAAATAGTGGTTCTATTCCTTTGACTTCTTTAATGAAGCAATAAGTTGGAAAATAATTGATTGTATTGGGAGACAGAGATATTGCTATGAAAAAGTAAAGTGAATAATTAAGCAAATATTATCATATTGCTAAATTCATGGCAGGATATAATGAAATTTTTGTCAAATGCAACTGCAGAAATAATGTCTTTTTAATTTCAGTTGTTGTTATGAAGCCTTCATTATAATACCAGGCAAGTCCTGCTTGCTTCTTCACTGGATCACTTTTTTTTTTGGAGATTGTTTTGTGTCTTAAAAAAAACCAAGATAGAAAGGTGGTGTGCACAGAGCAGTTGTTTATTTCCAGGTTGGTTTTGCCATATCACAGAAATAAATTCAGAGTATGAATGCCACTGCCTGGGATTAATAATTCAGCCTGCCCCCACAAGCAGCCCTGCCCTGCCCTTACATACAGTTGGGTGGGAAACTAGCATAAAACCTCCCCTCTGGGTTGAGATAAGGAGTTAACTGAGATCATACACTATGCAATTACCCTAGCAAAAGCAGCAGCAGAAGACAGCAATAAAACAGCTCCCCCCACCCAAGCATGTGGCAGTGTAGTAGTTTAAAGCTTATTGGAAAATTCCAATAAGAGCCACTGGGACTTTCCCAGTGCAGAATGTAAATAAATTAGGGCACTGGATGTAAAAGAATAATAATGATTAAGTCTTTTTCATTCATTGGTTTACTAAAAGGGCTGCAATGGCAGTGTATAAATGCTTTTGCACTCTTGGGCTCTGGGCTCTGTCACTGTTCCTTCTCCTCTCTGACTCTTCCACACCTTTTGCTGGTAACACATGAGTCTTGCTGGTTTTCTATCTGAGGGGAAAGAAGAAGGTGGCGTTGGCCCCTTCTGGGCTTTCTTTGTCCAGGATGGGGGATTGGATTTCTGTATTATTTCTAAACTGTAAATAATTGTATATAATTGTAAATACACAGAGTAATAGAATCAGTCAGGGTTAGAAGGGACCACAAGGATCAGCCAGTTCCAATCCCCCCTGCCATGGGCAGGAACACCCTACTCTAGATCAGGCCGGCCAGAGCCTCAGCCAGCCTGGCCTTAAACACCTCCAGGGATGGGACCTCAACTGCCTCCCTGGGCAATCCATTCCAGGGTCTCACCACTCTTGTGGTGAAGAACTTCCTCCTCACGTCCAGTCTTTTGTATATATGCTTGTAAATTTAGGTTGCTGCAAAATATAGCTTTATCTTCCAAACCTTCTGAACTAGTCTGGTGATTTCAGTTTTATTTGGGGGTTAATTTTTTCAACCTACCACAGGCAGCCAGCCCAGTTGAAAAGATCTACACCCCAAAAACCTGAAACTGGAAGCAGCAACTGGAACAGGAAGCCTCTCATGTTAACAATCTCAACTTCAAGCTCCATGATACTTTGCTTCAGCCAGCACTTTCATTTTGAAGCTGCCATGGTGGTGGTATGGTACTGAATACACAACAGCAGAGTCAGCTCAACTCAAGAAAATTACTCAATTTCATTTAGTTATTCAAAATAGTCAACAGCCAATCAGTCAACATTTAATTTAAGTCAAAATTCCATTATTCAAAAGTTTATTGAATGATGCCTCAAAACACATAGTGGGAAAATATGTATTATGCTTTAAGGCTTAGCTTGTTTTTTTCTGTGTCTAACTGTAAACAAGACATGGTCTTTCCAGAAATGTTGAATAGAAAAAAAAGGGTATAAAAGTAAATAATTGCTTATTGGATGCAAAAAGAATAACAAAGAGAAATCTATATGATTCCATTCACTTGCCAATGGGGATAACTTTCAGTTGCATAAACAATCTGTCTCTCTTGTTTCTTCTTTGCTCCTATCTGCAATTCTGTTTTGCATAGCCTCTTATCTCTGTCCTGAAGTTCTTGCTGGCACAAACTGGGAGGTAAAGGAAGAGGGAAAAAAGGGGGAGGGGGAAAGAAGGCAGCTGTTGGAAGCCTCTCTGGCTTTGTCCAGAGGGGTGTTTGGGTTCCTTAAGAGGGTCCTTGTGTTGTCTCTACTTTGTAAATAATTGTAAATATATGTAAATATACTTTTGTACATACACATTTTAGTGCTTATAGATTTTAGCTTGCTGTAAATACATAGCTTCATTTTGCTTCCAAACCCTCTGAGCTACTCTGGTGATTTTACTTAGGGGGTAATTTTAGCCTTCCACAGTATGGTAGTTTCAATGTTCCGCAATATGGTGAGTAATGGATGAGCTACTTTTATAAATAGCTAGTTTATAAATACTAGTTCCTAGTATATGTTTGGAGATTTGTTTGAACCTGGTTGTTAATTGATCTGAAATAGGATTTTGGCTTTGCTGTGCTGGATGTAGCTTGGCTAGTACTTCATAGTTTCATGCTTTCCTTTTGCCCCTCTCTTTTTAGGGTAAACTCTTTTCTGAAATGCTTGTCAGATTGTAGCTATAGTTTCTTGTACTATCAAAAAGTTTTCTGGCTTCATCAAATCCATTTATTCTTTCTTCCCTCCACTCTGAGTAATGGTTACTTTCCACCTATTTTCAACTATCTAGCAATAGTTTTTGCTTGCTTTCCTCTTATCTTTCCATTCCTTTGTGGAATAAATTATGCAAGTCTTATATTTCTAACTTGGGCACATTTGACACTACCTGTTGCAGCAATACACGCAATTGTTTTTATTCTTTGCTGTTCTGAATGTTAGTGAACCTTGTGCTCTTTAAATATAGAACTTGATGTAGTATGACTGATGTACTGCTGTAGGTAGTTAGTTGGTGAGTATATTTCTCTGTGAGTAAAGCAGAGGTGTTTGAGGCAATTTTCTGATCTGTAATCCCTTTGGTGTGGGAGGAACAGATGTAAATCTTTGTATCAGCTTAACCATGAGCATGCTGTCACATATGCTTCACAGCATTTTCCCTCAGACTTACAGTCAGGTGTCTTTGACTGAAATGTGTTGGTTCTCCACATAATAAGTTAAAAAAAAGAAAATGCAGTTGTTTATTACCTACTAATTTAGATTTGATTGAAATTTTTGGGGAAAACATTTTAATCCTACCATGTAACATATTTAAATATTGCTATGTTTATATTTCTTTCAGAATCTGAAAAATTAAACTGTTTAAATCATTTTAATGCAATAAACCCAAAAATGAAAGCATGAAAAGATAATTGAATTAAATAATTTGTTCATTTTAACATTATTTTACTTGTCAGTGTTTCCTTTTAAGTGCTCCAGCTCATGCAAAAGACGTTATTACATTTTATTCTCCTTATCAATCTTTGATGTATAAATGCTACTGAAGGAGAGAAGCAAATCAAAACAAGTATGATGAGACTCATGCTTTGTATTGACTGCATTTTTGTGCTTCGTTTGAAGGTCATTCTGTGAGATTGCTGGGTCAGAAAAAGGATAATGGAAAACGTTTGGGGGGAGCTCGACTGGATTTGCCAAAGATTAGGAAGAATCCGCTGATAGAAATTATTTCCATCAATACAGGGTAAGGTTATTCCGAATGTATAAAACGTTCAGCGCTGCCAAGGAATTCAAATCTCTTTCTACAGTGCCGGTATAGTACTCCTAAGATACACAAAAGGAGACAGGATCAAATACTTAAATATTTTAGATGGTATTCCTTCTGGAAAAGAAATCCTTGCTGGTTTGTGTACAGGCCTTTTGCTTTTCCAGTGCTCCGTAGAGTCCTCCGTGTAAGTTCATGTAACTCTTTCTTGAAAGAAAAAATCCTAAGAAAATGGGAGAAGAAAAAAGTGTTTAGGGGCTGTTTTTTTTCCCCTGTGCTCTTGATTTCTAACAAGGCAGTTGCAGAGTGCTTCGTGAAATCTGTAAACACCTAATTGTGAGGCCAGGTGTATTAATAGGTATTAGTAGGTCGAGGGAAGTGATCCTCCCCCTCTACTCTGCACTGGTGAGACTCCAGTCTGCATCCAGTTCTGGAGCCCCTATTACAAGAGGGATGTAGATGTGCTGGAATGTGTCCAGAGAAGGGCCATTGGGATGATCAGAGGGCTGGAGCACCTCTGCTATGAGGAGAGACTAAGGGAGTGGGAGCTGTTCAGTCTGGAGAGGAAAAGGCTCCAAGGTGAACTTATTGTGGCCTTTCAGTATATTAAAGGGGCCTACAAGAAAGCTGGGGAGGGGCTTTGTAGGATGTCAGGTAGTGATAGGACTAGGGAGAATGGAACAAAGCTAAAAATGGGTAGTCTCAGACTGGCTATTAGGAAGAAGTTCTTCACAATGAGGGTGGTGAGAGGCTGGAATGGGTTGCCCAGGGAGGTGGTGGAAGCCCCATCCCTGGAGGTGTTTAAGGCCAGGCAGAATGGAGCTCTAGACAGCCTGATGTGGTGTGAGGTGTTCCTGTCCATGGCAGGGGGGTTGTAACTGGCTGATCCTTGTGGTCCCTTCCAACCCTGACTGATTCTATGATAATAGCTAAATTAGATATAGTTGTTTGCTTCTTGTCCCCCTAATAGGCTTCTAAGGGATTATCATACTTGTATTTCATCCTTTTCTTTCTTTGAATAATCTACCCTCTGTCTGTCAAGCAGTACTGGATCCAGAAGACTACAAGCATTTTTCTGTTCTGTGCTTCTGCTTTGGGGAATTCTATTTTTATCTGTCTTCCCATGATAATTTTCCTAACTCCACTTGATGGTAACTGGTTTGGTTTACTAAAACAAACAAACAAAGGCAACCTAAAAGACCCCAAACAAAATGTCAAAGCATGAAGCCAAACCCCCCAAAACAGAAAAATAAACATGCACACACATGCACACAAGTCCTCTCCGGATTTTTCCCATCCTCTCCAACTCATGTTGTAATTCCCCAGGTGGTACAATACAAAGTGCATTGCTCAAGGCATCCTGTGTAGGTGTGAAATCACTGCCTAGAGGAACGTAAATAGTAGATCTTTTTAGCTCACTTTGTTTCGTGTTTAGCCTAGTGTTGTCACTAACATTTCATTGAAGAGTTTTGCTGTTATCCTCTCTCTCTCTCTCTTCCTTGTGTTTAAGTAAAACCTACTGTGCTGTTAGGTCAGAATACCAGTTCAGGGCTTAGAATCATAGAATCAACCAGGTTGGAAGAGACCTCCAAGATCATCCAGTCCAACCTAGCACCCAGCCCTATCCAGTCAACTAGACCATGGCACTAAGTGCCTCATCCAGGCTTTTCTTGAACACCTCCAGGGACGGTGCCTCCACCACCTCCCTGGGCAGCCCATTCCAATGCCAATCACTCTCTCTGGGAAGAACTTCCTCCTAACACCCAGCCTATACTTCCCCTGGCACAACTTGAGACTGTGTCCCCTTGTTCTGTTGCTGGTTGCCTGGGAGAAGAGACCAACCCCCACCTGGCTACAACCTCCCTTCAGGTAGTCATAGACAGCAAAGAGGTCCCCTCTGAGCCTCCTCTTCTCCAGGCTAAACAACCCCCAGCTCCCTCAGCCTCTCCTCACAGGGCTGTATTCCAGGCCCCTCACCAGCTTCGTCGCCCTTCTCTGGACACGTTCCAGCACCTCAACATCTCTCTTGAGTTGAGGAGCCCAGAACTGGACACAGTACTCAAGGTGTGGCCTGAGCAGTGCTAAGTAATGTGGCTACCTTTTCTTCCTTTGAGGTATGATAAGCATATTGGTGACTTCTGTGATACTACTGAATTATAATACCTTTTGAAACTGCTACCTCATGCACTGATTGTTTTTGAAGTCTGGATATGAGCTCTTATGGGGTAGTTAATTTATCTAATTTTTTTCCCCTTATTGTCTTTCCTGTCATCATCTTGTTTGTGCCTGTGTGATCAGAATGCTTTTAATGATTAAAAATTAGCATAACATTGATTGTTTTGAGTTTTAGATGGTATAAATTCTTTTCCATATATATATATTTATCATAATCTAATACAGTATTTTTCTAGTTGTAAATGTTGTCAAGGATGTAAGTAATTCAGCTCTGCTCTTGCCTATTTGGCTTTTGATTTATAGTAGTGAAAGATGGAAGATGTATTGCAATTTGTGATGACAGGCAATTGCTAGCATAATTTTAGAGGTTAATACAGAAAGGATACTGTTGGAAAATAGACACTTGGCATTAGGTGGCTGATGCAAACAAAAAGCTTTAGTTTATTTTGAGCACATGTATTTTCACACTGGGTTTTTGAAAGATTGCTTCCCAAGTCTGTCAAACTGCAGACAGTTAACATCTTCCTAGAGTGTTACCTTTGGAAAACCTTTCATAGAATCATAGAATCCTAGAGCTTAGAAGGGACCTCCAGAGATCAAGTCCAACCCCTCTGCAAAGCAAGACTTAAGTAGGTCAGGTCCTGTGCTAAGTAGGACAGGTCAAAGAGGAACGTGTCCAGGTGGATTTTGAAGATCCCTGAAGAAGAAGACTCCACAACCTTTCTGGGCCTGCTTAGATCCTGATGTTTCAAGCACTAATTACTTTGTGTAGTAGTTATTGCTGTTCCTCAGGTCCATAGAACAGAAATAGGATAAAGTGAAAATTATTAGAAACTACAAAAATAAAGATATTTCATGGAGAATAAAGCTGAATATGACTTGGCAAAATCAGAGTATTCTGAAAACCTCAAACAAATAATTTGTATAGGGTAACTAAATTAACCAATGCCCTCTTCTGTGTTATATCACATGCTCAAGGAATCCTGTCTCTCTTGAAATACAGGCTATTGTGTTTTGCAGTCCTTTTTTCCCCCTTTCCCCTTCTCAACCTCTCCACTTGTCTACTGCAGGTGACTTTTATGAATTCTATTCTGGAAATGAAAAGTAGCTTTAGAAAGGCAGCAGTGCTTATCAGTTTCTGAAAACATGAAAATGTACTTGGTGAAGAACAAGCCACAGTATGCACTACTCACTGTGACTTGGCTTTGCTCCTGTTCTCAACTTTGCCATCATCTGGCCACAGCAGTTTTTTATTTCCAGCACTATATTTGATCTGAGCTCTTTTGCCTGACTGGAGAAAACTTTGAAGATCAGTTTTTGGTACAGTGCTCTCTATTGAGAGGTGAATCTAATCAGGCTAGAAAGTCTTAAAATAGTAAGAAACACTGTTAAAGTGCCACAGGGCCTGAGCACTCCAGAATCATTTGAGGCTGGTGGTAGGACCTGGAGCTGTTCAAGGCAAGGTTGGATGTGGCACTTGGTGCCATGGTCTAGCCTTGAGCTCTGTGGTAAAGGGTTGGACTTGATGATCTGTGAGGTCTCTTCCAACCTTGGTGATACTGTGATAAAAGCAGTCCTAGACATGGCAGATGGTTAACTAAGACCTGGGACGATCCAGGAGCTCCAGTCAGGACCGGAGGGAATCGAGCTGGAGACAAGACTGAATGGAAGGCTACATACAGCACATATCTGAGGCCCAGCCTGGAAGTGAGCGCAAGGTTGGATGCAGGAATGGCATTTAAGCTCAGGCCAGGACTGGAGGCACAGATCTGAGCTTAACTGGGGCTCCTGGCCCAGAGTGGCTGTTGTTGTTTTTCCCAGACAGTGGCTGAACTCCTGCAGCTTGCTCTAACAAGAATTACCCCCACAGTCAGGAGCAACAGAAACACACAAAACCCCACAAAGCCCTGTGGGCTGAGATAAGGAGAGTTTAATGTAATAATACCATGAAGAGTATTTTGAACAGTGTATTTCACAGGGGAGCACAACAAAAAGCAGAAGCAAGGCAGCAGCTCTCTCAAAGCTTGCATCTAGACAAAACAGAAAGGAACAACACCCCCAAACTGGAAACTGAAAGTAAGCCCCCAGGAGGCAGGAAGCTTGGCATGTTGCAGTCTGAGCTACAAGCCCTCTGGTCCTTTGCCTTGGTCAGCCCTTTCCACCAGAACAGAAAGTGTCACATTACAGTCTGAACTACAAACCTCATGAGCTTTTTGCTCTGTCCAGCGCTGGCGTGATGTCAATGTGGTATCAAATATCATTGACTGGTTCAGCTAGCAGAACCCATCACAAGGGGCTACTGAAGATAGCAGCTGAGGTCAGGTCTTATTGAGGCCTGATGGTGCCCACAGGGCTGTGACAGGTGGTGGTATATTACCAGTTACACATGGAGTCTTACTGAACTCTTGGCCTCTTCTGTTAATTCTGTGAGGGAGTAGAAGACTTGTTGGAGCATGTGAATCCTGCAGCCCCAAAGCACTGGAGTGTAATGGCTCATGCTAAGCCCCTTCCCTTTATGTATATGGACACTTGCCAGGTGGAACTATTCTTCTGGGAATTCGGTAGGACCAGTTTATTTTTGTGAGTCTTCAAACAAGCTGATTGTTAAAGATAGCTCTCATTCTCCTGCAGCTGTGTGAGAATGTGGGTGTAATTGACATGCAACACCCTAGAGTAAGATTTGGTTTTTGACTCAAGATGTCACATTCTTCAGTAATTTTGACTTGAGGCTTTTCATTATTGATTCTTTCTTCTCTCAGGCACGGAGGAGAAAAGGTTCCTGTCCTTGTATAACTGAATCTTTTCCTTACTTGACCATGGACAAATGCATGCCTACGTATGTGTATGTGTCTCCGTGTTAGTTTCCCCCAGACTGCTGCTGCATGTAAGCCTCCTCAGCTGTTCCTTTGCATGAATCAAGTCTGTCCTATTGAGAGATGAATAGATTGTCTTCACTACAGCATGCAGTCTGTAATACTAATCTAAAACAAACCAAAATGAAGTCCTATTCGGCAAGGGATCTCTCTGAAGATAAGTGCTGCTCTTGTGCATTGTGAGCCAGCTCAGATTTTTCACACAGTGGCACATTCACCCATAAAAAAAGTGTTGCTGTGCCCTTAGAGAGACTTGCATTTTGTTCAAGGATCAACTTTTTCTTCTCCTGAAGTGATGTACAGGCTTTTTCTACTGCTAATTTTGATTGCCTCATTTAGAAATCCAGGCTTTCTTTACCTGTTTAATTTACTTTGGCAATTAATCGTTTCTGGCAATAGACAGACTATGGCTCTAAGAAAATCCCTCCACCTCAGGAGCAAGATACTTGAGTTTCCAAGTATATTTGCAGAGACTATAGTGAGTATGAGAATGAGGGCATAAGAGACTTACCAGATTTCTCTGAAATACAAAGATAGGTAAGCAGATCTTAATGTTTCACAGTGCCAAATACATAAGGAACCCTTACGATCCCAGTACCCCGTACAAGCTTCAGCCTGATCTCTGTAACTTTCCCCTGAAAACTAAGTCACTCTTCCTCCCTGTATTGTTTCCTTTCTGTTACCACTTAGAAAACTGTTTTTTTTACAATAATTTTCAAATACTTTTTTCCTTGTATATAAAATAGGCAGTCAATTAAAATGAACTGTTAATTAAAATTAACAGTTCCAGCAGAGCTTGGGTAGTAGTATTAGTAACCAGTAACTTCTTTAGTGATATTAATGGATCTCAAACTAGAAGCAGTGGTTTGTCCTTTTCTCCAAAATAATTGCCTCCTTTGAATTAATGGCATTTTGTTCAATCTCTTTCACTTTTATTGATGTCCTGAGCATGTATTGTACAGATTATCTTACTGGATCAAGCAAGGTTATAGCAGAATAGTGTGTTAGGTGGTGTTTGGACAAAAGGCATAAAGTTTTGTTCCCTAATCTCTTGCTGTCATTATTCCATCTGTTGTTTCAAAGTAAGAGAAGTGTTCTCGAAGTCCATTTTGCATTACAGCAATAAACTTTTCTCCTTGTGATCTGATCTTCATTAGTGCCAGTTTCACAGCCTGTGTAGCCACTTAGCTCTTTTTACTGGGATTGAGGCTGGAACTTCCACCTTTTTAGTTAAGTAATTCTCTATCCTGAGCTATCAACTTTGTGGCCTGGATGTTATTTACTGATGTGTCTGTGTTGTTGACATGGCCCAAGCACCTCCCTTATATCTAAATTTCTACCACTTAGACCCATTTCAAATAAATGTTTACTTGTACTTTGCCTTCATACCTTGGGAAGCATGAAGAAAGTGTAGTAGGAGCTGAGTATGACCCCACAGTAGGACTTGCTGTTGGCTGGGTTGGCACGTAGGTTCTTTGAAGTGCTTTCTATGCTCTTACTGAATTTTCTGCCTCTTCCTTTCTTTTTGGAGCAGGGAAGTTGTACTGCTGATGTGGCCAGCTAGAGAGCAATAAATGCTCATTATATAGGGGATTCAAAACCAAAAGAAACATATCAGTATGCACATGTGCATTAGGATATCTTGAGACCTAAGACCTTGTGCAACTCATATTTGCAGTATGAACATACCCAAACAGCCAAGTCTTTTTCCAGGTTTTCCTTTTGTTCTCTGCCATCTGAAGACACTACACAAATCCAATATAATGTCATTCTCTTGGTACTTTTCTAGATTTCCTTATGAAGGTACTCAGGTGTTTAAGATACAGCCCAGGAAACTGACCATCTGAGTTTGAGTGTAGTTCTGAGTATAGAACCACAGTTGTACTGAGAGGACAGCATAAATCAGTGTTCACTCCTCAACCTGCACATCTATGTATGCTTTCTTTTGAGAGAAGGGCTTTTAAAAGCATTGTTAATGTGAAGTTTAAATTACCTGATCCAAGCCTGATAGATTATTCCTGTACTGCTAGATTATCTTACAGTGAATCAGCATGTCCCTGGGATGTCTGCTGGGATGGGGGTTTATTAATCCACAGGCTGCTGCTGCTTTATGCATTTTGCTGTGTTTTTTCTTTTCCCTGCAAGTAGGCTAAGGTAACTGTACATTGTGCTATCTCATTTTTCTCACTAAAGCTCTTCATTTCCATTCTTTATCTCAACCCTGAGAGTTTGCTTGTTACTTTCACTTCTGTGTTGGAGGGAAACAAGCGGTTAACCCATTACACAGAGAAGCTGGCAAGGAAAGGAAAGGGAAGGGAAGGGGAAAGGAAAGGAAACCTTACCTTTTCATTAGGGTTTCTTATTTTATTTTAATCAATATTTGTATGTACATATTTAGATTCTAGGTGTACTATATCCTAAGTACTTATTTCAGGCAGGCATGTACCAGATACTTATCTATTCTGCCTTGTCATGCTTCACAATATACTTTACATCATGTAAATAATAGGTAGTACAGCTGTGTGGGTTTATATGGAAGGCATTCTTAAAGGCTGAAAGGCTAGTCTTACAGAGCTTGCAGAAACCACACTGCTGTAGCAGAGGCAGAAGGAACAAACAGTTGTTTACAACACAAAGTTTTAACATTCTGCTCTTTTGCCTAAGGTTTCTTTCCACTGTAAATTACTGTAACTCGCATCCAAGGTCATTATTTCCTAATTAGATATTTAAACTGCATATTGATGACACTGAAAGGTTGTTTGTTTCAGTTATTATCAATTCCTTGCAACTATAATAATTCACATTTGAAGAATGGAATATAAGATTTTAAATCTGTGTGGTGGGTTGAAATAACCAGATTAGCTCAGAAGGTTTGGAAGCAAAATCAAGCTATATTTACAAACAAGATGAAAGAGATAAGCATTAAATACAATGTGTAGGTACAAAATGTATTTACTTATATTTACAATTATTTACAATTCAGAAACAATACAATGACCCCCCCCTTGAGTTGTTCCTCCACTCCTCTGGACAAAGGAAAAGTGAATAACTCTTCTGGCAGAGAGAAATCAGAAAGGCCTTACTGCTGCTATCTACTTAGCCATAACAATAGTCTCAGCCAGGGGCAGTGAAAGCCCTGCAAAAGCACCAGCCAGAGAGAAGAGGAGAAGAAGAAAGAACAGTTTATGCAGCAAGTTCTGTTATTGTCCTTTTGTATCCAGTCTCTTTATTTACCTTTTTATTCAAGTATGTCCAGAAAGTTCCTGTTTCTTGTTTATAATTGAGAACTAGGCTAGAGTATTGATTCCCAACCACCACAGTCTGCTACAAAATTTCTAAGTACTGCATGGTAAGGATTTCACTCAGAAGATGGAAAAAACTGTATTGCTTATCATACATCAATGTGGCTCATGTTCTTCTGTGTTTGGAGTGATTCTGCTGTCTTGCATCTGTCTTCTTCTGCATCCTCACTGTTGAGAACATGACTGCTCACCTGTGCTTCCTCACGCATCCAAGTGAGAAGTGTTGTGTGGTGCCAGTTAGTTTCCTCGAATGAATCATGCAGAAAGGGAATTTAAGAAAACAGAAAATAAAGTAGTAGCTATTTCCTCCCTCTTGAGTACCTTGGTTTCTGTCTTAGCCTAAATATCAAACGCTATTAGAGCTGGTTCTGTAGGGTAGATTTGTGTTGCCTTCAGTGCCTTAACCCCAGTGTCTATCGTCAATTAATGTGAATTATGCACTGAAATTGACAGCTGAGGGCAGCAGGAGTTATGCCTTTGGCTATACTGGTGGAGGTGGCATTCCACAGAAGTTTTAGGCCTGGCCAGCTTTGTTGGACTAGCTGTAGTAAATTCCCATCTGCTGCTGGGAAGGTAGAAGCTGTTGATGTCCTCAGTTCCTCTTATTGTTGTATATGTTGCCATTTGTGCTGATCTGTATTAGACAAGATAGCTTTGGTGAGTTGTGAGTATAATGGAGATGTTCTGCAGGTTCTTCTAAGTAAGCTTATGGTACCATGCTAGCCTGGAAAGTATCACAGAAATATCCAGGTTGGTAAAGACCTTCAGGGTCACCAAGTCCAACTGATAACCCTACTCCACAAGGTTCACCCTAAACCATATCCCCAAGCATCACATCCAAACAACTTTTAAACACATCCAGGGCTGGTGACTCAACCACCTCCTTGGCCAGCCCATTCCAATGCCTGACCACTCTTGCTGGGAAAAAATTGTTTCCCAATGCCCAGTCTAAACCTACTCAGTCACAGCTTGAGGCCATTCACTCTTGTTCTATCACTATTTTCCTTTGAGAAGAGACCAGCACCAACCTCTCCACGATGCCCTTTCAGGTAGCTGTAGACAGTGATGAGGTCTCCCCTTAGCCTCCTCTTTTTCAAAGTAAACAGCTCCAGCTCCTTCAGTCACTCTTCATAAGATTTATTCTCTGGGCCCTTCACCAGCTTCATTGCCCTCCTCTACACTTGCTCCAGCACATGAAGATGGCTTTGAATTCAAGATGATCTCTTCAAAAAGAGTTTTATACACAAGAAGTTTACTACATACCTACATTTAGTATATAATTTTCTTTTCTTTATAATTTACTTTTCACTAAATATTTGCCTGAAAGAAGGTAATTTTTTCTCAGGCTTTTAGGCTGTTGTCTTTCAGCTTTGTACATATCTTCATGATTCCTGCCACTGTTACTCTCTTCACAGTACTACTTTTTTCTGCTCTTTAGAATCTTCATTACTTGAACTCACTTCTTTCAATTTCAATTCTATCCCTGGGATTTTAAGTATAGAACTTGTGAAACTCTTCAGCTACAATGTCTGAATTTCTCTGATCTCACACTGCCTTAATTCAGTGACAAAGTAATCCTGAACTGGGCTTCTTTACCTTCCCTAAAGGGATTAGAGTATGATCCCCTGCCAAGACAAATGTTGAGAGAAAAAAAAAAGTTTGAAGGGTCTTTAAATGACTTTTTCACTAATACATCAAGTACCTGCAGTTGTGAGCTTGGCAACGAGTAACCTAATGATGTTTAACAAGGATAAGTGCAGAGTCGTGCATCTGGAAAGGAACAACTGCACCATTACAGGTTAGGAGGTGATCTGCTGGAGAGCAGCCCCGTGGAGAAGGACCTGGGAGTCCTGGTGGACAGCAGATTATCCATGGGACAGCAATGTACCCTTGTGGCCAAGAAGGCCAATGGGATCCTGGGGTACATTGAGAAGAGTGTGTCCAGCAGATCGAGGGAGGTTCTCCTCTCCCTCTACTCTGCTCTAGTGAGACCTCATCTGGAGTACTGCATCCAGTTCTGGGATCCCCAATTCAAGAGGAACAGGGATCTACTTAAGAGAATCCAGTGGAGTGGTACAAGAATGATTGAAAGACTGGAGCATGTGCCTTATGAGGAAGGGCTGAGAGACCTGGGGCTTTCTAGCCTGGTGAAGACTGAGAGGGGATCTAATAAGTGTATATAAATATCTGAGGGCTGGGTGTCAGGATAGAAGGGACAGCCTTTTCTCACTTTTGCCTTGTGAAAGGACAAGGGGCAATGGATGTGAACTTCCACCTCAACATGAGGAAAAACTTCTTTACTGTAAGGGAGCACTGGAACAGGCTCCCCAGAGAGATTGTGGAGTGTCCTTCTCTGGAGATATGCAAGACCTGTCTGGATGTATTCCTGTGTGACCTGCACTAGATTCTGTGGTCCTGCTCTGGTAGGAGGATTGGACTTGATGATCTCTGGAGGTCCCTTCCGACCCCTAACATCCTGTGATGCTGTGATCATTTGTGGTGTGACTCAAAGACTAGTATTAAATCCTCAGATTGCTGTTGTTAAATACTGCTTAAATGGACCCTAGGCCAAGCATGTTTTTGAAGAACAGCATACCTTGCCTCCATTCCAAGAAATGTTCAGCTGATCCTGCATTAAGTTTACTGACATATGACACTTAAGAATTACTCCAGCAAACAGTTGCTTCTTTAGCATTATTCTGCTATGCAAAGTTATCTCCAGCTGCAGTTCCATACTATCTGCCAACTGTACCGTAACACATTTTTCATTCCTCTGTTCTTACAATGATGGATTTTGCACCTGTTTCATCAGTGGTGCGGTCTGATGACATGTCTAAGTAAACTGTCATCTAATCTGCATCATTTGCTTGGCTCTTTGCATAGTCCAGTCACATGCTGCTCACATGCAGTGAGGTTTCTCTCTGGAGTCAGAAGGTACAACATGCTGGTTCCTTCCCATAGGCAAAGATCATTGTGATGCATTGTTTGTACACACCAAGCATTACTGGCCTTGGATTCTTGTTGTGCAGTGTTTTTGTGCTATTTCTCAGTTCCTGAGAAGTAATGAGTACTATTTAAGTGTGCACAAATTCCACAGCTATTCTTTTTTCTAGGTTGTGAAAACATCCTCTCTTGAGTCTGATGAATGACTTCTGCACCACGTTAAAAGAAAATAGTTTTTGATTGTTTCCATTTTGGCACATTTGCCTCCCTTAGGTTATTTCTTCCCAGCCTCACAAGTTTTAACTTCTTTCTGCATACAGTGCCATCATGAGTCTATAATTTGCATCAAACCTCCTCCTTCTATCTGTTGGTACAGTTCCTTTTACTCCAGTACGCCTCATCTACAGAAAATTAGCTATTTCACAGTTCACTTAAAAGATTCAAGAAGCTGTCAGAAATTACTGTGCAATTCTCTAAACTCCAGTACACCACACAACTTGCAAGTTGGTGAGAAAAACAGCAGCATTCACATGCTCCAACTGCGTCATCTTATTAAAACTTTGGGCGGCTTCAGGCATATTTGTGCTTCTTCGTCACTAGGTGGCTGCCCACACTGCGCAGTCTTGCTGCTCTGCTCACCCAAGAGGAAGATCACCACAATTCACACAGTCCTCAGTTTTCAAGTTAAATTACTCTGGGAAAAGGTTGTTGGAGGGAAATGAGCTTGATTTTGTTTTGTGTAGCTATGCTATGTAGTTTCCTGTGGCTTCAGATGATGCCTTTCAATGCTCCTTTCCTCATTACGTTGTGATTCAGAAGCTGAGACAGCTTTAACATGCTGGAAGTAGATTGCAGGTTAGCACACAGTATCATAAAGTGAATTCCTGCCTGTCTTTATGAGAGATGCTTACACAGAGAAGCGGCTTTGGATCACACAACAAGCTACATGTTCTAGTCTGCCTGAGTGAAGAGAGGTCATTTTGAAATTGTCTGCAGTTTCATACATTTGTACTTCTGACATCAGTGTGCTTTCTGAGGTTGGAGATAGATTCCATCTTGTTGACAAGAGCATTTGCGTCTCTTCTCTTGACGCCCATGAACATACTTCATAAGGGAGATCTGGTCAGAATCCTGGGAAGCATTTTATTCATTTCTCAGATTACCATAAATACTGAGGAATAACCTCCTATGTTGTACTTCTAATTGATATTGTGTTTGTGGTGGTTTAGGTGTTACCTGCCCCCCCCCCCCCCCCCCCCCCCCCACACGCACACATACTTTGGAAGTCACCCAGACTAGACTCAGCTGGCTCTGGAAATCTGAATGAAGCTTATGTTTACAGCTAGCACAATATACAAGCAGATATTTACAGTATATACAGTGATAGACAGAAATAGACAAGGTAAAAGGTAATACAGAAACACAGCAGCCCTCCCAGAAACCTGAGTCCCCAGGAGGGGCTCCCAACTGCCCTTTCAGCTTCTCCCACTCCCCAGTCTTACCCCAGATGTCACCTTGTGCCCCAAGGAAGAATGGAGAGTCTGCCAGGGGGGTTAGGAAGCAAAGTGGATTAATCAGACAGATGGAGGGTGAGGTTAGAGAGAAATGCAGCTCAGAGCTCAGGCTGTGCTCCAACTCCCTTATCTATGTTTTTACTCTTGTTCGTATACCTCTCAGCAAGCCTATGAGTGAAGTAGACATCACCATTGTTTCTCTTTCACAGCCTGTGATTTAATCCTTCTCACCAAAACATTCTAGCCAGCTTCAAACTAACACAGTGTTGCCTTCAGTTCCAGCTTTTCCCATACATCTCCCCCACCACTAGAAAAGTGAGACAAACACTAAAGAAGCCATGCTCTTCACTGTCCCAAGATCATCTCACACATTTCCTCTCTCTTTACAGAGATCACCCATTAGTTCCCCTTGTCATCTTTTGTTTTTTTAACTGAAGTCCAGACTCAGTTGAGAAGAAGAAAACAGAAGTGGTAAAATAAGATCTTGGACTCATATTTAGACTATTTAAAAAATTGTGTAACCTTTTCAGCATGTGAGTATCTGTTCTGTTGTGCTGTGGAGTGAGACTTCTGCAAGTGTTCTGTAATCCCTTCTGCTCTGATGCATGCCAGTAGTGTAATATGTACAGAAGGCTTCAGTCAAATGAGCACTGAGTGCCCTGTCTTGAAAACAAAGAACAAGTATTTCTTTATATTCCCTATGGAGCATGTCAATAATCTATAAAGCTCCTGAAAGTAAAAGCTGCCATTACTGTCTCAAATACTGTCCCTGAAGTGTTTCATAGGTCTAATGGAGCACTCCTGACTCATCCTTATGTAACAAACATGAAAGGTCTATATGAATTGAACCTAAATAGGAGTTATAGTCTGCAGTGTAGTATTAACTCCTGTATGTCAAGGCAGGTCGTCAGACTTTGCTTTAATCTCCTCTTTTCCCTTTGGTTTTATTTCTATCTTCAGGGACTTGTCCTGTGTAGCAATAATATAAATCCAGATTAAATACCCCTGGCAGCTGGAGGAAAAGTGGAACTGTGTGATCCTCTTCATTTCCTTTGTTGCAGACACAACTGCAAGTCTGAGAGCTGGTACTTTCCTGTGTGTGTCATTGCCAAGGAGTCAAGAAACCAGACTGACCTGTCGATGGTGCCAGTGTTACTTACAGCAGGATCTATCCTTATATATAGAGTTTAGTTGTCTTACTGTTTTGAGGTAGAGAGAGATTTTCTCTGCCATTGCAATATTTGGGGTTGATTTCAGGACAAAGAATGGTTGCCCTTGGAGGGAGTGTGGTGCTGAGAAGTGAAAATTCATTTTTGTCTATTTTAACCTCTTTGGGTCATGATTAATTATGATGATTTATTACTCTTCTCAGAATCACTGTTGGTTGCCTCTTTTATGTTTAGATTTTTAATCCATACACTGGAGACTTTGAGTTATTACTCTCCATCTTGAGTACACTGAATGGAGGAAGACACTGAAAAGGAATGCTTTGTGCCACTAGGAATATGGTACAACTTGTCCTCTAAAACCTGGTATCACCCCCTGCCATTATTGTATACATTTATGTAAAGCACAGAACTCAATCTGAGATCAGCTTAGGCTATAAAATGCTGTTGCACACATCTCATTGCCTTCTGTTTGAAATGTGCCAAATACATTTTTAAGGCTTGTGCCAGAAATATGCCCTTGTGGCAAAGGCAGCCAGCGGCCTCCTAGGCTGCACTCAGCAGAGTGCCTCCAGCAGATGGAGGGAGGTTATCCAACCTATCTGCTCAGCACTGATGAAATGCATATGGAGAACTAGGTCCAGTGTTGGGCTCTGAAGTATGAGAGAGGCATAGACACATCTGAACAGGCCCAGTGAAGGGTCTGACATTTGAAAGCAGCCTAGAGAAAAATAGGGTCAGTGTGATTTTCTCAGTGTGTGAAGGCTTTGCGTGTGTGGGGAGAAAAGAGGACAGAGCTAGGCTCTACTCTGTGGTGCTCGGCAAGAGGAGAAGAGGTAATGGGTACAAAGTGAAATACAAGAGGTTTTACTTCAATGTAAGGAAAAACTGTTTATCCCAAGAGAGGTGGTTGAACACTGGCATAGGTTCCCCATCCTTGGTAATTCTCAAAAGCTGCCTGAACATGATGCTCAGCAACCTGCTCTGAGCAGTAAGGGCTTAGACTACATGACTTCTAGAGGACCCTTCCCACCTCAATCACTCTGATTCTGAGATGTTTAAATAAATAGGAGCAGCAGAAGAAAAGCCCACAATGATTTAGTTATAAACACTATGAATGTTAGTGTAGTCCCGGTGAAGACCTTCACTGCAGCGGTAACTGTGACAGTTTGACGTTTTAAAAAGCAATACCCAAGACAAAGGGCTCCCCATCCCACGCAGAATGCATCCCTATTTGCTGTGCAATCCTGTAGGCCTATTCAGCCTCAGGAAGGAGGAACTTTATTTCCAAATTTCTTGCCTACTAGGCAGAGTGGAATACTCCCACTGGAAATACACAGACCAAGCTTCTGTCTGCAAAACATAGCATGTTGAATTGCATCAGTTTGATTTACAAGAAGACTTCAATGCTTTTTTCTTTCTTTATTTTTTAAGTGACTTTTTCTGACTTCCTTCTGCAAAACATAAGCTTTTTATTTTTCCTAAAGCAACCACCTGGAGTTAGAGTTTAGTTTGTAGAGTTTGTCTTCGAAAGATTGGATGAGAAGTAGAGTTTTAGCTGTTGGGGGTTTTTCTTCTCCCCTTTTTTTTCTTTTTTCATTTTGTTGATGTGTGTGTAAACTTTGTGAAAAGGAGCTATTTAAGCAAAGGTCAAGTGCAGAGTTGTCACTCATCACATGCTTATCTAGCTTATTTTTAAACTAATACACAAGTGTCTAAGTATCACATGGTTTTTCTTGCATTGCAGACTGGTGCCAGACTTGATGTCTTTTCTGTTTTTAAGAGATAAATGTCTGGTGGTTTTTGTTTTCAGTGAGTATGTTTGTGAGTCACATATACTGTATAATGTTGCTTTGCTTCTGAAGTTTTACAGAAGGTAGATGGAGGCTCCGCAGTTTCACTTGGTATTAGGCTGAAAAATGCAGCTGGGCAATGTTGACTGAAGGGTTTGTTTAGTCATTCACATTCCTGTGTTCCAGCAGTTTGTTTTAGATGGTTTGCTAAAGAGCTTGCAGAGGTGCTCCCATTACTGTTGCTGTAGAGATCTTTTGTTTTCTGTTAAGTTAGGACTGACTTAATTTTTGTTTTCCTTTTCCATAACTATACATCAGCTACTTCTCTAAATAGCAGTATAGGTAAAACAGTATGCTGATTTCATCCAGCAAGTCAAGTGCATAGTGCAGTTTTTGTCTTTTAGGAATAATTCTTTGATGAAGCAAAATGCTTTACTATTTTCTTTTTAATTTGCCATTTAAATAAAGAGTAATCTAAATGAATGTTCAAGTAATGGAGGGAGAAATGTTGTTACAGGTTAAACTATTTGTGGAAGTACCAGCATCTTTAGCAATGTTGGACTAGATGATCTTGAAGGTCTCTTCCAACCTGGTTGATTCTATGATTCTGTGATTGCTTAATGAATTAACTTAAAAATCTTTAATTCACAACAGCATAGTGACATCTACTCACCAAGCACACTATAAACGTGTAAAGAAACTTTGAATTCCAACTAAAGGCTTATTAGTTATGTCTCCATGCTTATTGCATTATAGCTGCAGTTTCTAGGGATATAGTGTTTGTAAGGCAGTCTGGCTCTGGCTGCAGCTGGTCTTGGGAAGTGTTTCTTGAATGTACTCAAATCCTAATCCAGCATTTTTTTGTGGAAATAGGCCATGTGCTCCAAGTTTAGAAATATGTGTATGTGAAAGCACCAAAGTAATATAGAATTTAGATTGAGTGCTGTTTAGTTCCTATCCTTGTTTGTATAGGTTCCCTTCTGGTATAAATGTTCCAGTCATGCATTAGTTTTACATCCCTTGCATCTGTACTGAAAGCTGAGCTAGTGCAGACAGTTTATAACCAGCTAATACCTAACACACACATTCTTTGTGATTCAGACAGCTGCTGAAGTTATTGCAGAGACTACTATAATGGGAGTTTTAATCATTAAACTCAAACTAGGCCCTATTCCTTTATTACCAGTTCATTCTAGCAGCTTATGTACTTTACAACTGTTGCTTCTTTGAG